>NC_088602.1:110316459-110657709 GCF_036013475.1 Columba livia | reverse complement strand
AAACCCAGACATTGAATCAACATACATTTTATTTTAGCATATGAGTTTATCAAAGAAGAAGCAGTTGTGTGCGTTGGAAGAATGCAAAAGACCATTTGCCACGTCTGACTATTTGTGTAAGCACAGCCAGTTTAACTGCTATGCTCAAGCAGTACCATCTGTCAGATCAGCTATGAGGCATGTGTTTATATCACAATAAAGTCCTTCTGTTTAATCTTAAACAAAATGGGGAGAGAAAATGGTTATCTGGCCTACCATTCACGTCTAATTTCGAGATCATATATGTCTTGAGAAGCTGAAAGTTTTTCTTCCTAAGGGTTTTACCTAGAAGAGAAGGAGTCCTAAATTAGAGCTGGACTAGTACAATATACTAAATTCATGACTAAGTTCATATTCTGTAAATAACTTATGCCTGATGAAACACCTTGTTAGGGCCATAAACTTATAGAAATTAATTTTCCCCTTCCACATTTTGCTCTACCATTAGGTTGCTGCAAAGGACAGAGGCAAAGCTGCATCTGCTCATATATGGGGAAACGGCTCCAGTGTGGGTGGAGGAATGGGGCATGCATCAGGGCATTGGCACATGAAACAAGTAAGATCCTAAACAGATTCCTATGTTTAGGATTATTACCCTATTATTTGGTAAAGTACTACAAAGTACCTTGAAGAAGGATGAAAAGTGGATGTTTTCTGTGAGGATATGATCTTGTATAAATCATCAAATCTTTCAATAAATCTTTTTAGCTACACTGACACTGTTTAGTGACAATGTCTTTAAGGTCACAATGCATGACATGAAAAGACAGTTTGGGGTATGCGAGGAAGCTCCCCATTATCTGGTGTGCCAGAGAGAGCACCCTCTTTTCCCTGACCTTTTTTCCTCCCCTCTGGTCTTTGCCTTGGGGCTGTCCATCTGTTTGATGTAGATGGAGGTGGCATGGAACCTTCCTCTTGAAAGCCATGGGCCACTGCAGCTGTGCCGAAGGCCATTGTGGGCAAACTTCCTGTGCTCCCAGTAAATCATCAGTATTTTCCATGCTGGTGTTCACTCTCATGGGACTGCCAAATAGCACCAGTTGACAACCTTTTCCATGAGGGTGCTAAAACAGACAAGCTAATCACCTCTCTGTTTCTACAACAGCATTTGTTTTCCTGTGAGAAACGCATGTCCTGCTCACTCCAGCAGGCAACTTCCTTCTCAAGCCTTTTGAAGAGATTGTATGCTTCAGTTGCAATACTTTGTACAAAGCATATTGGAACAAGCTGACCTTTAAGAGAATTTTGTTGCCCTGCATTAAGTTCTTCAATAATTAAATCTAGCACACTCCAGTTACAGGTTCTGAGTAACCTCATAACATCGTAACAAGGAGCTACTGAGACCTCCAGCCCTTTAAAATTGCAAAAACATTTTGCAAGATTATTTTCTATGTTGACTGAGTTGTAGCTACCTCGGGAAAAGTCTCTGGAACCTTGAAAAATACCAATTTATTGTCAGCAAAACGTGACAGTGTAAAAAGACTGAGTATTAGGAAATGATTTCATTAAAAAGGAAAAGAAGTCTTACTGAAACTTTAAGATATAACAAATCCCTATTGACAAGACCTTTCACTTACTGCAAATGAGATAAATGAAAACATCAATGTCATATTAGGTAAGCAACTAAACTGAAAGAGTGAGTTTGAAGAGTCAAAGGACCCGCTGGGAAAAGCAGAACCTCTCTTCAATGGGCTGAAGAAATGAAGAACATTCTTCAAATGGCTGCTTTGTCAGGATGTGAAAAGGCCAAGCCTTTATGCTGCTCTAATTTATGGATATCTCCTGTTTGTAGGACAAAGTGAAATAGAAAAACTTAATCATATTTCTGCTGGAGGAAGAAAAGACTCAGCCTCTATTCTGTGTAAAAACTTGGATTAATTTTAACTAGATTGCCATCTGCATTGATACCAAGTATGAGTAAGGAGGCAGAGGTGCAGAGTGTAGCTTTGGAAGCATGCTTGCCAAAGACAATAGCAGCAGGAGCTCAAAAAGCTTATCTGAAATTAGGACATAGCCCTGTATTTCTTAGCATCCTGAAAACTGGAAATTATAAAGCCCAAATTCTCCAGCTCTTCAGTTCTGTGAGGTGTTTGAAGTAATTGCAATCTGGTGTCTTCAGCTTTTCTTTCCAATTTGGCTATCATACACATAGTATCATCATGATAAAAATGTTACACTTGACAAGTGCTCCAACTAATGCATCAAAGTTATGCTCAGTTCAAATTTCCCGAACCTATGAAGTTCACTTGAAAGCAAAGTCCTTCTTCTAGGCAAAACTCCCAGTTTTTGTAGCACTCTCCTGATTACTTTAATGGAGAGGAGAAATAATGACCAACCGTGCCCAAAGCTGCAATTTCTGAGGCTTTATCATTACACCACTTTTAGAATCAAGAAAATATATTTCTAGACTTATTTTTGTGCAACAGTAGTGACTTCTGGTGGGTGCTTAATCTAATACTAAACTAATTTCCCTATCTGATATCCCAAAGAACGGATTACTCTACTGGACTGTCTAAAGACCAGAGTCAGAATTAACTTGTAAAATGATGTCACTGTTGTGCTGTAGTACAAGGTCACACATTTTTCCTATTGGTACCAAGTTTTAAATTATGACTTAGCCAATATTCTTGCTTTGTTTTTTTTTTCCCTTTGTAACTTTACATTAGCAACGTGTGGTGGGTTTGACCTTGGCTGACTGGCTGCCAGATGCCTACCCAGTCTCTCACTCCCCATCCTCAACAGGACAGAGAGAGAAAACAAGATGAAAAAGCCCATGGGTTAAGATGAAGACAAGGAGATCGCTTACCAATTACTGTCACAGGCAAACCAGACTCGACTTGGGGAAGATTAATTTAATCAAAGTTGCTAGCTAAATCAAAGTTGCTAGCTAAAAATGGATACTAAGTAGGATAGGGAGAAAGAAAAACAAAACTAAAATCCTCTCCTTTCACTTCTTCCCAGGCTCAACTTTACTCCTTTTTCTCTGATTCTTCTACCTCCTTCCCCCAAGTGGCACAGGAGGAGGGTGCATGGGGGTTGCAATCAGTTTTTAGCACTTTGTGTCTGAGACTCCTTTCTCTTCATGCTGTTACTCTGCTCCAGTGTGGGGTCCTTCCCACAGGGTACAGTCCTTCGTGAACTGCTCCAACGTGGGTTCTTCACACGAGCACCAGTTCTTCAAGAATTGTTCCAGAATGGTTCCTTTCCAACGGAAGCAGTCCTTTAGAAATAGACTGCTCCAGTGTGGGTCCTTCACGGGCCACAGGTCTTGCCAGAAAACCTGCTCCCGCATGGGCTCTTCACAGGCTGCAGCTTCCTTCAGGGCACATGCACCTGCCCAGCCGTGGGGTTGTCCACAGGTTGTAGGGTAGACGTCTGCTCCACCATGCTTGTCCATGGACTACAGGGGGACAACTTGCAGGGGCATCTCCATGGGCTGCAGGATACTCTCTGCTCCAGCACCTGGAGCACCTACTTCTCTCCCTTCTTCACTGACCTTGTTGTCTGCGAGGATGTTTCTCCCTGTTTTTTTTCTCACTTCTTATTCTCAGAGCTTCTGTGCAGCATTTTTTACCCTTTCCTAAAAATGTTATTACAGAGGTGCCACCAGCATCGTTGATGGGCTCAGCTGTGTCCTGTGGTGGGTCCATCACACAGCTGACTGGAACTGGTTGTGTCCAACATGGGTGAAGCTCCTGGCCTTTTCTCACAGAAGCCACCCCTGCTGTCACATCTACTACCAACAGCTTGCCTTGTAAACCCAATACAATATGTTAAATTCATCTGAGAATCTTACTGGTCACTGAAGATTTGCTGTACTGAAAAGATGATGCTGTTCATACAAGCTTCTCCTTAATGTCAGCAGAACACATCACTAATTTTCCTTTTCCTTATTTCTCATTATTTACTTAGGTAGCATTTTGTTACTGAGAATTACATTATTGTCTCTGCACTATTAGCAAGCAGCCACTTGTGATTTGAAAGGGAACTGAACCTGCGCTGAATGACATTCACATAAGTAATGGTGGGGAGATGGTATATGCCTCTTACTGAAAGATACTTACAGATATTACTGGTGATAGGTGCAAGCAAAGTAGATGGGTGATTTGTGGGCTTTTTTTTTCCTGCAGGTGCTTGCAATTAGCTGGGGTTTGCTCTGTTTTATCTGACCATATCTCAGAAAAATCTGTTCTATTTCTGATGGGTATCGAGAGTTTAAATTGTGGGGTTCATAGCTGTTATGCAGCTCTCCGAATCCGTGTTGTTTATCAGCTGCCAAAAGGGATTTCCCTTGACAGCATGACTGTCAGCATTCCCAGACCCAAATAGACCTTTGTAGAGGAGTGTGAAATGCGTACCTCAATTTTCAAGGCTTTCCCACTGCTTGCTAAATAAAAGGCCCTTTGTGAGTTTGCCTGTTCACTCTGTTCAACTCACCGTTCAGAAGAATGGGGGACCTTTTTGCTTGTCCTTTCATTCAGAATTGACTTTTTTAATAGATGAGACTTAGGGATAAAAGGAATCAGTTTGCTTTCTTCTGTCAAAGTGAAGGTTAAGAGAAGGGATTGCAATTTTGAAAACAAAAGACAGGGTAATGAAATGAATTATTAACAGTGCCTTTGTATTTTGGCTTGTAATCATTCCACTCCTGTCACATTTCCCTTTCAAGATATCATTTATCAGGTGGACTGAGGGTAAACCTTCCTTGCATCCCCCCCCATCTGTGTGAGCCTCTGAAAATTTTCGCTTTAGTCTTTGACCTTTCTTTATTTCCCTCATTTCCTTCTTCAGCTCTCTCTTCTGTCCCTACTCCCTCACCTCCTTTTTTAAATCAACAGGAATAGAGATGTATTTTTGTTTTAATAAAAACTGGGAAGTGGGGAATACATCTCTCGGTGCATAAACTCAGCTGCTCTGTGTAGCTCATTCTGAACATAGATGCTATAGTGGCTGAATTTCACTCATCTAGTTTTCCCAGTGTTATCTCAAGCCAATACAATGTAGGGTTTGCACATTCCACCATAACAGCCTCACTGTAAGCTAATGCAATGGGCTTCCACTCATCCACTTCATCGGATTCCCTCCTGTTCAGCCCAGAGAGCATGCTAAGTCATGTGCTAATGCAGCAAGGCTTTGCTTTGCCTAGCTGCACTAATCTGGTGCATTACAATCCTTTGTGAATAATAGAAATAAGAAAACAAATAACTATACAAAGACATCTGTGCATTGAGCCAAAGGCTCCCATATTTTCACTTAGCATATACAAAAACACAGTATGATTTGTTGCAGAGTTTGATTTCAATTTCTTTTTTTACTGTTCTAGAAGTACAGACGAGCATTTGTTCTTCATACATTTAAAGCCTACTGTTTTTCTGATCTTCATTTGCGTCCATTGTCCAGAATGTATCTGACTAGAATAAACAGTTTTTTATATTCCAATTATGATAAAAGAGGAACAGCAAAGTCTTTTCTGTCTGCTGCCCCTAACATAGCCATATAGTTTGTCACTAAAAACAGCATTTCAGCAGCTATCAGACAAGCTCCTTCATATTCTTGTGAGTTTCTCGCTACAAGTAAAAATTCTGTGGAAAAAGAACTGCCATGCAGAGGACAGCACTGGAAGTGATGATTTTATTTTTTATTGCTCTGCTTGAACAGAAATGAGATTCATGTCTACTTTTTGGGTGTTTCCAGCAGCTCTAATACAATGAGCAAAGGTGGAGATCAAGACATTGCTGTTGCTCCTTTTTCTGGTGTGGAGCTCAAATTCACCATACTGATGTCTCTGTGTCTGTGGTAGCAAACATGAGCCTGGGCTTTTCTCTGCCTCTGGGACCAATGGCAGGGCACAGCTTGCATTCGCATGCTAAACTCTTCTCCAAAACACAGGGGCCTCATCCATTTGGTTTGCTGGGTACAAAGTGGGTATGAGCTTTGCAGGGTCTTTGCTCTCCTGTGAGGGGTACTTGTGTGCTTGTTCTGGGAGGCCATGCTATGGACATAGACCTTGGTGCTTGCACTGTGTGTTGCAGGGGAAGAAGGCCTGTGAGCTCAAACTGCCCAAAAAGAAAAGCCTGGCTGACATGGAGGCAATGGCCTTTGTGCTTCACACGCTGGGTAAGCAGCACTGGATGAGTTACCTAGTCCTCCTGTGACCACAGACTAAATGTTATTGAGAAGCTTTCCTTGCTCACCTCAGTTCATTTTGACTATTCTATTACTGGAGAGAACAATAAGAGATAGAAAGGCTGGAGAAAATCTCAACACCTATGAGTCTGCTGATGGAGCTGGGACATGGCAGTGTGACCTTACTGTGGTGGTGTGAAGGGCAGTGAAGGGGCTGGCCATGAGAAGACAAAGTTACCCTTTGTCGCTCAATTGTTCTTTCTTTTTTCTGTGTCTCTTAGTGGTGCTGGGCTGCTGGCTGGGTTCATCTGCCCTGGGGAAGTAGCTCATTTAATGCAGAGAGATCTGCATAGCCCTTTCTCCAACAGGGTTGTGTAAACAAATATTTAGTTTTGCTTGTCTGGAAATATGAATTTGTGTCCCCAGTTACCTTGGTGGTTAGCATCCTCTATAATTAACAAGTGTTTATGCTTTCCCCATGGGGTACGAGTGCAAGTCAATCTTGACTTCATTTCCAGTATATGCAGTGTAGTTTTGCCAAGGCTCAAATGCTTTCTAATGTAGCACGCTCCATCTCTTTCCTAAAATCAATGTTTCAAAACACAATTAACAGTGCTGTAATATATCTCAAAATACTACAAAAGAACTGTGAGCTAGAGGGCTCCAAGGTACCACTAACGGTCTAGGTAAGAGTATGTGAGATCTACATTGGAGAAAGAAGTTGAATTTTTCCTCTTTCATGCAGACAGAGCGGTCCAAATATTATATACTATAGAAATAATTTACATAATTACAACTGCCATTGACTTACACTGCTTTTCCACATTACTGAAAATATATTTACCTTAAAGATACAAATTAGCTTTTCTTTTGCTTCCAAAAAGACTATTTTTCTGTTTTGTTTGAATGCAACTAACTTTAAACGTTTCAGAAATTTTGACTCTATCTTCTCAAACTTTCATAACTTTTAATAAGTAAAAATCCATGGAAAAATAGGTCATATTTCTAAAAGTTGTTTATCATCCTTCTGAAAGATGTGGTTGCATGTATAATTTGAGGACATCATAGACTATTTGTTTCCCAATGTCTTCCATGAGATCTACATTATAGGTCTGGCAGTAATCCTACGAAATAATGCTAGTTTGATGGAGACAGCAAAGTAAATGGAAAGCTCCTTCTAGGCCATGGGGAAATGTCTGTCATCCACCACTTATTTCTTTTAGAAACGAGTATAGGGCACCTCAGGATCCGCATAGTGAAACATCTGCCCAGGCTTACTCACTGGGTGCTAAAAGGGGGAATGGGATCTTACAGTTGTGAATAGCAGAAATATGTTTACTTTGTTGATGAAACCAGCCTGTCTTCTGATGATGATGATCTTTTCAACCCCATAATCCTTATTCAGGCATTGCTGGTAGCAGGTTTCCTTGACTCAAACAAAAAAGCAAAAAAAGCAACACTTCTTACTTCTCTTTTCCTTCTGCAGAAGCTGCAGGATATTTCATTTCCAAATTTAGGCATCTGGATATGGCTTCAAAAGCACAAATCTGGCATCTATTTAAAAAATAAATGGTGGTGAGAAAGCTTTGTGCATATTTTTGATAAATTTGCTAAGCACTCCTACCAATGCAATAACCCTCCCAAATAACCCTGACAATTCACCAAAAAGGCCAAGAGTCTGAATCATCATTGATTCCCTCCTTTAGATATTATTCATAAAAATATTTTAATTTGCTGTGAGAAATCAAATGGTTTCACCATGTTGCAAAGGCTGAAACTTCTCTCTACTATAGCTGGCATTTTGCTAGAGGCAAAAGAAGAACTGCAACAATATATTGATTTCAGTGAGCTGTTAGAAAAACTTGTGATCATTGTAGTTGGGTACATTAACGTCAGGCAGCTTATATGTTTTCTCACCTTCACTGCATCAATATTTCAAACATAAGCTTCTAGATTACATCTGAGGAAACATGAAGTTGACTAATCCAGGATGTTGCACGTGTGCATGCAAATATTTGCAAATGCAATTTAGGAACATTACATTTGATTTGTGCATATGGGAAGGAAGGATGATTTGTATTAATTGCTTGCAGTTTTAAAGCTGATCTTGGTAACATAGCTATGGAACTAAATACGTGTCTTTTTCTTTGTGTCTGTGTTGGACAAGTTTCTGTCTTGTAGTCTTGCTCAATACATACTGATAAGGGCTTCTGATCCTAAGAAGTCCCTGTGTGCCACTGTAGTCCAAATGAGTCACTGTAACTTGTTATGGATCTTGCTTGCATCAGTGCTGCTTGTAAGCATTCACTAGGGAGTTTTAGTCAGCCGTAGAAAAAAACAGTAGTGACGAAAATGAAGTGTATTCACTGCCAATAGAAATGCCACTGTCAGGTCCCCTTCTGAGCATCAGGCTTTTTTATTTTTTTTTTTTTTTTCCTGAATATTTTAAAGTGTTTTGTAATTCCTCAAGTGGCTGAACCTTTGGGATGCCCAGGGACTCCCCTTTGCAACTCTGCAGCCCTTACCTTGTGATCCTCCTGCTGTCTTGCAGCTGTGAGAGCCATCACCTCGGCATGTCGAAGCTGCTGCTGCAGAACTTCCCTGCTGCTTTTGTGCTGTTGTTCTTGTCATCGTGCACCTGCACATCCTGAAGTGTTCTTATGTGTCTTTTGTCAGCTTTCTCATGCAAAGTGATTGCCACCAGGATGAGCATCTCTTTCTCCTTTTGTTTTCTGATTTATTGCACACCATCACCTACTGAATTTCCAAGGAAATCTTTATGCACTTAATCCTGTCTCAACATTTTTTAAGAAACACAAATTGAACCAATGTTCTTTCACAAACCATAATTAACTCATGGATACCTTAGACAAAGTATTGTTTAGATCAAGAGTTTGCATGTAATCATAGAAGACATAAAAAATAACGCGTCCATGAGGCTCCCAGTTTGAAAATGATTTTTAAAAGAGAGAAGAAGCTCATGAGCAGGAAGCAACAATTGTCAGTGCAGGCTTAGGCAGGGGTTTCCTCTGTGATTTTTTCTATTACTATTCATTATGAAGTTTCTCTGTAGATTTTGCTCTTGGCTAGTGCAAGAGACAAAACACTAAAATAGGACAACCGTTTCATAGGGAGTGTTGTTATAGAAAACAATTAATGATGAGACTGAATTGCAAAGTTTGAAATGGAATCCAAACTTAGAGAACATGGCTAATTATGTGGACATAGGGACTTCATTAAACACTAATTGCATTCACCCTAATTGCAGGGGTGAATGTTCTAAGAAGCAGATGAAGTTGTCCTTGTCTTTTGGGTCCAAGAACGTTGAAGCATTTTTATAAAGAGGGCCAACTTTGACAGATCTCAAGAGAGACCTTGTTCATAACAGCAATTAAAAGCAGCCATTAAGAAACCCTTGTAAGAAATGCGAGACCTGTCTTAAAATCCTTTTTTCTAAAATACAGAAGAACTTTTATCCTGGGCCTCACACTGCAAGTACAAGTGTTGATTATATGAAGAAAATCATAAAGGTATAATGAGATATTTAAGCAGTGAAGAAGGAGGGACCTGTTTTGTCTAGCTTGGGTCCTACAATGCTGAAATTTCTTATAGATTCTATCTGCATCAAATGAAAGCTAGATGGCAAGTAGCTCAGCTTATTTATGACATGGGTTCTTACTTCCTCCTTTAAGTGATTCAGTTCTCCATGTGAACGTGGTCCTGAAGGCCTCCTGTGAAGTGTGGAGTGCTTTCAGTTACCAATGATTTCAGCAGGGCTTGATACCGTACATCCCACAGGAGCAACCTCTGCTGCACCAGTTCTCAAAATTACAGAGCACAGAAATTGCTGAAAGAGAGCCCTGAGGTTCTGACAGCTGCATCTATTACGTACCAACATTTGAGTGTGCAATAGCTTAGGCTCACTCATTTTTACTAAATAACATGAGAGAAATGGATAAAAAGCACTGCCTCTGCAAAGTGACCCATTTATCTTACAAGGGAGAGTTGCCTAGCTTTGGGATAATATATATTTATGTGGAGTTTTGCATGTCAACAAGAGTAAAGTAGTTGTAAGAGTAATATTCTGTAAGGTCTATGAGAATCCAGAATAGGAAACATAAGCAAACAAAAATCTGTTTCTGGTTCAATATGGAGAATAGATGAGCAACATGCAAACTGAAGTTGAATCATTCTGAAAAGACAAGTCAGAATGCTGCAGAGTACTGGAGTGAAAATAGCATAGCTAATTATTTCTAAGGAAGCTAGATCTTTAGTGGTTATAATAATAGCTAATAAAAGGTAATTTGGCACCATCACATTATGAGGCTTTAGCAGTAATGTGGGCTTTCCAGTAATAAAGCAGAGCTGATAATAAGCATTGGTGTTACAGCTGCTGTCTTCCATTTCTAGCCAATTCATCTGTCTCAGTGCCTGAAGCTGTACAGCAAGACCAAGGGAAACAACATTAGCCTCTTTATTATTTATAACTCATTTTTTTCCTGATGATACTGCAATACCATAAACACTGTTTCCATGGAAACTCAAACAAGACACAATTACCATGGGTATTGTGGTTTATACCTTTAGGAATATAGGTATCTAAAGTTTCAACCTGCCCCTGCATGACAAAGGAATGCAGGAGTGATTGATATTTTTTAATTACTGAGTAGTACTGGCCGAGTTGGGGAATTTCTTGAATTTCAGTGTGATGTGCTGCAATCGTGTTGTTCAATTACCTCTCATACTTCTCACTGACTTTATTTCTTTTGAAAGCTGTACTTTTAAAAATACAATTAGAAGGAATTTCTTGTTTCTGTAGACTTTGGTGATGCTAAATGGTGCATTACTTTTATGTGATATGGAGTAATAGCTTTTAACGAGTAGGAAACCAAAAATGTCTTTGTGGGTTTTGTAGTGCAAATGGATAAACCTGAGGCTGTATGTTTAATATAAAAAAATTGCAGTCAAAATTGATCTGAACTGTAATGGTCATCTGCAGGTTACCTGAGGCATAAGTGAAAAGGAAAAGATTTCCTTTTTGTTGATAGCTGGCCAGAAAAGTGAAGAAGTTCAAAGAGCCTTTAGCCCCTGTTGAATTACTTAACCAAACTGTGGACTCAATAATTCTGTAGTAGAATACAAAAATATAGAAATGGGCTAAAAGAACAGATTTAGCAATACCACAATGTAGTAAATATGGAATTCTTTGCTTATTTAATGCAGAACATTACACAACTACAAGACTGTCTTTTTCCAGTTATGTTGAAGATTACAATTTGCAGAACTGTGTGATCCACTCATATCATTCATATGAAAGAAAAGGGTGCTTTTCTCTCAGTTCTCCTACAAAGGCACTCAGTGACCTTTAGTAGGGAAAACAAACAAGCTTTGGTTCAAAAAAGCAGAGCATGAAGAAGGACGGCTCTCCCGTTTGGTGGATGAGATACTCACCTGAAAGCTGCACTGAACCTTTAATTATTTATGCAAGTTGGAAGATTATTAAAAAGGGAGGCTCAGTGCAAGTCCTCTCCCCTACCAATAACAAGTCTGGTGTTCTAGGTGCTGCTCTATAAAATGAAGCCAAACTCACTCTTGCAGAAATGAATTAAAAGAAAGACCCTTGGTGAGGGGTTGAATCAGAACTGAGGCATTTTGGAGGAAGTCTGGGACAGAGCTAAGGAAGTGAGGCAGCAGCAACTTTGTGAATCTAGTCCATCCTCTCCTTCATTTTCTTAACAAGTGCTTAAAAACAAAACATTTGCTTTTGAGGTTTAATGGAACATGTCATCAGTCTTGAACAGAATTTTTAACACTGCCTGTTTTGGCAAGAATCTGAATTTGTTTGTTTTCATCTGAGCCAAATGTATTTTGCAATTGTTTGTTTTGCCTGTAGATCAGTTATTGACAAATACTATCTGCAGAATAATGCCACGAATATTTCTCTTTCTCAGCCAGAATGGCTGCTGCTTCCCATTCAGTGAAGCTGGAATAGCTCTTCCCTCCCTGGGGCAGAAAGCTGTTTTTTCTTGTACCTCAGGAAAGGTAGCTCTGAAGTTTAGATGCTTTTTTTGCAGGATAGCATGGGAGATCTTCATTAGATTAGTGGATGGGCTAGTAAAACATACTTCTGTCTCAAACAACAAGATCCAATAAAATTTTTGCCCTGTTCTAGTGCCACATTACAGCACTATGTTGGCAAGGAAGCAATATATTCTTTGTTCTCTGCAACTGTATAGCCGAAGAGGGATCTATCCATCTGAACAGTTCTTGCTTCATGCAGTTGCCCTTGCACATTGCTGCACTTCATTTTAGATATCCTTATTTCCTTTTGTTTTATGCAACGTGCTTCCCATTCTATTGCACTTTTTGAAGTCAAGTCACTCTAGAATGAAGGTTAGGATCCATTTGCCTAAACAAGAGAGATTAGCATCATTTTGGATGCTCTGGGATATCTGAGACCCCCTCACTGGTCTAGCAGATACACTGCAGGACTTAGGGGAAGCCTGTTCCCTTTTAGAATAGTGATCAAGTCTGTGATGTTCACATTTTGCTAGATTTGTCTGTGGTATGATGTGTGCCAGCCTTCCTGAGTCTATCACTAAAAGAGAGGCACAGGGTGTTTGGTCAAAGAAGAAAAGATGTAATGAATCTAGGGACTGTAACATCCTGTGATGAGATCAAAAAAATCTATTTATTGTAGGCAAAGACTACAGTATCACTTCTAAGTCTTGGGAAGGACTCCTAGAAATACAGGCATAATTCCCACACTGGGGTTGCTCTAAGCTAGTAAACAAATGTGTCTGGGACTGTTCTCCAGCACTGGTGCCAACTGTCATGCAAAAATTTCTGTCCACACTGCTGAAACCTTTCAGCCACCTCCAAAACATAGCTACATGCAAACTGTTAATTGACAGTGTATGCAGGTGTGTGCTGCCTCCCAGCTGTGCCCGTGAATGCTTTGGCAGCCTGCTGGCTGGGGCAGTCCAAAATGATGCCAGGACTGTTTCAATAATTGAGATTATTTAGTTCAGCTCCCCAGAAGTATTCTGTGTAACTGTGTTGCTTACTGGTGTAGATGTAGCCTATGACTTCAGCAGTCCATTTCTGTGTTCAATTAGAAAATAATTCAGGAGGAAACGGACCTCTGGAGGCCGTGTAGTCCAACCCCCTGCTTAAAATAAAGTCCCCTTTGGGATTAGAGCAGCATATTTGGGGACTTCTCCATCCAACTGCTGAAAATCTTTGAGGATGGAGACTTCACAGCATGACTTGACAACCTGTTCCAGAGCTTGACCACACACTGTGGACATTTGTCTTTGTATCCAAGTAGATATAGGCCACATCTCACTGATATGCAACCTAACAATTCTTAAAAATATCTCTCTCCAGGTAATTTATTCTTGCAAAATATTGCCTGGATTTGGCAGTGTGCAGGCACAGGCATAAGTTACTGCACCTTCACATTATCCTCTGTTAAGTGAAACAAAGGAATGGGTTATGTGTGTGCTCTCAACACATCCCAGCAGCAAGGTGAAACTCTAGAGGCTTAAACACCACTGAAGGTGCACCACGTGGTGGTGAACAGAACAAAGACCTGAGGAGTCCCCAGGACCTTCTCCTTCCTTTCCGTGTGTCATTTTTGTGTGGGCTGATTTTTCTGTTTCCTTGTAGTCATTTGCATTGCATATCTTTGGCAATTTTTGGCTTCTCAGGTGTGGGGAAAGATGTTCGCTACAGCCTGGGAGAAGGTGGTCATTCTGAAACAAATAACCTAACCGAATAATGCAGCAGCGTGGATGTGAGTCTGCAACAGCATCATGGAAGAGAGGTCTCTGTAGCCAGCGGTTCCTGTTCAGGTGACAAGCTGTGGCAGGTTATCCCAGTACACCTTGAATTCTGTGTTTTATCCAATTTTCACTTTTAATTGCATGTGCTTTAACTTCATCTAGCTACAACACCATGAGCTGGGTACCTCCAAGAAGGTGTCTTACATCACATTCTGTGAAAACGTGCTATTTCTAGCTGTTATTTCCCTAACAAATGTTATCATGGCCTCAGTTACTATTTCTTTTAGAGGAAGGAATTTAGTAAACATCAGGCTGTGCTATAAAATGGATTGCATCATTTTCAGCAAGCCCAGGCAGAGAACTTTAATCACTAATTCATTTGATTACACTGGAAAACAGACTAGCAATGGAGATTTCAGCCCAACCTCTTGGTTTCAGCTGTAACAATAACCGTTTATTTCTCGCACTCCACACAACATCCATCCCCACTCCGGCGGCACCATCAGGGCCCTGTGAGTGGTGGGGAGGAGGCTGTGTGCAGGTGGGGCAAGGCATTGGCCTGGGGGCCAGGGCGTGAGGCTGGGCATGGGTCTGGGGTGGCAGGGATTGGGCATGGCCTGGGCTTGGGCTGATGCTGAAACATGGCACCCTGTGACATGTCCCCATGCCCATGGTGCTGTCAGGGCCTGGCGTGGCCTTGAAGTGCTGCTCTCTATATGCCATCTTAGGTCTCCTCACAAGTACATGTAGTGTCAAGCTGCCTGTGAAGAAATAGCTGTGTCCACAGGAATTAAAAGGAAGCAAACAAAAAACTTTTACATGAAACCTGTGCCTTAGTGAAATGCCAGCTTGCTTTTGCTTTCTCCGTGATGCATTGCCTTCCCACCCCCTCTTTCTTTGGGTTCAAGTTAATACAGTTTAAAAGATCTCTTTGGAAAGGATTTACACTATTTTCTATCTATAGAGAAGGTCTAAGACTAGCTCTGTTTTTTATTTTTTTGTTTTCTTTTTGACTGCCTAGCAAAGCTTTATGTTATGAGATTAAACCATACTGGAGATTATGATACTTCATTGTGTTAGCTTTTCTTATTCAGTTTAAATAAACTACTACATGACTAGGGATTGCTTTGTATTGCACAAGCTGCTTTTCATTTATATTGTGTACCCTCCAACTTGTGATATTTCAATACTTTGGTATTTAGATATGCTGAATGACGTAATGTTTTCTATGGCAGGGTGAAGATGGTGTGGGAAAGTAAAAATCTTAAAGGCATATTTTGAGATATTCAAATAAGTTATAATAACAGAGAAAAAAAATAGAAATTCTTTCCCATAGCATTGCTTAACCCTGGGAACTTTATGAACTGCTGGGACAATATAAATAATAATTTTGATATAAATATTGTAATTTCCTCATTGCCATCATGGTACCACAACACAGAGAAATCAAGACACAGTTTTCAATGAAAATGTATCTGATGGATTTAGTACATGCTTTTTAAAAACTGTCAGTATGTCATGGTTTCTTTCTAGGGACTAAAGTTTTTTCATACCTTTTTGAATCATTATAACAACCATAATATACTCCTGAATAGTCAGCATAGTCAAGCCCATAATATTTCACAACATTCAGAGCTGATGCTCTCCAAAGTTGCATAGTACTATTCACATGTTTATTCCTAGCCCTATTGTGAGACCACCAAAAGCTATGCCAAATATGAGAATTCACATCTTTCCATTATAAGTTTTCAGAAAACTTTTTTGCATTATCATTGTTTCTAGAAACATTTTTGTATGTGAAGCTTTCCTAAGCACAGTCAAAACCAGTAATGTACTGCAGCTTCTCATCAAACAAAGGTTTGATTTTCTGGTTCCATTTTAATGCCACAGTGTTCACATGGCACATACTGCTCATACTGCCTTTGCAAATGCATAGTTATCTAATAATACTGGTTGCTTCTTATTTAGGTGAAAGTAGATGCAGCTAAATATGAAGCAATGCACCTGAGAAAGCCCCTTCCCCCCAGGTTACATAAAAAAAGCTTTGAGTAAATAATTTCCACTCTAGGGCGAGACCATAAGGCTATGACAGGCAAGTCTGAGAAAATGTCAGTTCAGCACTAAATAGTGCTCAACAAACACTAGTTTGTGTCAAACAAAGAACCTGAAGTTAGGAATTCTTGGAAGATGAATAGATAATAAGCCAAGCTCATTATGTCATTATGTAAATGCAAGGTTTACTTCTGTCTTGAATAGTGCATACAGTTCTGGGTTGTAGTAAACTAAGTCTTTCCAGCATGCTAAAGTGGCAACTGAGGAAGGATGTGATACGGGTCTGTAAAATCACCATCACCATATGCCACCATATGCCTTTCAGTGCAACCTAGGAGGCCTCAAGTCAAGATACGAGGATAAATATAAATCAAATGATACGTTTCTTTGGACAGCAGATATTAGACTTGGAGAACTAATTGTCAAGGGCTGCTGTCAGTTTGAACAGTTTGCATGTATTTGAAGGCAACTAAGGATTAATGAAAGTATAGCTATCATACACAGCTCAGGAAAAAGTTTGTTTGACTACTGTAGAAGATGACATAAAGAGTTAAGTAAGTTTTGGGCCTGTTCAATAGAGGCATTCTTATCTTCTTAGTTATGGATCTTGTGAATTGTTCACAGCTGACTTTCTCAGATATAATTGTATGGCAGTGTGAACAAACAGTGCTACTTTGGGCACAGTACCTCAACATTATTGAAAACACAGTTCCATTGTTTTCTGAATGTGATTGAAAATGATATTTTCTTTACTCCTGACTAAACTTTGTCTCGCCTGCCTTTTGCCTTTGCTACTGCTCCTTTTCTGAGACCTGAAGTGAATTTTTGAGATGCTTTCTCTATGAAAAAGAAATGAGATTTATATTCAGGTCAACATTACAGCCAGGGAAAAGCTGTTCTGAGGTTATCGTTTTTCCGTAATTGCCTTCCTTCTGGTTGTTTTTGCACAATTTCCCTGACAACTCTCCCTTATTTAGGATCCTAGAGGCAGCTAAAGGTCCCTTAAATTCTGTGTGCAGCGTGCACCCCCTTTTGTACCATCCTGCTGTGGATCTCTTGAGTCTTGGGGGGCTCATCCCATCTGCCTTGCATTGCCTTGACTACACTACTGCTGTTGGCCTGTGTATTTAGTGTGAGATGAGCAAAGAAGATGCATAGTGCTGCCATTACCTGTTGTATGGCTCTAAGTAGTTAGTATGCATGATAAATGGGAAGCCTTCCTGTTCAGTGACCCCTAATGCACCTAGGATAGAAACGTGTTTCATATGAACTGCGTAAAGGGTGGTTATTTTTTTACCTGAGATCTGTAGATCACTGGAGGTGGGCAAAAAATTGAAGAGGAATGTGTAAATTCAGAGCACAGGTAGTAATGCCACTTCCAGAAGATGTGTAGGGCTACGGTTGCCAGGCAAGCTGAAAAATCACTGAAATAGTCTGTGTTTGAAAGTTTCTCTTAGCACAGTCAAGCAGATGCACTTGTAGGATTCTTTTGCAGGACATTCTGCAGCAATCCTTCATCATGTCTTACCTTCTGAGTACTGCTTTGCAGGCAAATGTGAAAAGGAACAGAAAAAGAGTGTACAGTAAAGAACAAGTGGAAATCTTAGTTTAAAATCAAAATTTACATCTTGTTGATCTCTGCTCCATCAGAGTATATTTAATGATGTCTGTTTTTTTGAATTTCAAGAGAGCAGTATTTGGAATAAAACATGGTTTATATTCATTGTCATGACATCTTCCCTTTCTGCTTCCCCTGTTGCGGCTCTATGCACTTTATTTAATAACAGAAATTCTGATAGGTTTTCTAGGAGAACAAAGCCACTGAGAGCACAGTTCATTCATAGCTATAGCTGCTATGTGCAGTGCTTTTTATTAATTTTTTTGAAGCAGCAGTCAGTTATTGAGTCCTCAGATTTTTTTCCCTCCTTGTTGAAGGGCCACTGGAAGGCAGTGCATTAAGCATCCCCTCCAACAATAAAGATATCTGAGCCACTTCATCAGAAAGGTTCTGTATCCAATTATTTGCCAGCTCCTTGCAGATATGATTCTATGGAGTAAATAGAAGACATACTTCAGTCATTCTCTGCACTGATAGTAATTTAATAAAATAAAAAGCTATTGAATTTTTTTTTTTGGAGACTGTGTTAAAAAGCCTCTGTTAATCTTGGCTTCACTCGGCTGTTGGCAAAGCATTCACCAGCAAGTAGGTTTTTTACTTTTCCCAGGGCACCATTTATTAAATGCCCTCTTAATGTGTACAGATGATTAGTTTAGCTGAAGCGGGGGAAGATTTATAATACCTTCCTGTCATTTGACTTCTCTGAGTCAATCCAGAAGTTAGCAGCATTTGCAGAGATTTATCTCCTCTACCTTGAGATTTTGTTTCTTCCATTGCTTAAGCCAAATGTGTCTCTGAGCTTACTGAGCCAGGACTTTGCAGGCAAGAGCTACTTTTGACAGATATATAAAATAGCATCCTATTTGCTCACTCTTACGGAAGTAACCACTCTGTGATGCTATCACCCATCTTACGTGACAGAGGAATGTCACTTAAGCTGTATTGTAAACCTCAGCTTGGGTAAAGAGTTAAATCAGTAAAGGTGGATTCATGTTAAACTAATTTATCTGTCTAAAATTGTGGATCTACTCTAAACTAGCTGTTTAGAGATATGCCTTCTTGAAAACCATTCATATAATCTATTCCTTTTGGAAGTCCTGAGGAAAAAAATATTCCTATCAGGAAAGACCTTGTACTTTATTAACAACTAGTTTGTGTGATTTGACTTGCAGAAAACTCCATTCTGAGATTTTTTGAACCATCACTTTAACACTAGGAACATTTGTTACCAAAGCAACACAGTAAGGCAGACTTAAAAGAATATGATGCACTTTGCCTGTCCTTGACAGATGGATTTTGTCTGTACAGCTCCATTGGCAGAGGGAAAGACATCTGGAGTAAACCCTTCATTGGCCTCCAAGTTCCCATCTGCTTTAGTGGGGCCAGAATTTCAGGGTTTTTTTCTGCAAGGGAAGTGGACAAAATAGTTTGGTGCTTGTGCCTCAGTGAGATCCTTGCCTGGGGTGCAGTAAAATAATGCAGATATGATAAAAAAAGCAAAAGTCATAGTAATACTAGGTCCCCCCCTCTTGATTAAGAGGATAACAGTCTTATTATAAATGAAGAAGAAAGGAAGACAAGAAGAGTATTTAGCTGGATTTCTCAACACTTAATGCTAGAATTGAGAGTAGTGACAAATCTCTTCACTGCTGTGCACAGCTCCTCCAAAAGCAAGGTATGTAGTCTGGTTATAACACCTGATTCACAGTTGACATTTCTATCTGTATTCTGGCCCGTGTGTAAGGAAGTGCATATACCATCTTGTTGGGGAGCTGCATTGTTTACTGAGGCATAATGAAGTCTCTCAACTGTAACTAAAAATGTGCCAGTAAATCCTGCAGAGTAGCTATAAAGTTGCTTTATGTTGGTATTGAAGCCAGCAGCAAATGGCAAAGGTCACACCTACAGCATCACATGTGAGATATGAAGCCAGAACTTCCAAACTGGTTATACTTCAGTGCTGCCAGTGCCCTGACAGGGCAGTTGCAGACTCATCTCACCACTCAACCCTCCAGAGAGTTTCAAGCAAAGGGAGAGGCACCTCTAGCAACATTCATGTTAGGTACCTCATTCATCTCAAGGGCAATGCTGCTCTGAGCAACATCACTCTGGTTTGGTTCAGCTAAATACACCAAAATCAGGGAAATGTCAGAGGATGACATCAGCCTATGCTCAGACCCATTGTATGTTGATGATTTTGTGTTTGCATCCTGACCAATCAATGATAACACTACACAGTCCTCCAGATGGGAATCACAGAATATTTGAGTTTCAAAGTGGCCTCTGGAGGTCATCTTGATCAATCTCCTTGCTCAAGCAGGGCTATAAAGCAACAGTTGCCCAGGACCATGTCCAGATGGCTTTTGAATATATCCGAGGTGGGAGACTCCACAACTTCTCTGGGCAACCTGTGCCAGTGCTTTGTTACCCTTACAGTAGAAAAGTGTTTCCTGATGTTCAGAGACAACCCCCTGTGTTTCAATTTGTGCCCATTGCCTCTGGTCCTGGCACTGGGCACCTCTTTTCTGACAAGCTGCTTTCCAGCTGGGTGGTCCCAGCGTATTTTGGTGAATGGGATTTTTCTTCCTCAGCTGTAGGGCTTTGCACTTCTTGTTTAACTTCATGAGTTGCCATGAACTCCAGCATCTCATGTATACTGCAGCCAAGGCCGCTTTTGACCTTAACATTACCGACAAGGCCCTCACTGTTGGTGAGTACGAGGTCCAATGGAGTACCTCTCTTCACTGGCTCATCTATCACTTGGAGGAGGAGGTTGTAATCAATTCACTCCAGGAACCTCCCGGATTGCTTTTGCCCTGCAGTGTTGTCCCTCCAGCAGATTTTGGAGTGATTAAAGTCCCCTATGAGGATCAGGGCCTGTGAATGTGAGGATGAACAAATGACTTGCAGTAGGCTAGTAATGTATGATTGCAGAAGTTGTCCTTCCTGACCACATGCTAGTAAGTGGTACAGGCTCTTAAGGAACAGGACACTGATTTCAATTGCCTCATTGTGGTCAGAAAGCATCTGGTCATCTCTAGCTGGAAGCTGGCACCACTATCTTGCTGTGCAGCTGTGGCACAGCAGCGTGGTACTAAAAAGCCTGCTGTGACAATTGCTGTGACAAGTTATGCTAAACCCTATGTGCATTGTTAGTTCTGAACTGACACACCAGTAAGTGTCCTAATACATACCTTATTCTAGAAATGTGGCACGTTCAATATTATAAGGTCACCAAAAATTACATCCATTGTTCTCTAAGAGAAGCCATGACTACTGTAATCATGAGGAGTATCCTTCCATCTTATATTTGGGAAATCAGTGATTACGGTGTGTAGTTTCTGCATGCTGAGACTGGACACATTTACCATGCAAATTAAGTCTGTGTGTTTCTGTTTCAGAAGTTGGGCATTTTCCTCAAGAAACTCATGAGCACCCTTTTCCAACCACGTTATTGATATCAGTGGAACAGAAGAATACACACATTTCTATAAGGATGCACATATCCTCTACTGACTACTGCATCCCCAATGAATAGTTTAGGTACAGCCCAGTTCCAACCAGTTATCCATGGATTTTCCCACAATTTCTTCCCTCATCTACCAGTGAAGCAGCTTCTATGACACACTGAGAGGATTGCAAGAGCTGGAGAGGCCCCACTAGGATCAGATGGACTCAGTCAAGAAGATCCAAAGAGATGAACAGTATGCGATGTGATGAATGTGAGCCCTCAGGTCATGTAGTCTCAGCATTTCTGGAAAAAAAAATAACCAACAACACAGAGGGTGAATTTTGTACCAGATCCTAAAATAGTGTAATATTTGGCAAATACAGTCCTTTGTTATCAGATCGGCCCTACTACTATCAAACACATCTGTCATGACAAATATCTCTTACTTCCTGTTGCATTGACAATTTTCATGAAGAAAAAACAATGAATGCTTTCATAGTATGATATAGCAATGGTCAAATTATGAGTTTCCTATTCAGTCCAGTCAAAAGCCCACCACTTTTTGTAAAGAGCTCTCCTGTTTTCATCCCTAAAAGTACATAGAAAAGTAGTAAGAAGTGGTTAGAAACTTTCCTACAGCTGTTTACTTCATTGAGGCAGGGTATAACTTTTATTAACGAGGACATATAACCCAGTTTTCTAGTAATACCTTGGATTTGCCATATAATCTCAGTGTCCCTGGACAGCTGATAGGAAGAAATGGTGTGACAGTGCTTTTTTTTTTTTTTTCTTTTTTCTGCCTTGCTGCTGTGGTAGGAACCGTTAGACTTATCAAACTGATAATGAGGAATATACTTTCCATCCGCTTATATCCATGAAAAGAGAACCTTTCCAATTACTGTTCAGATTCACTGCCTTCCTTTGCTTTAACCTAATTTCCTTAGTACTTTAGTCTTTTTCTGGTGTGCAGAGTATTTTTCTAGCACATTCCCAGCTAGAAGGGAGTACTTGTGGCTCACCCTGGCCTTCTTTCTTGTTCAATGTTTTTTCAACAATTTTCCTTTGATTGCAGCCAGTAATCAGCCAGCAGTACCCTGCTTCAGTCCTGTGCTTTCATTGCACATACCTATTACGTTGCCAAGGGACTTTTAGAATAAAAAAGTTGCACTATTGTTCAGGCTTCTTTCAAGTTGTGCTCAATAGCTGTTAGCTGTCATCAGGATAGTGTGCTTCTGCTGTACTTATGACCCAAATGTAAACATTATAGTTCGATAACCAGTCACCAAAAGCATAATAAAAATATGTGATAAAAATGTTTGCTTTATCTAGAGGGTCTCATTTTTATTTAAAAAAATTATTATTCTCTGGTGAACATCATTTTTTCACTGTTAATTAAACTACTTGTGTTCGTTTCTTATCTTTCTCCTTGAAGTAAGTAGGCAGCAGTGTAGATACATCTGATGAAATTCAGCTTACCTAACTTCAGACCTCACGAAGGTAGTTAACTAGACCTAAGGTAGCCCTTCACAACTCCCATCAAAGTCTTTGGTAAGAAATAGGCATTTCTGGGGCATGACTCATCTGACTTATTTTAGACTTTTCCTTCGGGATGAGATGAATCACACCTAAGTGGCTTTTTCTCTGCGTTGATTGTAAAAGACGCCTAAGGTGACTCCTGTCCACATTGAGCTTCATAGGTGTTTGGCATGATTGCAATTCAGCACTAACTCAACATCTGAACTTGTCATTTGACCGCAGGCATCTGAAACCGAAGAGCAGAGCAAAGTTTTGCTTTCTCCTTTTGTTTCCAAATATAGATGCAACAATCAGCTCTAACATGGGCAATGATATCTTTAAACATAAATTATATGCTCTTCTAGGTGCATTAGGCAGCTATGCATCCTTCAGGAATCATTGGGAACTGCAAATAATAGTTAGCTTTGAAGATCAGTGTAGGTCTAAATTTTAGAATTGTAAATGCATCAAATGCTTTCCCTTGAAAAGGATAACAGAAACTTTATCAGATGCAGTAAAATAAAACAAGGGACTGTTTTGAGAATGCTTGACAACATTTTTTTTTTCCCCAGTGAAATTTAATGGCTGTTTGAGCTCCAAAAAAGCAAGTAGACAGAAAATGCCCATAGTCCACCTGCTGCTTTCAAGCACCAAAACATGCGAGAGTGAATTATATTTTCTTTAGTACAGACACTGAACAAATGCCTTTAGTAAACTTTTACCTGACTTTGGAGCTGAAAGCAAGCGTTTCTGTGAAGTAAAATATTTGTGTGCAATCATGAAGTCTTTTTTTTTTTTTTTTTTTAAGGGCAAACCATAAATGGAGGGAGTGTCTTCCAATTTACATTTGAATATCATTAGCTCAGAGACTGGTCAAGTACATTTCTTCTGTAGATTGCCCTGCTGGAAAAATTAAGACACCTAAGACTTATCCCCTCAGGACTACCACCATGTCTCCTACATATTACTTCTCCTGCTTCCACTTTCCTCCCCAAACAAATTTTCACTGATGTCTTCAAAGAGAAACTTAAGAAAGATGCTACGAGACTGACAGGTTTATGTCCGTATTCACCCATGCAGTAAAGTACTGGAAGAAGAACTGCAATATTCCATCTTACTCTTTTGTGAGGCTCTATTGTTCACTATGTAAGAACAGCTTCTCTTTAATGTCCCATCTGTAGAAAAATGACGCATTTGTCTTCATTGCCACCTTTTGGTTTCCAGGGTATGCTGGAAATAAATGTTGGGTGAAGGAATTGTGACTGATTTGATGTTAAGAAAGAAAAAAACCTCCACTATTTCACATTTAGTAAAGTACAATTTATATATATATATATATATATATATATATATATATATATATATATATATATATATATATATATGGATGGTCTACTGGTTCCTCAAGTCTTTTTAAGTAATGTGAGGGAACACTTTGTTGCTTGAACTTCTGTAACTGCTTGGCTTCTCTCTTCAAAGGGGTGGATTCCCTTACACCTGGGGCAGTTCTAATTGGGTAATATAGCTCAATGTAGTAACACAAAAAAGCAAACTTCCATGTTGTGTTGGTGGTTTAAAATTAAAGTGTTTATTCATTAGAGACATGTTAAGCCTATTTAGTAGCTAGAGTTCATCTGAATATTAAATGCTGGATTTAAAAGAAAATAACACTTATGCCTAATCGCATGTTTCAAGATAGGTTTGATAACTCACCTTTTTTTAATATCACTCAATAATGTATACTATTGTTGTCCTTTGAGACAATAGATATCCTTGTTTCTCTGATTCAAAGCACAGGATAGTCTTTATCTGGAACAATTTTATATCTGAGGTTTTAAAAAAAATCTATCACCTTTAATTAACTTGATGCCATATTCTGTATTAGGAACAAATGCAGTTCTTTGTAAGATTTCTGGAGCAATATTTTCAGGGCCAAACTTCAGCTACAGTAAACTATGTGGCTTGAAGGAATTACGCAGACACCATTTCAGGGTCTAGCTTTTGGCTTCATTCTTATAGAGTCATTGATTTCTGTGGGCTTCCTGGCATTCGTCTTAATCAAGAGCTGGTGAGGACTGAAAGCACTCAGGTGATCTTATATCTGTGCTTATAAGGCTTTCCACAGTGTAATGTCTGTGGTAAATATCTTTAGTCTAATAATGTCAAATGATTTGATTCATACATAATGAGAAAAAAGTAGGCAAAACTTATAAAATTCTACATATCTGTGGCAAGATCTTTAGCTGATGTAGTTCATGCTCTCCTCACTAGTGTTAACCAACTACAAATATCTGAAGATATGAATGCTAGTATCATATTTATGTAAGAATTTACAATAAATCTGCTACAAATATAAATCTTGAGCATCATGCTGTTCTAAGTTGCTATGGTTTTGTGTTCCAATCAGCTTTCTAGAGTGATTAATGTCATAGTTTAAAGCAGCAAGCCACAGAGGGAACATCCTTTCAGCATTTTACTCTTGCCTTATACCACCCTTTATCTTTCAAGGTCCTAAATGTAGAACAATTTTCTTGTGAAATCAGGCAAAATCATGGTAGAATCATCAGACCTCATGTGTGGTGGCTCGTGTTTTTCTTTTTTTGTTTTTTTGTTTTTTTTTTTTTTTTAATCTGGTAGTGATATTTTGAAGAGCTGGTAACCATAGCAACCAAATAGGTTTTAAAGGCTGAAAACAGTTCAACAGTCTGTTGAACTGACAAAATGGCATGCTGCAGACAAAAGGGAAAAATGAATTGTATGCCTTTTGGGACTGCTACATGATGGAATAGACTCTTTATTTGAGACACTTTTGACCTTCAGTATGGAATTTTTTTTCGAGATGTGCATATAAAATAAATTATCTTTAAATACTAAAATAAATGCTGCTGCAAATGGCATTGTAGGTAGTATTGTGAGTCCTAGGTTTGTATCGCTGTAGTCTCTGCCATAGATGTGTTTGAGCTGCCAGGGAAAATATGTCCAAACTGAGTGCTGGGGTAATCTGGGAGCCACACAAGGATGGGCTTCTGTCCCACCTGGCAGTATCATTGCAAACAGGGCGTCCTGGGAGCTGCCCCTGGGATGTGCTGGTGAGCTCAGAACACGCCAGAACACCTTGAGCTTGTGGCAATGTGGCTTGGCTGCTGCCACAGGGCCAGCACAGTGAGCAGTATGGCAGCCTTGAGGCCTTCTGTGGCTGGACTGATGGATTAGGAATCCAGGACAGTGCTGTTGACATGGCTCCTGAAAGGCTCAGTTAGGGACATCCAACACTCCTTGCTCTCTTCAGTAGTCTGTTACTGGAGGAGCTGGGTACAAATTTTTTTTTTAATTTTTTTTTCCCCTTTTCTACAATACATTCAGCTTACATTCAACTCTGTGTTATGAATGTAGATACTCAATTAAAAAACCTCCCTCCTTGGTTGGGTATGATCCTGGGATTTTCTGGTCTGCAAATCTCTGTGATTGCTTTTCTTACTTGACTGTCAGTATTTCAGGGAAGGTCATAAGTCTAGCTATACTTTCTTGTAATTCTTTGTCCTGGCTAATATTTTTTTTTTTTTCCTTTCCTAATCTCTTAGCTAAAATCCAGTGTTTTCACCATTTTTCTCTTTTCCCTTCTGGAGGATTAACTCCTGCTTTCTGATTCTAGCTTGCCAATGAGAGCTGTCCTGGAAGCACTGGAGAGGGTTTAGGGCTGCTGAGCCTACTTAGTTTCCAAAGAAATAGCCTGTGGTAAATGCAGTGTTGCAATCAGAAGATTTTTAATAAAAATATGTTGGGTCCATTGCTTTCATCCCTACAGGGAAGCTCACTCTATTTCTTTAATTTTATATCTCAGGCTAAGGGTTAGATCCACTTCTAGCCTTTAGAGACCAAAAGGGAAATGGAGGTGCAAGGCAATTAGTGTTACATCTACTTCATCAGTTAATCCTGTTGCATTCACACCATCACAGTTCTTTTGTAGTTATCTACTCCTTTAGCTTTAACTCTACAATTTCTTTCTAGCAAACTTTTCCCGTACAAACTGCTCCTTACAGCTCCTTACAGGTGTCCTGATCATACTGATGAAGTTAAGACTGTTCTCAGAAGATAGATCAATTGCCTGTCACCTATTCATAATTAGTTCTTGAGGCCACAACAACTGCCTGCAAGCATATGGAGAGCACTAGTTGGCATAAACAAGAAGTGGGTTGTAACTCACTGACAGAGCAATACATCTCCCTGGTCTGGTGTCAGCAGATTGATCATTCATTACAATGTGAAAAATCTTCTGCAAAATCACAAAATTATGTGGAACAAACCGGGGGCATAGCAAAGTGAATGGATGCAGCAGTACCAGATGGAAATGTATATTTCTCAGAATTATTATTTTTTTTTAATATAACAAAACAGGTGGCTATGATTATCTTGTCTTTAAGTACATTACAAACACTGTGGTTCCAGCCTGTTCTGACTTCCCTGTCAGTAGCAACTGGCAATAGAAATCACATCACTAGACTTTAAACCTGTAGCAGTTAGGTATGAAGTTTAAGATAGCTGAAGATCAGGCGCGTCTCCTATGGATACTCTAAGTGGATCTGCAAAGGAAGTTTATTCTTGCCTTTTCCAGATAGCTGCCTTCAAAAGGGAAGGATTGTTATCCTGGATCACCTTTTTGCTGAGTATATAGGGAATCTAAACATTGGCTTAAAGTCATATGACTAATTTTTAGAGGGCTGATCATAGAGAAAAGGAATCCTGCCTTAAAGACCTGTGTGAAGCCACCCATGTGTTACTGTTCTCATATATAGCTTGCAGTTAGCAAAGGCAGAGCTTAATTGTGCTGGGTCTTTTAAAAAGGATGATGATATCTGACTTATTTTGGGGATCTTGACTGTTTAACAGCACTGTCCTGGGCAGTCTGGTGGCATAATCCCTGGGACCAAGTGAAAGCTGCCTGCAGGCTCCTCTGTTACAGCAAGCTGGCTGACTGTGTGCTGCAGCCAAGAATATTTGTGCAGCAGAGCACTGCTGGAAGGTCAGGCTGGACTTACAGAACAGTACAGGCAGCACAGCATCATGAGCCTGGACCTGCTCAGGTTGACTGTTATGTGGATTACTGTCTCCTTGATATACAATGTTCTTCCAGTCAGGATGACTATAATATCTTGGGAGCACCTTCTGCAGACCTCATGCAAGTAGTATCTGTATCTGCTTTTTGTGGAAGCTTTGTAAACTTTGTTAACTGTGCACATATATTATTTCAGGGTATTTCTGCTAAAATTCCTTGTTCCTTTACTGTATGACCTGGGCTTTTGACTGAACAGCTGCCCTTCTGCAACAGCCTGGTGCACACTAAACTTCTGAGGCATTAGCGAAGCCCCACACGTGGTGCCTTAGAGAAGGAAGCTTAAAACATTGCAATATCAAATTGACAGCAGGGACTGATGCCCAGAGCAGAGATCCAGGTTGTTTTAGCTCAGTGTAGGACAGGTATGTTCTAACATAACCCTTATGTCAGACTTACTGCCAGGAAATGAGTTCTGCACTGGGCTGTGTATGTCTGTTTTTATGAGACTCTCAGCATGACTTTTTGAGTCAAACTGACTTCCTGGAAGGCAGGTTCCATTTAAGATTCTTTTGTGTCTCACACTCTCCAAATTACAGTTGTGCACCCTTAAAGGTTATGAATGAATTGCTCTGGGAGTTTTGAAATGCTACTTTCCCACCCAACTACTTCAACGAGTAAAGAGTTTTGCTCCCAGTGAAAGGTCAGATAATATTATTGTACATGATAGTATTTGTACCTTGGAGATGATCATGATGGCAGATGCTGAACAGACATACAGATATTCACTGCTCTGAAGAGTACTGCTATGGTATTTAGTTAGGAGACAGAAATACTTCTGAAAGGACAAGCTGCTTCTCTTATGGAGGCTTATTGTCTGAAAATCTGCTTTTTGGAAGAACAACTTGAAGAAAAACAATCTGTGGGCCTAAGGATATTGTTAATTGTAGACAGAGATGTTTCTCACAAAGGGTGATGTCTAGGAAGCCAGCAAGGGTGTCAAGCTGGTCCTAAGTAAAAGTGGAGAAAGTCACCTGGACGTAAGTGTTGCCTTCAGAACTTGGGGTTCCACTATTGCACCTATTTGCAATTGGAGAAGGCTTGAGAGGACACCGCACAGCTTTCTGTTTGAGACTTGAGGGATTCCTAAGCTTATGAAGAGGATTTAGTGAGGGTCAAACAGACTGAATTGTTGCTGAAAGGTCTCAGCAGCAGTGGGAGAGGCCTGGACAGTGTAATCTTATGAAATCAGAAGGTCTAGGGTACAGTATAGCTGTGCACAAACTCATGGAGGACTGTAGACCTCTCAAGGTATGGTCTATATGGTCATGGCACTTGCCTTTTGATTTAAAATTGTCTGCCTGTAACACCCTTTTCAAGCTGAAGGTTCAGGGCCAGACTTAAGGGAACCCGTGCCCTTATATACATTTAAGTCATATTATGGGCCTTGGAAGTCAATTTATGAGAAATATACCAGACTTTCCATTCTCTTATCAGACAATTTTAGTGGAAATATAGAAGACTAGTGCTTAAACGGCACTATTTATTTACCTGGAAGGTGTTGATGGTTTAAACCTAATTTCTCTTCTCCTAGGATCTGCCATGCCAAGGCTTGTTAGTAATTAAAGAGCCAAGGTGAACACAGGTGTAGCCTATCCATGCTCCTGAGTTGCTGGAGTGCAGTAGTCCATGCAAGGCAATAGTATGTGTAATTACAAACTAGCAGGTCTGTAGTTCAGGACTGTAGCCTTTGTCTCAAAGTCGTGGACACCACCTGCCCTTCTAAATTGTTCATGGCTTCTCATCTGGTAGGTATTCTTTTCTGTCCTTGGCTTCAGATCCTGGATTCTACCCCGGTAATCAGTTTTGGCTTGGAACATTATCCTGAAGTATGTGTACTTCAGTCTCTTATTAGGGTTTCTCAAAGACAGCTGTGCAATGATTATGTAGGGCAGGGGTGTCAAACTCATCTTCACCCGAGGCCACATCAGCCTCGTGGTTGCCTTCGAAGGGCCCAATGTCCTGAAATGACGTTGGGCCCTTTGAAGGCAAACGCGAGGCTGATGTGGCCTCCGGTGAAGATGAGTTTGACAACCCTGATGTTTCAGGGGTTTTGTTTCAGTTAACACAATTCTTTTCTCTTTACTTTCAGCCATCCGTATCTTGATGTCTGGTGGGCTAATAAAGCTAATCTCCCCAAAGTCACCTATTAATTTCTAATTTTATTGCTTGGCAGAATCTCAGATATATTCAGTCCTCTGTATGTTTTTTTTTTTTAATTACCCTGGCACTTGATCATTTCCTTCTTCTTTTCTCTATGCATTTCTTAAATTGCATTTTTTTTCTGTGCAGTCCCACTTTTTCCTAGCCTTAGTGTCCAGACAATATAACCTTCTCTTCATACTGGGTTGATGAGCTTTCTGGCCACACTGATTCTTTATGATCAGGCAGTCAAGAATTTTTTGTTGTTTATGGAAGTTTCAAAACTTTCCCAAGGCTGCTTTTCAACTGTTCCCAGACTCTCAGGCTCTCTTTTACAAGATCCAGGTCCTCCAATTTTATATCTGTCTGTTTTCCATACAGGTTGCCTTCAAAAGTCTTCTATTTCTGTTCATTTTGATTAAGAAATAACAGTTTTTAGCTGTAAATTGAGTAGATGCCTAGATTGCTGAAGTAAACATATTACAACACATAGCCAGAAGGCAAAGCATTTAAATCATCCCCATTTGCTGTGATTTTCCTTGTATCTAACCCATTTATCCTATCATTCCTTCAGATGTTGTGAAGGGCAGGGCAGATGTCCACAGTTTGGATTTGTTATAGTTCAAGTCTAACTCTAAAATATCATTTCAGTGTACAAAGTATTGATTCAACCTTGATCTGGTCATTACACAGCATTAGACAGAGTCCTTGATACTCAGCTATAGACTTTGTCTTGATGAACACTAGGTGCTGCTCCTGGAAAACTGCTAAATACAAACTTAGTCTGAGGAAAGGGGCCAGTTAAATAATTTAATACCTAACAGATGGACTTCCTTAAATACAGAAGTCATTGTTATTCTATGGACAGCGACTTTCAGAATTGAGGAAGGGTCTGTGAAAAGGAAATACTGGGCATTTCTTTGGCTGTAAGATAACCAAGAGCAACTTAACAATTGCAGGCTTTGTGTAAGTAATGTGAAATTGGATGAATTTTATTTTTTAATCTGGATTTTCCAAAACTTCAGAGAGGTGATCAGATGTGACTGAGATTTTAGACATAAAGATTATAGTAATTATAAGTGACATACTTGTTTAGACATAACATAAGCAGAAAAAGGCTGTTAAGTCCTTGAAATAATTCAAATGGAAGGAGGAAAAATGTTTTATGTAACCAAGAATTAATTTGCTACTCAAAGAACTAACATTTGTTATAGAAAATTCTTGTAACTTAGGTATCATGCAAATTTACAAGGGTATTTACAAATACATGCACTCAGGTACAAGGCATAATAGTAATAGCTGCAAACTAATGAAGACAAGCTTCGATCAGACACAAACCCTAGTAAAAAGCTGTAAAAGTAAATCTTAACAAAACCAAACACCATTATCACCTGTGTTATGATTTAATAAAATAAACATAACTTGTATAATAGGCCTTTATCTTGGATATTAAAAATAATATTCAGACAAGCAACTATATGACAGATTCAGTGACAATGGTAAAAATGTGCTATCCGAAGGAGCTTCCTCCTTCCAGACTTGGTGCAGTGAAGTCCAGTTTTGACCTCTTTTCAGATGTGTTGCTAAGTCTGTAAAAGGCTATTTTTGACACAGTTTTTCATTATTTGAAACTGTTCATTAATGATACACATTGCCTACATAACCACCTTTTGTACCTTTCACATACCTGCATATTGAGCAAACTCAATTACTGAACATCTTGGTAGGAAATTTGGTAGGAAAATGCTGGAGGTAGCTTAAATGACCATTTTTTCCAATAGCATACTTATCTCTCTGCATGTTTCTTAGGTACCCACAGACTTCTGAAAATTATGTGGCTATGGTTATTAAGGACATTTGGGAAAAGACAGCTACCACATTTCCCCTGCTAGCGCACATTGCATTGTGTACCTGAGTGTTTTCAAAACATTGCCTTTGCCTCTGCTGATAATAGTCTTATAACCTCAGGAGTAACTTTCTATTTGGTGCAGGAATACCATGGTTTTCATATTGCCTTATCTCAGTCTGTGCAAAACTGATTGCTTGTTTAGGTCTTTCCTTGTACATGTTTGATTTCACACATCTGGATCTACCTGTACTGAATTATGTAAAATCCTTTCACTGGAGAGTAATAAATTACTTTACCGCAGCATAGTGAGGGACTAGAAATTTTCTCTCCTTCCACTTGCTGCTCTGGCTTATCTGGAAACTGAAAACTTACAGAGATCTTATTTCAACTGTTTCAAATCTTTTCTACAATACTTGTCATTAATTTACATTATTGCTTTTTTGCCTACATTCTGTTTATTATAAAGGGTTGGCCTCAGCATGAACCTTGAGAGATTGCCATCAAGGAGCATTAAAGAGATTTAAATCCCTTAAAGTTCAATGCTTTAAAAACTATTTTATTATATGGCAATTAAAGGTGACATGCTGCAGCTCTAATCCTGAGTGGCTGCCTAGAGTAACAGGATCCCACAGAGTGCATTACAGATATGGCTCAGCCAAAAATCAGCAGTATGTCCTATTGCTCCTATTGCCTTTTCTGCATTCCCTGGAAAATGCAACTTTCTAAAGATAAAGAAAACAATACAGATCATTGCTGTTTTGAAAGATGCCATTTGGTTGGAAGAGGGAAAATGATGTTTTAGAAAAAACAATGGCTACCCAAAGTGGGTGATTTGCTTCAGAAAAGGTAATTCCTGTGGATGGGGGGCTTTCCCTTCATAGGTACATGCCAGAGAAAGGGGTTGAAAGCCACAAGCTCAGGCAGTACTACTTAAGATGTCATGATCAATCTCAACTTTCGGATGCCCTTTATGACCTGCCTTTATAGTCCACTTGAGCTGTTCATAGCTGTGGTCACCACATATTCAGTCTGGACTCATGGATAACAGCTACAGCATTTGGGGGACAAGAGAAAATGAAATAGCTTCAGCACTTTTGCTACACTGTTTTTTACACCTTTGAGAATCACTCAGTGTTCCTCCTGCACCATTCAATGCACAGCTCGCTCTGATTAAATTGAATAAAATAATGAAGTTAAATGTTTTCTGAGGGGCAAACCTGCATGCCAAAATCACCTTTAGTGGAAATAGATATAATTTCTCGGAAGTCAGGAGAGCTGCACCCTCCTACATTACAGGTATATTTCATGAGCTTGCATTCCCCTTCTGTTTAATCAATTGGTAGATTAAGAAGCAGCTTTACATTTAGGGAAAGTAAGGCAACAGAAATGGTTCCTGTTAGTGTTCACTTGGGAAATGTTAGGCCCTCTCAAGTTGCATCTCAGCCATGGCCCTTCTTGGCTTCTCTGTGTCCAATGAAAGTGGCACAAGACAAACACCATTGCAAATCTGAATATTCTCCATATATTCACCCACATCCATTGCCTAAATTAAACTATAACAATTGTCTCTAAGACCAGTTAGGACATAAGCAGCTGATAAAGTTAACAGACTGAAGGAGACACAAATGAGTCTTCCTATTTCTAAAGATCTTTCATATACTGTCTGCTAGCCTCTAAATATTAAAGATTTATCACAGTTACAAATTCCAGCTCTCTTTAACCACCATCCAGGAATACTACAACTACTGCAAAGTGGCTTTGGCTTATCCCTAAACAAGCAGCTGCTTCAGAGATGCTTTGTAGGCAAAGCATATGCCTAGCTGATAGTTTTTGTTTGTTTGGTTGTTTTTTTTTGTTTTTTTTTTACTGAAGTGCATATTGTGTATTCATTTTATGTATCTCTTATATTTGTCTTGCCTCATGCTGGAGGGTTTTTAAGAAAACAATCTAAAAAAACCTCTGTATAGGATGAACCAACACACCTCACAACCTCACTGTGAATTGCAGAATATATATGTATCTTTGGTTGATCTCTGGATAATGAAGGGGTATATATGGCTTTGCTCTCTTCAAAACCAGATGCCCTTTCAGAAAGCACTTCATTGATAGGAAAAGATGGTCCTATTTTTTTAAATGTAAGAGGGCCACAAAATGTTACATATTCTATGCCACTGACATCTCATCTGTTGTCTGGGGAAGAGCTGATAATCAGCGTGTCTATCTTCCACCTTATCTGTGGCTCCAGTGGAATGTCTTGCAAGGCAAAAACAGAAATCTTGAATTTTGTAGTTGGAGAAAACAAGACATTCACTCACAGATTGAGATAAAAGTGACAGTTTCAAATAGTAAAACAGTCCACATCACATCTAGCCTTTTTCCTCCAGCCAGAGATTTCCTGTCAGACACGCTGCCTCAGACACTGATCTCATAGTATCACACAGCTGAAGCAAAGATTGCATTTGGTTACTGCTCAAATGGGAGACCTCAGGGGTAAAAACCCACAATGGTGTAGAAGCAGAGTCACCAGGTGTCAGTCTTCCCAAATCAACTGTGATCTGGGAAAAGTTCAAGGCAACAGACGTGTTACAGGGGCAATTTCATTTGCAGCTCAGTAAGAAGCCTGAGGTCTCAGGGCTGAGGTCTGCATTAAAACATAGTCTTTAGTAAAACTCATTTAAGGGATGATGCTTCCAGTTTCTGAATTCTGCAGCAGTTTTAAACTCCCCCAGTTACGTCAGTACAATAATTAGTGGGGCTTGTACAAATTACATCAAGATGTAGTGCACAGGTGGGAATGAGAGGGCAAGGCAGGAACAGCTCAAAGAGATTTTGCAAACAGAGCTATTTCCCCCACTGGACTTGACACTTATGGGTATAGTCTCTGTCACATTTTGCAAGAAGGTCAGGATCTAATGGGGATAGTATTGGTTCACTGCACCTTCTTCCCTTCTCCACAGAGAAGGGTAGGAGAATTTGGTAATAAAATAGGGTCTCTGTAGTACTGTGGAGAGGTGGCAAATTTTAATGAAAATCATATCCTTAGAAAATATGTTTCTTGCTCTTCTGAAAGTATCTAAAAAGGTTACAATGAAGACTACAACATTTTACAGGAAGGGTGAGATTCAGTTTCCAAATATTTCATTAATTTCCTGAATTTAGATGTCTCTTAGGTATCCATGTGGGAGCTAGGGACTCCACTCTCTCTGTCACGTAAAGGAGCCTGATGCCACTTGAGGTGCTCCAGGTTATCTCTCCGTGCCTACTGTTGATGGTCCAAATGTGCGAGGGTGAAAAATCATGGACTCCACACAATCCAATGTGAATTCAAGTGAAGCCAGTTTATTACAGAAACAAGCCTCCTTATATATGCAGTTATTTCCTGATCACGCATCCACTCTCCAAGCGTGCATTAACTGATTGGATATTGTCTATGTAAACGAGTTGTCCATGCTCCTGAGTCTCTCTGCTGATAGGTCTGTTGCTTTCAGCTTTCCAAGGTGGCCTTGAAATTATTCCTTTGGGCCTGATTAGTTCAATAACAAATCTCCATCTAATAGAAAGCCATCCACACATTAACTTCCAGAAAATCCCTCAAATTTCCCACACAAATGGGTCTGGGGATCCCTCTGTCATGTCCAGCAGCCCTCTACACAGATATTTAATATATTGCAGCATGCTTCTATGCACTTTTAAGGCAAAGCTGTTAGATAAGGTGATTGGAGCACTTGTCCAGCACACGGGGCAATGTTGTCTTGAGTCTTTGGAGAGGGGAAGTAAAATTCAGTCCTAGATAGCCCCAAAATTGAGAAAGGCCTATCTTATCGCTTCAATAGCCCAGGCAGATCCTGCTGATGAGCCACTACTCCAGCATGGAGCTGCTTCACGCTCATCAGTAAGAAATTGTCAACAAGAGCAAATCTGTGAAGCTGTGTGATCAGCAACTTTGCCTGGAAGGGATTTAAATGTGGCTCCAATTCTTAGTGTGGAAATTCTTTCAGCAATTTATTAATTTTTTTTTTGTGGTAAAAATAAGCACACAGGCACACAATTTACATGCTCTAAAAAGTGGTGTGTGTTATTTATGTGCAATTGTTACTTTTCTCACTCTTTGGAATAGTGAATACCTGATTAGTTAATGTAAAGTAAAAAACAAAACAAAACAAACAGAAGCAAGAGAGGGTCAGTGCTGCTATTCTTTAAGCCCTGTGGTTGCTTACTCAACAGAAAGGTAGGTGATTTGGATGTGAACACTGTAAGGCTAAGGAGGAAGATCAACCAGGTCCCTACTCTCTTGGCAATTGTTCCATCAGTAGAGCTGCAATAAGAATAAGAAATCATGAACATTGTCTTCAGGGATAATATTTAAAACATCTTGATATTGCCGTGGTTTCTGGTTTTAGCTGAGATCAGAAAAGAACGTATTTTCTTGGTAGAACATAAGTGCAACAAGTTGAATGAAATCAAATGAAAGAGTTTTCTGTGAGGGAATATAGTCTACAAAATTTTCTGCAAAGGACTGTTTCAAATATCTTCAGCTGGTGTGTTCCTCACGTCTGCTTAGTTTTATAGTAATTCATCCCCAAACAATGTAAGATTCTGGGCAAGGATTTTACCAAAATGCAGTGCAGGGGACAGCTCTGTAGTAAAGTAAGACCTATTTTGCAACAAATCTCTCTTAAAACAGTAGAACAGACAAATGCATTTAATGGAAAACAACTGAGAAACATCTAAACTTTAAGTATGAATGTGAAGCCGAAGACTCCTTTTAGCATCCAACTTTCAAAATTTTACTGTTTTCACAATTAATCCCTAGGTCTATGTTACTAGTTACTAGAATGCTGACCATAGTAATTACAGTTGTAATACAGGTGAATTAACTAGGTGTACTAGTTCATCTACCAGAAGATACTCTTATATCAGAGGAGGGCTGCATCATACCTTTAGGAAAAGAAGATATCTTACTAATACTAGCTTAATCAGCCTAATAGTGGTTAAAAATATTTTTTCAAGGTTTTCTTGAACAGATTTGTGAAAGGGTAACAGACTAAAATTTGCGAGAACTTAAGCTGACACATACAAAGCTAACTAGCTATCACTAGAACAGAGTAGCCAGTATTTTCTGTTGTTCTCGTGTTGGAACAAATCAAAACTAGACTTCCATGTTTCACTGCAAACAGTAATGTCATAACCTTGAGAAATATGCAAGGACTCAGCAAATCAATCAACAGAACTATACTCTCATTTTAATATACCTGTCTCTCCCCTTTGACAATAACAGCGAAGGGACAGTTTGGATTAGTGTTTAATCAGTAGGTTCTCTGACTTGGTCTTGAAATGTCAGCTCTTAATCTCCCTTACCTTGAAAAATAAAGATATTGGGGTTTGATGTAATAGCTTTGTCTGAAAGGTATAGTCCTTCTGTCGATATCCACCTCACAGAACTTCTTCCACATACCCCAGAGCGCCATGCACTCCCATCTCCCTGGAAGAAGGCTCAATTTTATGTGACTCAGTGACAAATTCAGAAGTTTTCTCTCTGCATTTTCTTCAGCTTTAAACACATGAATTTGCAGCCATTTAATTTAAACCTGGGTTTCAAAAAAAAAAAAAAAAGGATAGCAGTAAAAGCCTAGTTGGTACAGTGAGTATATTCAGGAAAATTGCATGAAGGAGTTATTATGTCTGTGCTAAAAGTTATCAAACCATAAAGGTGAATTAAAACCCATATTTTTAAGGTTCTATTAAAAAAAGTACTGTTGCGGTTTAAACCCAGCTGACAACTAATCCTCACACAGCTGCTCGCTCACTCACTGCCCAGTGGGATGGGGGAGAGACTCAGAAGATTAAAAGTGAGAAAACTCATGGGCTGAGATACAGACAGTTTAATAGGTAAAGCAAAAGCCCCATGCACAAGCAAAGCACCAATTGCCATTGGCAGGCAGGTGTCCAGCTATCTCCAGGAAAGCCTGGCTCCATCACGCAGAACGGTTGCTTGGGAAGACACACACCATCTCTCCAAACATCCCCCCATTTCTCCTTCTTCCCACAGCTTTATATACTGAGCACAATACCATATGGTAGAGGATATCCCTTTGGTCAGTTGGGGTCAGTAGTCCTGGCTGTGTCCCCTCTCAGCTTCTTGTGCACCCCCAGACCACTCGCTGTTGGGGTGGTGTGAGAAGCAGAAAAGACCTCGACTCTATGTCAGAACTGCTCAGCAATAACTAAAACACCTCTCTGTAATCAACACTATTTCTAGCACAAATCCAAAACACAGCCCCATACTGGATGCTATGAAGAAATTTAACTCTATCCCAGCCACAACCAGCACAGTACCCAAGGATTTTCCTTTACGGCCCAACACATCTTAATATAGAGGGGGCAGTTAAGTACTTGGTTTCGTGGAGGAGGTGTTCACATAAGAAAGAAGGGATCTGCCAATCTCTAATGACTTTTCTGTGAGCTCTATGGTAAATATGGGAAAGACATATGAAAAGTGAGTAGGTTGGTATATTAAGTGATTATTCTTCATGTGAACAGAGAAAGTAGTGGTTTCATGCATTTAGAATCCAAGGACTAGTGCTTGGCTGCTTTATAACTTGCTCATATCACAGTAATTCCTAGTTTCTTAAAGGCTCATCTGCAGTCTTAGCTGCTTCTCCTGTCTCAGTGAACTTTTCAGCCTGGCAAAATGGCAGCAAATATAGATCACTGATTTTTCATTTGAAAATTTAGATCAGAGCTGGTGTTGTGGTGACTATGTCTTGCTAAGGAGGACTTACGAACCAATCTTGTTTTGCATGAGTTCAAGCTATACTAAATATTTGGCCCAACTGTACTGGTGGCAACTATCTGAAGTGTTTTTAAGTACAGCAGTAGTTAAAAGAGAGAGCACACTGTCCAAAGTCAAGTCACTGAAGTCAAGGAAGAATTCACTGATTATGTCCAGAGTGCAAGTCGATTTATAGGCACCTAGCACAGCCATAGTCCCTCAGATATCCATGCGGGAAGACTGCCAGGGTACCCCTCTGTTGCCTTCTGTCCTCTGCGCTTTGCTCTTTTTCCAGGGAAATGGAGTGAGCGATTAAGTGTGGAGATAAGGGACACAGTATTTTGTTCAATTAGACCTTCTGGGTGAGAAGTGCCTTCTAATCTCTTAGCGTGAATCAGTCCTTAATGATTTTGACAGTCTTTGTGGATGACTCTAGACCAGCATCAAAGGCCAAATTTGAACAAACAACATGAAATTGGTGTAGGTAGTGCAAATGAGATTATTTTGCATATTAATAGCAAACAGTATCACCTGCATCTTACTTTCTCTGGTATTAGAAAAATGTTTTTCAAAGTTGAGTCTTCTTGACTTTTTATTTATTCCCTTTACACTCAGATAGACAGTTTTAAATTTTTTTCAGATCACGTTGCTTTGTATTTTTCTTCATATGCTGATAACAACAATGGCTTCAGATCTCACACCTAAAAATCCCATAGCTATTCTATCTGGAGGTCATTAAGCCAAGATAAAAAAGTGTAATAGTTAAAAAGCACATCTCTACTTACACTTAGCACATGTTAAGTGGAGTGTAGATAACACATGCTGCCTTCTGTATTTTTTTATGTTTTTATGTTAACCCAGGGTAATAGAAATGACCTGATCTCCTCCAGAACATTTCTATACTCAAATTCTGCAAAGCAACCATCACCTCCCCCTGCCTTTCCTATTCTGTTAAGTAATCATGCAAGCTTCAGGTATCAGTGTCATGGTAGTAAAGAGAGAACATGTGGACTCAACAAAAGGTAGGCTCTACTGCCACCAGCAGAGCCCAAAGTGACTTCAGACAGACCATGAAGGACATCTCCTGGACAATGGAGGACAAGGCATAGTAGAAACATGGTTCTGCTGTGGGGCTCTTACTGGGAGCATGAGGTGTTCAAAGACTGGAGTTAATAGATTAAGAAGGCAAAACTAGACAGCTCAGTAAGAACTATGAAAAATACCCCATCGTGGGAACCTAGCTCCACCACATCTCTCTTCTGAGCATTGCATGGACTTTCTGAAATGTTGTCTGATGGTGGGATGCAGCAGTCAGCACCTGGAGGTGATGGACCCCATCCTCTGTGCCCACTTGGAGAGTTTGATCTGGGAATGTCATGCAAGTGAACAAATTAGGAAGTAATTTTTACGTCCTGTATTTTCAGTTAATGTGCAAATATGGTTTGTGAACTTCCAGAACCAGGAAAAGCAGCATTGCCTTCTGAGTGAGGCTGGAATTACTGATGTAGTGATTCAGTTATGAAGTATGGAATAAACTTCTTAAAGTAAACTTCATATTGAATGTAGCCTTTCATAGAAAACAAAGATTCTCAATTGCTTACAAGATGGTGGCCTTAAAAAATAAAGCTCTCCTGATGTTAGATCCTTATATCCTCTTAGAGGGGGAAATTCTGTGATTAGTAATAATGTGATGTGGCAACATCTGTTGTTTTTTCTTGACAATGTACCAAAAGAGGAATTTCAGACATTTCCAGGTGAAGAAACACAGAATCTTTGAGGCTGGAAGGACACCTCTGGAGATTGTCTTGTCTGACCCTTTGCTCAAGCAGGGTCAGCTATGGCAAATTGCTCAGGATTGCATCCAATTGGGCTTTGAATACCTTCAAAAATGGAGACTTCATCATGTCCCTCGGCAATCTATTCCAGAGTTTGACCATTGTCACAGTAAAAAAGTGTTTTCTTGTGTTCAGATGCGATTTAATGTGTATTCAGTTTGTGCCCATCGTGTCTTGTCCTGTCATTGGGCACCACTGTGCAGAATCTGACTCCTTCCTACCAGCTATTTGTACACATTGATAAGATTCCCCTAAAACTTTTCTTCTTCAGGCTGAGCAGTCCCCACTCTGTCAGCCTTTTTTTGTATATTAGATATTCCAATCCCTTCATCACTTTCATGACCCTTTGCTGAACTCTCTCCAGTAGCTCCATGTCTTGTATTGGGCAGCCCAGAACTGGACCTAGCACTCCAGATCTAACCAACCAGTGCTGAGTAGAGAGGGATCCCCTCCCTCTACTTGCTGATGATGCTTTGCCTAATGCAGTGCAGGAAGCTGTTGACCTTCGCTGTGAAGGTACATTTCTGGATCATGGTCAGACTGTTGTCAGCCAGGACCCCTAGGGCCTCCTCTGCAGAGCTGCTTACTGGGCTGTTGTCCCCAGCCTGTATTGATGCCTGGGATTATTCCTCACCAGATGCAGGACTTTGCATTTCTCCTTGTTTTCTTTTGTGACTTTCCTATCAGTCCAATTCTCCAGCCTGTCCAGGTCCCTCTGAATGGCAGCACACTCAACTGACACGTTAACCACTTGTCCCCGTTTTGCAAACTTGCTGAGGGTGCACTCTGTCCAAACATCCAGATAATCAATTAAAATGTTGGACAATATTTGCCCCAGTATTGATCCCTGGGATACTTCACCTCAGAATGTATGGAGATCCTCTGTTCCACGATACATTTTCCTCAAGACTGTATTGCAGTTTTAGTTGTACTGAAATAAGGCTTAATCATAACCTCCCTAAATTAGAAATCTCTGTCACTACAATGCTGTTTTGTTGTGATGTCAGGGATGTTACCTGTATGTTTCCCATATATTTATAGCTGACCTAATGTTATTGAGTCCTAGATAATTTTACTTTGTTTTTATTATTGCTATTGTTATTATTATTTAATTTTTAACACAGGTATAATTGTCAGGTGTGAAGATGGAAAATAAATTTTACTCAGTAGATTGGAAAGACCATTTTCTTTATATGAATGACAAAATGCCTCCATTGCAAGATTTGTAGGGTGAAATGATAAATTTTCTGGACTGACTGGAAAAAATATAGAGAAGGCATATGAGGCCATTGCAGATCTGAAATGGAAGGTAGGTGGTGGAATAGTTAGTATTAATTTTCAAAGTTAAATGCAGATTGAGAACAATTTCTCTGACATTAACCTGTAATTTCTCTGTACAACACCAACCAGCTAAGGAAAAGTTAGCAGTGATGTAGAGGAGCAAGGGGAAAGAAAAGAAGTTTTTAGAGTTCTGATCACATACATACTGAGCCAATAGTTTTTGTATATCACGTGTGAGATGCTTCTGCCAAGTGAGAAAGTATCATTGATTTTACCCACACAGAGTAATGGCAGAAATTAGAGGAAGCACCATAAATCTCTACCAAACAATCTAAGTGAGCTCTGTTCATCATATTTTTCTCCAATTTCCATCAAGAAAGGCAGGACAAGAGTCCTCAAAAGGGAGAAAAGTGGGGCAAAAGTATTAAAAGAGACAGCACTAGTTGAAAGGGAATTGGGTATTTTGCCTACAAGAGTGGACATGATGCCCTACATAACTGCAAACAAGTTGCAGGTGCTAAACAAGTGATTCATGGACTTCACAATGGATGCTGGCAGCAATTTTTTCTTTGTATCACTCTCTCTGCTCTATGGTGGCTCTGTATGAGCAGTGAGAGGGAGTCAGAAATGACACCTACCTGCTCCAAATTCTGCTCTCATAATCAGGTAATATAGCCACAAGCTTTAAGCTTCTTCCCAGCTTTAGCCTTTCTCACATATAATGGATGAGCTTTGTTTAAGCTATAGCTATCAGTATCTCCATTCAGGTCCGTGCACTGGAGATAATGGGGAGCCTTGCTGTGGCTGGGGGAACTGAGATACACGGGAATGAGGGAGCTGAAAACAGCAGCTGCAGTAATAGAGTTTGGCAAATCTTTTTTTCACAGGACAGTGATTGCAATCTGGTCACTCTCCCATGTTTAAGAATAGTCTGGAAGTGGGCTTTGCCACAGTGCTTGCTCAACCTCTGAGTTGCATTTGAATTAATTGCTATGATTCTCAGCTTTATTATTAATATGTACTGTGTCACTGATAATCCAAATCACACGTTTTATATCTCCTCCTTGGTTCAAAGCCTCATTAAATCCACAAAGGGCTTTCAGGATAAATGTGTATGTTTCCAGTGTGCCTACATATTTTTATAAGCCTCCGTTTGCAAATTCATGTCCAGAGAATGTCAGCTGCCCTGTCTTCAAAAGTTTTTGCTCAGTCTGCTGTGCAACACACTTTCAAAAGCATTAAAAAAGTGAAAAATTTATTGAATGAACATTTACAGATATTGTTCTGCAATAATTCCCATGTTTAAAGTATTTATAGAAATATGATATACAATACACAGAATTTTATACACAAATAATGCAAACGTTGCCTAATAAAGACTCCAGACAGCACAGTGCAATATGAATATTATATCCGACTCAGGTGAATAGCAGTGTTTAAGTCATTAAGATTAAGTAATGTATGACTTTTGTGAAATTAATTGATGGTCTCAGACTTGCTCTTGCTGGACAGTTATCACCATCATACAAATGAAATTATTATCCTATTACTTTACAAGCTCTGAAGAGAAATAATGAATGGGATAAGTAAAGTAGCGGGACTACACCTTGTCTTTAAAATAAGGCAGCAGCTAATTAACAGGATGCTATGGTGGTGACTTTTATTCCCACTGCCCTTGCATGACTTCTTCAGGGTGAAAAATAGAACTCTTAAGGTCTCTGGAACTTTCTTACAATTGAAAATACAGATAGGAAAGCCCCAGGCAAGTTCCTTTAATTCCTACATGAAACTGCTGGGTTTACTGTCAGAATTTTATGTAGAATGTTTTCTAAAAGCTTTAGTAATAACTGGAAAATGAGTCCTCACTTAAAAGCAACCTGACCCTTGAAAAACAATGAAATGGTTAAACAAAAGCAAAATAACAATATGCAAGAATGCAACATTAATTAGATAACTTATCTGGGGCAAAAAAAAAATCTTCAGATATTTTTCACCAGATCAGAACTTTTTATGAAAAGTGTATTCTACTAAAAAGAGTTAATCTATTTTCGGTACCTAAAGCCAAAGATGCATTATACAACTGAAAGGTCAGGAGATGCCTTAAGACATTGTATACTATATTGATGCCTTGGAAGACAGGATCAAGACGTATCGTTCTTGACCATTGCTTATTTTACTTGTTCTTGAACTTCCATGATGATGGAGATACCATTTATTCACCCAGGAATACATCCCAGAGTTTAATTAACCTTGCTTTTCTCATTTTTCCTTATGTCTGCCCAGACTATTCAATGTATCAGTTTAAGCTGGTCTTGTCTTACTGACTGTGTATTTGGGAAGCAGTTTGTTTCCTTCTTATTTGCACCAGCTTTTCATATACTTCTATATTTTTTCTCATACACCTTGCTCAGGGTTCTTGTTCCAGTGCCAAGAAACTTGGGTTTGATCAATTTTTATTTGAAGGTCAGGTTTTCTAGACTTCTGAAGGCTTTTGCTGCTTTCCTCTGGATACCGTCTTTAGAACTTGACTAAATTTATATGATAACAACTGCTTCCTTTTTTACCACCCAAAATCTTGTCCTGCAATAGTACATCTGATTGGCTTGACAAGATTTAGCCTTGACAGAATCATTGCCTCAGTCATAACCCATGTACTTATTCTTTATAGGGCAAGAGATCAACTCTTCAGCTTTCTTCTTTCCGAAGTATAAACTTAATGTGAAGATTCTAATTAAATCATAATGATTAATATTTTTTTCATTCTTATTATTATGTCAGTCTTCAAAGAACTGAGATAATAAGAACATGGCGTTGGATGCAGGATTTAAACATTCTTCTGACAGCTGTCAATAAACCAGTCCAGTACACAGTATGTGTGTCGTTCAAAACTGTGTGAATTCCTGAAGTCTCTTCTATTTCTGGTGAGCTTGTCTTAGAAGAGGTAGTGGTTGCATCATGAGACAAAAAGGACCTGAGAATCTGTGTCGAGCAAAGGTCAAACAGAACTCACTTCTGGCTGGGTACAGCAAGACAAAAATTTATTTATAGCTCAATGGCCCTTTGCTTGGCACAGCATTGATGAAGCATCAGATAGCCAGTGGAGATCAGCAACACTATGGAACCATATAACCAGATATTGATAAAGCATGCCAAGTAATAGAACAATGAAACAGATTGGTCTTGTTCATAATAGCTCATGAATTACCTGGAAACTCATGATACAACAAAACAAGAATTATCCAAGCATCCCAATCATTTAAATTCCATATAATAGTTTCACCTCCAAAAATTGTTTTCCCATTGGGAAGCTGTCCTCATGGGTATAAGTGGTTATAAAACTATCTCCCTTGCTTTTCATAGTGCTTCTGCTCCAATACTTTTTCATAGTGTTCTCCCCAGATGTCTCTCCTGAGAATGTAAGTAGGAAAAACAGAGCAACAATAAAGCCAGGAAGACTTCTTGCTCCCCCATGAAAAATAAAGAATAACAACAGATGTAGAAGATCCCTCTCACTTCCCTGTGGAATAAAACTAGCAAACATGAAGTTGCATGAGGGACTGCTCTCCTTGTTTCCCCTTAAGAAAATAAAATACACAAAGCATTAGTAATAAAGTCCTGCTTTGTTGCTTAATACTTTCTCAAAAACATGCTATTGTTGCTAAGAATTGTATAGAATAAAAGTAATACAGCAATAAACAGCCCTTCTGGGTTTTGGCACAATTTCATTCTTGAGAAGTCTCGTCAGGGGGGCCCCAAGCTGATATCTATGCCAAGAATAGGAGTGCTAGAGATGGAGTATCACATCTGTTGCAGATATACCCTGTGTAGCACTACCAGTAAGATGACACAAAAAGGGAAATATGCAGTGCTAATGTGGAAGTATCAAGTGGGATTTAGGGAAAGACAGAATTCAGGTGATACTCCAGGCTTCCTGTAGATAAATGTTGGCTGGAAATCATGTATTCCTGCAGAGTAGGAACATCAAGCTGTGAGATTTGCCTATGCAAGTAAAAGCTAGGCTTGATTTAGAAATAAGGATTTTGCTGCAGTGGTGAAATGAAGCCCATGTAACCCTCATCTCCCCTTTCACCATATCACCACTAGATTAATTCTGATGTCTTCTGCTGACAAATTTACAAATTACCTGATTAGTTCCTATGAGTCGGCATTCCTCCACTCAGTTTGTGAGAGTGCATAAGCAAAGACAAAAGCAAAGACGAAAATCACAGCAGGCTGGAATTCCCACACTATGTATTTGCCTGGCAACATAGTATTATGAGATAAGGAGTTCATGCAACAATAACAACAACAAAAGTCTTGGTCAAAATAATTATGTCTGATTTATGCCAGCCACAGAAAGGAATATGTGGTTTGATTACTTATTGGAACAATATATTCATCAGTCTTATAATCATACTCTCCTGGAACCTATAAACTCAAACTTTACCTACAGGCACTTTATGCTTAGTGTGTTACAGCTAAGTGCCATTGAAATAGTTTCTTATTTTTTGCAATTGTCTTACAGTATTATGTTTGTACTAACAAAGTCCATTTTTTATATGAACAAGTACTGTTTTAAACAATATCTATTATAGAAATGCATATTAAAATGTAAACAGTATCTACAATTGTGCATGTGTTTTCAAGGTGAAAAAATTGAACCTTTTCCCTTATAGAAACAATTAAATGCTATGTATTTATTGCCTACCTATTGATCACTTCTAGATGAGCAAACCTGTTTTTGGGAAGGTGATGCTGCTGATCCATTTTAAAGCTAGAAACTAAGCAAGGCTTCATAAAGTCTTATAACCCAGGCTTGTGGGAGCTAGTTTTCAGTCATGTGTTTTATAAAGCCCATCTCCTTATTGCCCGTGGTGTGCCAAGTTTACAGCTTGGCTTGAAGAGTGGTATTCTCTGCAAAACTGTGTTCACAAAACCTTTGCTAATTTTTTGTTTGATTGTTCTGCCAAACATAAATGTTTAAAGTCCATAGTTAAGTGCCTGAAGAACTTGTTTTCATTAACAGAGTCAGCATCTCCCATGCACATCTGTGAGGTATCTTGACACTTGAAATACACAGACCAACTTTCAGACGTACACATGGCTTTTTTTGGGGGGCAGGGGCAACAGACTTGTACTGTAAGTCTGAAAGTTAAAATAGGTGAAATAGGATGCCTGGATTAAAAAAAAAAAAGACTTTGTAGGCATCTTAGAAAGTAGGTGTAAGGCAGAATTTAGAAGGACACTGCTAACAGTGTACAAATTGTAGAGGAATGACAGAGCATATATTTCCACAGGGAAAGAGGCTGAATAAATTACAGAAAGAGACAATATGAGATAATATAAATGGAATAAGATGACTTAACAATTTGTACCATGGGATTCCTGTGGGTGGAAATTCCGTGCCTAAACAGGCAGAATAGAATGTGTCAGCCGTGTGAATGACAGCTCATGTAACCAGTGGTGCCAGTGACTGCAGAGGGCCAGTGACCACAGGGTACTACCTGCCACAGAGCCATCCGGATGAGAAGGGACTTTGGAAGATCTCTATCTCAATCTAGGGCCACCTTTAGGATCAGTCCAAACTGCTCACAGGCTTTGTCCAGTTGAGTTTTCAAAGCTGCCAAGGATGGACATGCATAACCTATCAGGTCAACCTGCTCCACCTTTCAAATGTAATTGACACTGAGCAGTTCCCTTACTATTGGGTTATGTGTGTCTGTTGTTCCTTACCCTGATCCTGCTCTACCAAGGGTAAGTTTTCCTTGCTTCAGACTTTCTGGTCTCAGGAGACTGTGATTCATTCCTAAAGGTCAATGTTACCAGGAAAGACTGAGGCAAATAAAACATTGGGAACCTTGGTCTTTTCTGTTTCCTTTGTCAGCAGGACCTCTGCCCCATTCAGCAGAAGGTTCATATTTTCCTTTTTCTGCTAATGTACCTGTAGAAGCCCTTCTTGTTGCCTTTCGCATCCCTCACCAGATTCATCTGTAAATAGGCTTTGGCTTTCTGAATCTCATCTCTTGGGCACTTGTACAGTGTCTCTATACTTCTGGGTCACCCCTCCTTCTTTTCATATGCTGTGCATATCCTATTTATGTTTGAGTTTAGTCAGGAACAACTTCATCCAAGAAGGCCCCCTGCTACCTTTACTCAACATTCTGCTTCTTAGGATGGACACCATTCTTGAGCTTGGAGGTGATCCTTGAGAATCAGCCTATTCTCCTGCACCCTTCTTCTCTCCAGGGCTGTATCCCGTGGGATTCTTCCAAGCACATCTCTGAACGAGAGTTGTGATCCTACTTTTTGCCTTTGCAGCCAAGGTTGTTCCTGACATTCAGATCCCTGACAGGCTCTTTCTTGTTTCTAAGTATGAGGTCCGGCAGGGTATCTTTGCTTGTTGGCTTCTTGATTTCCTGTGTTGGGATGTTGTCACCAATGTACTTCAGAAAATTTCCTGGATTGTTTGTGCTACACAATATCGTCCCTTCAGCAGAAGCCAGAGTCTGAAAATCTGAAGTTTATTCCAGCTGTCTGAAGGACTCTGGTTGTGTAACCTATCCCACCACCTGCCAATAAGACCGTAGCCTTGCAACTACACAGACCTCCATTTCCTCCTTTTTTGCCCCGTGCTGTGGGCAATAGTGTACAGAACTCCAGAGAGGCATTCAGATGTGCTGATTTGCCAGAATGGGTATGATAGCTTTCCCTATGTGCCTGGGAAACCTCGTCAGTAGATGGACGCAAAGAAGAAAACACATGAATGATGTCAAATGTTTGTAACTTCCCTGGTGCATTTTGGATTCAGAAAAATTATATCACCATGATGCACTGGTTAGGTATTCAAACACTTTAGATATACTCCTTAGAGCACATTCTCCTGCCTGTAGAAAGCAGCTTCTGATTAAATCTTGGCCAATGTACAGGGACCAGTGTAAGACAACATTATCAGCCACCTATAACAGTGTAGTTGGATTCAATATCCTGGTAAGTGAAAAAACCTCAAATTGGCCTGATAGTAAAGGTACCCAAAAGTGAGAAGTTTAACTAAAAAGAGTGGCTAAAAGCGTAAAAACAATGCAGACAACATGGGGAGTGTTTGAAGGCTCAGACTAATTTTTCGTGTCAGAGTTAATGTGCATCGCAAATCAATGTTTTAGGTTCAAACTGTATCATAAATCAGAAAGGACTTAAAAAGGGTCTTCAAAACGAAAAAAGGCCATGCTAAAAGAAGAGAAAGAAGGAGAGTCTTGAAAATAAGATGACATCTTTAAATTCTGCTCAAATGAGGAAAGTAGAAATAGACATAAACTCTTGGAAGTTAAAAGTTTATTCATAGCGAGGCAAGCCAAAAATGTTGATGGTAAAATTGCTAAAAGCATTTAACTAATCATAAAAATAAGACTTTAAAAAACACTTCAGAAGCTGGAAGCTTGCCAGAGAGTCCATGGGGCTGATAGCTGCATAAACATAGGATTACTCAAGGACAATAAGGCCAGAGCAAAAAGAAGTAATTGAATTCTTTGCATTGGTGTTTGTTGTATGAAAAGTTAGTAACATTCCTAAATTGGTTATGAGCTTCAGTGGGATAGGAGTTTGAAGAACTCACTCAAAACTAAGGCATCAATGGAAATACTTCAGAATAAACTGTCAAAAATATTAAGAATTTACTTGGACGAGGTGATATGTACTCAGGGCTTTGCAAGGAATTAACATAGAGAATTGCTGAATTGCAATGGATAGCAGTATATTGCCTCTAGTCAAAAGAACCTCAGTAGCAGACTCTAGTTTGTTTAAAATGAGTCTAAGGCTGTTCTAGAGAACTACACATTAGAAAGGTAAGTATTTATCTGTCAGTGTGGTAAAAATAATAGCAAAGAATAATACGGAGGGACACACAAATAAATATGATGAGGAGTCTATCAGAATTTTGTATAAGAAAGTAATACCTTACCAAATTTTTAGTTATAAAAGGCTGAAGAGGTGCAGCAGATAGAGGGCCTGGTTTATCTAGTATAGATGAATTTTGAAAAAGCTTTGGTAAGGTGTGTCAGTAGAGGCTCTAAAAGAAACAGTCAGAGGATGAAAAAGGAAAGTGCTTTCATGAATTAATAACTGTTTAAAAGCCAGAAAACAACAAAAATAAATAAATAGATAGTTTTCAGAGCAGAAAGAAAAGTTGAGCATGAGGTCCCACTCTGATCTGTGCCACTCAACATTTTTATAAATGATGAGGGAAAGGTTGTGAAAGAAGACGTGACAAAATCTGGTGACAGAATAAAATTATTTACCATAATGAAATTTGTTGCTGCCTATGAAGACCTGCTGAAGGATCTTGCAATACTGAGATTTGCAAAGATACAATGGCAGATAATAGGACTGTGCAAAAAGGCCGATAAGAATAACAGTTAGTCCTGTTAGTGGTTTCTTGTTACTTTTTCCCCTAATTGAATTATCTTGATCTAAAATGAAAGATGAATCAGACTGAAGACATATAGGGCTCTTTGTGGATGAAAAATCTGGCAGAACATTACTAATCTTTTCTGTGTTCCCTGCCTGTGTTAACGCTTTCACTCAGTGGAGTAGTGTGGAAATCAACCAAGAAAAAGATATTTTCATGCTTTCCAGTATCGACAATTAGAGGCCAAATCAATTTGTTTTCATCTTAAAAATGTCTCAAGAGATTGCTGTAAATAACAGAAAACTTCCCCCAAGAATTAGTTTAATTTATTGGTAGATTATCTAAAGAGGAAAAGAAAGTTTTTTGTCACTTAGTATTTGGCAAGCATTTTTCACCTTGCCTTACATTGATCTGAATCTCACTTTTGAGCATAAAGACACTATAGGGATATGTTTATGCGTTATTGCCTTTCATATTCATTATGTAATAAATTTAATCTGTGTGCATCCTCAAAAGAGATTGAATTTTAAATGTCAAACTGATCCACCAAGGGCACAAGGAACTGGAATAGTCATTCAAAATACTTTTGGAATGTATTAATGCAAAAATAAATGCATGCAGTAAAACATCATTAAAGTGCTTTTATGATGACGATTCTCTTGGGAGATCTGTTCTCAAAGTAGGTGGAGGGGTCCTGTATTTGATAGTTATCTGAGTTGGATTTTATTTTTTTTTCTTGAAAGCATCATTTTGCAAGCCATTGTGTGTGAATTTTCTTTCTTCATAGCTAGACAGGAAGAATTTCCTTGCCTTTCTCCAAACTCCCTGAGCCTGAAATATAATAACTGTGGGCTGGAGTATCAGTCAGCCCCCTTGGGTCAGTATGCATGCTACTTTACTAAGCATAAATGTTAGCTTATTTAAGCAGGAAAGTGTCACTCTGGAGAGGCAGGGACTTACTAAAATATCAGCTGTCAAACCCTCACTCTGACAAAATCTTTGACATCACTGATACTCTGAAGACACCTTTGCTTTGCAGATGAGAGAAACATAGTAGGAAACGTAGACTTCCGGTTAAAAAAGTAATCAAGATTCTGTGTGAGGTTAGGGGCTTTGTTGCTCAGAGAGCCTGTTTGTAATAAGACTTTGGAACAATTTGTTTGCAATGCCAAGGAAATTATCTTCAGTATGAAAGCAAGGTATTCAGGATCCTTTTGAACTGGTGAACAAGACTAAATTAGGGAAATGGAGGGGAGGAAGAAAACACCTTAGTTTGAGGGTCCAGTTTTCTCCAGAACTTGAAAAACTTTACATTTTCCTTAAGTGGGATGTGAAAATGTTGTGAAAGTGGTCATTGTTTCATTCACAAAGTCAAACTGATCATGCAGCAGTTGAAATGATCTTATAAATGGTTCTGTGTCATACCAGCACTTTGAAGTGGTATACCAATACTTTTGTGCATGTCAAGTATTTGGAGAGTCTGCAATCCAGACCAAGTTGGTGCTTCTGAATTTGCATATCACATGTCTAGGTGGCCAGTGAGATCACCTCTGTCATGTGAAAAAGAGGTCATTAAGCGTGATTTAGGTTTGTGCTGAATTTATTCTTCCACCCTCGCTCACACTGTGTTGTACTTTGCTAGGCACATGTTTTATTGAAGCCCCTGTTACTCGTAAGAAATACCAAATTCCTTTTGTCAGTTGACTTGCACAAAGAGTTTGAAGGACATAGTATTATTCAGTAGGAGTAAGTATAGCAGAATCTGTCCCTTGTTTTGAGGGCACTGTGTCCTTCTTCCTTTTCTTTCTTTTGGAAAACGCAGTAGAATAACCAAGGAAATTACTGAGTCTGATAATGATCAGCCTGGTGAGTGATAGAGACATCAGCTCACTAATTAGACCTCCTTACTCTTGTTTGTTTTTTGTTCCTGTGCTCACAGTTCTGTGAAGTGTTTGATATATACTGTAGAATGGAAGAATGAAATGGTGCGTAGTGGCTATGATTACCATTACGGGTAATTAAATAACACTCGGAGACCTGTAGCTGCAATTATCTCTTCAAAAGCCTTCTTTTCCTGATAATTAAGGGAACATTTGAGTCAGTGTCATTACTCCTACCGATTCTTATAGGAAGTGAGCAGGCCCCTCATTTTCTCCTCTATTAACTGGAGGCTACCTTTCCCACCCTGTCCCAGCTGCATGTAGATGCAGTAGTGTGTGGGAAGCGCTGATGTGAAAAAAGAGCCAAGAAGGTGGTTGTGACTCCCCAGTTCAGAGCCAATAAGCCAATTAATCTGGCAGAGTAGCCTAGAGACAACCCTGTTTTATAATACAGGAAGATGACAGCATGACTAGCGGAAGTATAACTCAGCTCCCCTTTCTTTCGTCCATGTGCTGCCTACAGGATTCCCAGGGCTTTTCACTGATATTTTAGGCATGTGGAAGGAGATAAAATACTTTCTTACAGATTCCTGCCAACACAGAATATTTCTGTGAAGAGACTTGTATCACAGGTGTCTGGATGCTCTGAATACACAGTGAATCAACTACATGTAGAAGAGGTGGAGAAACATCAGCAAATTTATTAATCCAGCCAATTAAGACTTGTACTGCAATCTGTTTTCAATGATTAATCTTGCCCTTTGTTTGTTGCAACATTGATATATTAATAGATTTTTTTAATTACTTTTCATGGACAGTGGTAAAAGTGGTTCATTGTGTCCTGTCTGGGTAAGAAGAAACATATCAAGCTACTCATCCAGAGAAGTTATGTCAGATAGTGAATAATTCACATTACTCTAACAAAACCTAGACTTATTCTTCTTCATTCTTGTGCCTTACTTTGGTACTGCTTTAGTTTTTCCTTTTCAAACTTCTCAGAGCAGTTAGCAAATCATTGCTTAAGTAGCAATTTTTGAGATCTGAAGCATTGAGACACCATCAACAGTTACCATCAAAATGTGCTTTTTCCTTACACTAGGCATCTCAAGTTTGGTATTTCTGTGGATCACACATCCTCTTTGACCCAGTCTCTCCCTCTGATGCGACAGTCTACTTCTAGTAACCAGATCCTTCACCTCACACTGCGGCCCAACTTCCTAAGCTTGTTACTCTCCCAGTCCTATTCGCTTTGAACCCTCCCTCCTCTTCAGGTCTTGATTACCCTTGCTGCTTCTGTAGCTTGTGCGGAGGTGCTGTCATGTGGGAAAAAAACCCATGTTTTGTAGCTGTCTCTCCACCTTGTCCCCAGCTGGCGCAGTGCAGTTACAAAGTGCAACTGAAGCTGCCAAGATGCTTGTCTATGGTTACGTAGGTACCCAATGCCATGCCAGAAGGTGTGGCATGAAATGTCTGACTCTGGCTCCCAGATTCCATCGTCTATAAAAGACAGAGGTTTCTAGCAGCAGAGTAGAGACAGCAGAGCTTCCTCTTCCTTTCTTGTGATCATAAGCTCTTGCCAGATGTGCCCGGGGTTTCCAAGCCCCTCTCCTGCACCTGTGGGACTGGGAGGCTGAGTCCAGGATAGAAGAACTGCAAAATTCCTTTCTATGTATCTGCTGTTGTGGTGGAAACAAGGGATATAGCTGCTATAACCACATAGGATAAAAAGGAATAAAACTCAAGCTCCTACTAAGTCAGAAAGTGGTGCAGAAATCACTTTTTTTACTACTTTAAGCCTACACTGTCCCTGTAGTTCACTTCTAGCATAACACAAGTGTCCTCATGGGCTTGTGAATCAACCTTGGCTTTATTTTAACATGGAGGTTTGTATTTATATACGTGAGTGGTATAACTTGTCTTTGAATGTGGTGGCTGAATGAGTTGCAAATGAGTTGTGAATTAGTTTCTTGTTCTTTGTTAAATCCACTCTTGTATGAACACTTGCTGCTATTTTAATACATCTATAACCATTTGTTTTTTAAAGAATTTGCCTGCAAATTCCTTTTCAAAATTGTGCTGAATCCAACTTGATAGCAGGCAGAGCTCTAGCCATTTGACAGGGAAGGCTAATTTTATTATTTTATATTAGACTTACGACATGTGAGTAAAATTTTCTATTGCTGCTGTCATAAGCTGCTTCAAATCAGCAAAAGAATCTCAGATGTGCTTTGTGAATCTTCTTATTAATGAGACGTTATTACAGCTAAGACCTTGCAAATCAAAAGTTTATCAGTAGGAGAAAAAGGAAGTATAAAAAATGAATATTTTTAAGTAAGCTGTAAGCAGTTACAGTAAGTCCTCACTGAGAAAACAGACCGTACATTTGTCAAATAAACTATTTTTTTTCCTAAGTTAAGAAACTCTTATTAAAAATAAGCTAAATAAGCAAAATAAGCCTGAAGACAAACAACAAGAGGACTGGTCCTCTTTCTCTGTGGTGATAGTTTAGCTTTTGATTATCACTTTTCAAACCCAGTTGCCATTACGATGGTGAAAAGACAGAATCCTCTGCTGGATATATTTTCACACCCAGTTGCCATTACGATGGTAAAAAGACAGAATCCTATGCTGGATATATTAATCAAAATGCTATGGCAAATGCAGAGTTTGGCAATGAGGTGCAGCAATTGACGTACTTGTCTGCTGAACTGCTGCCATGTCTCCTCCCAGATACACCACTCACTTTCACCCTGTGTACACTGTCGATTTACAGAGAGTATCCGGTGTGTGGGTTTCTCCTACTGATGTTTGCTAGAACCACAGAATAACTTAAGATGGAAGGGACCTCTCTAGAAGCTCTAAGCAGGGCTTACACTAAAGCCAGGTACAGGTTAGATCGTATTACTCAAGGCCTTTATCAGTCAAGTTCTGAATATCTTCAAGAAAGAGGTCTTACAGCCTTTGTGGAAGAATGGTTCTAGAACTTCACTAGCCTTCTTGCTACAAAAAGACTTTTTTCCAGCATCTAATCAGAATTCCCCTTGTTGCAAGAGATATCTCTTACCTCTCATCTTTTTCACTATGAATCTTCAAGATGTTTGTGGTTCTGTCTTTTCTTGAGTCTCCTGTTAGCTTGTTGAAGACAGTAATAAGATCACCCCCTTAGCCTTCTCATCTTAAGACTGAACAAATACAGTTCTCTCAAACTCTTCCACATGCTTCTATAGACAATAGCATAAAAACATTTCAGGTTTTGGAAAGACAGTGGAAGGGGAAAGGTCATGGATAGGTTATCTCATATTAGATGGACTATATGCTTAAGAAATACCCGTTCAGGAACTAAAAATGTCAATATATGTGGAGTGCAGGTTTAATTTTGTGTTTGTCAAAGGCCCGAGAAAGAGAAAAGGGTTCTTATTATAAGCACATCTAGCTGTGCAGTCCTACCTGAAATACAGTTTTTCATGTCTCCTCGTGTGTCCTCATGTCTTCCAGTTACAAAGACACGTGAGGATTTGTAAAATATATTAATAGTATTGTGCTCTCAGCAGCTTTTCACCTAATAGAAGCATACAAATCTTCTCTTTCCTTTTCTCAAAAATCCTTCACAGACATCTTTCTTCTGCAGAGGTGCTTGGATATGAATGCAGTGTGGTAGCTGATGTTTGGCACTGTGATAAACAGAAGATTTTACCTCCTTGACCTGTGTTATGAGACTGTCACTCCCCACAATCACAGTGTTTTATATAGCAGTATTGCATTGCAAGCAGATACATATTTTGATCTTCAGGCACAAGTTAGATTATGTTTTTAACTTTATGTATTTTAAAATATTCTACACAAGTGAATAACCACATTTTGAATTATGTTTCTCACAGACATCAGTCTACATATTTAAAACTTGACCTAATTTTTTATGTTTCTCATCCTTTTTGATTCCTTCATCCTCCATTTCATTAGTGTCTGCAACATTTTCTGCTCTAATATAACCTGTAACATGTTGTTGACTCTTTCATTTAGTTATGGAAGACTTCAAACAACAGAACAGCATTTCTTGAACCTGAATGGAATATGCATCTGCCTTGCTCTCATCTATGTTGACATCTTGTCAATATTGCTGCTCTTTGCTTATAGTCCTTCATCGAGTTTGTTATTCCTCTAACCTGCTATACCATGCAAAACAAACTATAATAATTTTAACTCCTCAAAGAAATTTTTACCTCCTAATCTTAAACACAGAAACATTTAGAATTCTGTCACTACAGGAACCAATACAGACAAAAAATTGCATATCAGAGGAGATGAAGTCAAAAAAGTATAAGGAAACATTACCAACTAATTAGGAATTAGTGTTAAAGCTCTAAATCGCCTCTCCAGATGATGCAACTATATCATACTTGAAATGTCAATACAACAATTGGAGAGATAATCTTCAAAGAACTTGCCAATATATAAAAATTAAATTATATTGAGTTCAGTAGTTTCTTCCTTTCACCCTCCACACTTTTCAGAATGTACATGTGAGTTTTCAATAACAGGATGAATACATTTTCAACTTGAGAGGCTGTAAGAAAAGCAGCTTCATCAAAGAAGGGCAATCAAATAATATCTGGAAAAAATGCTGAATGTCTGAATTTCTTTGTGCCTGGCTATTTGTTTTCCTTTATTTCAAACTATTTTGATGTTTGTTTAAAAATCCCACTAGAAGACTTCTTCTGGTAAACAGACAGGAACAGCCATATGGGATTAGACAGAAGATGCCTTAGAGCTAAGTCCTTACTATCTTTTGAGGTAAGCTTTAAAACCATCTTACCGTCAGTGTGCTACTCCGCTTGGACTATTTCATGCTCAGTCACAGGCACGTCGCACATCTTGCCCACCTTTGCATGTAGGCAAACTGCTAGCATGCTCCTATGCCCTGCACTACTCACTTACAACAGGTTGTGGGATCTAAAGACGTGTGAAGTAGTTGGTATATAATACCTTATACAGCTAAGTGCCAGATGTTTCGAAGGAAGGTTCATGACTACTAGTGGTGAACAGTTTTAAAAGCAATTGAAAATCACAGAGGCACAGAACACTTAAGGTTTGAACAGATCTTTGGAGGTCATCTAGTCCAATTAATTGCTCAAAGGATGTTTAATTAGATCAGGTTGCTCAAGGACATGTCAAGTCTTGAACACCTCCAAGGACAGAGATTCCACAATGTTTTTCTGGATGCCTGTTCCAGGATTTCAGAACTCTCATGGTAAAAATATTTTTCCTTATATCTAATTGGAATTTCCCATATTCCAAGTTGTGCCTGCTGCCTTTTTTTTTCTGAATGCTCTGCACATCTGAGAATAGTCTGGCTCCACTTTCTCTGTATCTTCTGATCAGGTAGCTGTAGGCAGCAATGCAGATCTCCCCTGACTATCATAATCTTCAGGCTGAACAAACTCACAGGTCCTTTCCTAGAGAGCTGCTTCCCAAACAGTCTTCTCCCAGTCTGTTGTTGTATGGGATTATTCCATCCCAGATCTTGCATACATTTTTGCTGAACTTCATGAGGTTTCTGTTTGCCCATTTCTTCAGCCTATCCTGGTCTCTCTGAGTAGCAATCCTGCCTTTTAGCATGTTGGTCACTCTTCCTGATTTAGTGTCACCTACAGGCTTGCTGAGCAAGCAATCTGTCCTGCCACTGGGATTGTTAATGAAGACATTAAACAGCATGGGCTCCAGTGTCCCTCTCTAAGGGATGCTGCTTGTTACTGGCGGCCAGCTGGGCTTTGCACCACTGATGACAAGAGTTTGCTCCATCACCTTCCCTGAGAATGAGGTAAGGCTGATCAGCCATGAGTTAGTTACCTGGATCCTCCTGCTTCCCTTATTGAAGAGGGATGAAGACTTGCTACAAAGATTAGTGCTCTGCAGCTCTATATCTTAAACCATAGGACTTTATAATCCTCATAGATCTTTCATAGTGTATAAAGACTTTCATTAAACAAAAAAAATCCTGTAGGTTTCTAGGCTCTAAAACCAATTTGGGTCAGCTAATTGCTCGGGCTAACCGTACATGGAAATGGTTTAGAATGTTCCTTTCAGTTGTTGCTCCTGGATATCATCCAGTACTGATTTTTAGACATTATGTTTCTCACTAGCATTTCTTCATGAGGTCTCTACAGAACACCTTACAATCTTCTCTAATCTTGCCAAATGAAATAATTTTCTGCCACCTGTAAATTTGCCTGCCTCACCATCCTAATCTTCTCTCAATGATTTCATGTATATTAAAGATACAGGGTTCTACATGATCCTATCATGTTCTTTGAAGTATTTTAGAAGACTGTCTTTTTTTAAAGATTATATTTAATTATTGTTTTGATAAGATTAACAAACAGTGAAATAGAGCTCTGTGACTTGTAATTCACCAGATCCCTAATATCTTTTTTAGATGTAGAACAGTTGCTACTCTGCAAGCTTTCACTATAGCTGCTTATTTTAACCAGAGCTTGTATATTTTATTAGCTGTTAAATACATTCTGTCTTCAGCACCTGCAGAATTTTTGGCTAGGTACCAGCTGGCCCTAGTGAATGGCTATTTAGTTTACCAGTTTGTTCTAGCTTTTCTTCATGTACTTCTGTTCATCTTGAGTCTCTGTTCATGGCCTATCTTCACTGCTTGAAACTTCTGATTCTGGATTAGTGAGTGTATAATTTTGTCATGAAATGGCAGGAAAGCAATATTCAAAGAATTCTTCTAGTTAACTTCCATCCTTGCTTCTTAGTTTCTGCTCATTTTCTCTTGGGATTTACTAATTGACTCATGACTTCCTGTTTCTGTAATGGCTACAGGATTCAAACAGGTTTTGTTACATCTGGCAATTATTCTCCATATTCCCTCTTTATTCTTCTGTCTTCTTTCCTGCACATTGCCAGTGGTGGTTTGCTGTTTTCCCAATTGACTTACCTCGGGTCAGATTTCTTTCTTCTGAATAAGGTCAACTGCACTTCAGCAGATTTTTAAATTTGCTGCTTACTCAGCTCGTTTCCTTGTGTATTGGCTTGTTTTTTTATTCATCATATCATTTTATCCATGAGGATAAATTTTATTTTTCCATCACGACAAGAAGAATTCAACTTTAAATAATGTTATGGGGAAAACCCAACTAATCATTACCTGTCTAGAAACCACGTTGCTCAGTCTAATAAAGGCACTTCTGTTAATTAAGGATCAGAATGCACTTCCTCAAGCAAAACTGGAGAGGAAATATCAGTAAATGAGGAAATAGGAGATTTTCCATCATGTAGTGTTTAAAGCAGTAATTCTGAAGTCAGCTTTAACAACTCCTACAGAGAGCAAAAAATTCAAAGTACTTGACAGTGGCCTTCAAGGTGAAGGCTGAATACTGAAGAAGAAAAAAAAACTCCACACCCAAATCACACACATATAAAACCTGTTTCTGGATTTATAGATAGCTGCAGGACACTGAAGTTGGTTATCTTTTCAATGTCTGTAAATCTTTCTATGTGAACATATTCATCCAGAGGGAGAATCAGTAATGCTACTTGTATAGTAGCTCTAGAGTGTAAAATATGAGATAACTTTCCTAAAGATTACTGATGACCTTTTGTTATAATTATTCAGAAATCCACATATATTCTTGATTTTTAAGAGCAAAGCAACCTTGTATTTATACCTTGAAGGGAATACTTTCTCAACCTCACCCTAGCCTAAGAGATCTATTTTTTAGCTTTGTTATTCCTGGCAACAACAGATACCCACAAGGGCTTTTTTCTTCATAACCTACAGGTTTCCCTATCCTACAGCAATTCCAAGTACTTAACAAGCTGGTTTCTGAGACAGATGTAGGTGGGAGATATATTTACAACAAAAAATTGCCAATGGAACTGTGAAAACTGAAAAAGCTATCATTTTCTTTCCCTATTTCCATCAAAATATAATGAATCATAAATTAAGTTACCTTTTATTCTCTTGGAATGGCCTTAGTAGCTACAAATCCAAATGTTTATAACATAGAGTTCATTGCTCCTACCAGCCTTTAATTCAGTGTGCATCTCTGCCACTGGGTTTCAGCAGAAAAATAAAGCTTGGTGGAGAAAGTCTCTGACTTTTTGGATGCTTCTAATTTAGAAAAAAATATTTTTTTTGAAGGGATAGACAGAAGTGAAAGAGCTTTTGGTCATTTTGCTTTCAGAATTCTAAAATGCTAAAGCTTTACATCACTTAGCTTCATTAATTAAATGCTTTGAACAAGCCCGGAAACAGTCTGTGCCTCAGGAGTTTCCCTGACTGTTTTCGGGAGCTGACCGACCCCAATGTACCTCCACTACACTGCACCTGGTAAATGCTGTCCTGTATGACACCTGCGAGGAGGTGCCCTGCAAAAATAGTTTAAATCAGTTCACAGACACTCACAGAGTGACTGCTGTTCAGGAAGGACGGATGCTAAAGTACTCATTATGTTGCATCCTCAACCCTCCTCACATTCATGAGAGATGCCATCTGTGCTCATGAGAAAATGGAGATTGCTTTTGCAGCCAGCCACTATACATGCTACACAAAATGGAAATCTGTTTTGCATGCCATCTACCTTGGACTGATTTTTTCCTTTGGGAAAATGGTGTTTACTATTTTTTTTTTTTTTTAATCTAAAGCATGTATAGATTGAGGTACTGTTAAGAAGGGAATTCAGGTAGTGTTTTTTTCCAAATAAAATTTGAAAATTTCCTGCAAAACTGTTTTCACTGATTTTCTTACTGGTATTTCGAGCAGGATACCTGTCACAAGAGTAAGTTGCCTTTGATAGCTTTTCTCACTAGAAATGTTTCAAGAAATATATGTATGAAAAGGCAATCTTCCTGCTTCTAGGCTCCTAAATGAAGAATTACCATATTCATTTTAAGTTGTAGTAGTTTAGAAAGAAATATTAAAAATTGCAAATTGAAAGAGAATCTCTTCATGGGCTGTTTTTCTTCCAAATTGTTGGCTGTTTGGAATTACATTTTTTTTAGCATTTGTTCCAATCAAGAAGCAATGCAGGTTTCTTTCCAGGTGGTCTGTTTCTTCTCCTTTACTGGTGGAATCACATGGCGCTCCTGTCACAGTCTCTGCAGTCTGATATGTGCATGAGAGAACAAGCAGAACAATTTCTTTGCTTCAGGTGAAATAACTAGGGTGGTTAAAATGAATGGTGATTACTAGGATTTCCATTGTGAAGTCAAGTGAGCAGAAAATACTACAGCAGCAAGAATCCTTTAAACTAACGTAAGCACTGGAGCCGTAACTTTTAAAGGTCCTTATTTCATTATTCTAATTGTGTAACTACTGTCTTAACACCAGTTTTGTGCATTTAATGGTCTAGGTCTGTCAAATGCAGAAAGGTACCTATGCACAATCTATTAGCATGCCTTAAATGCCTAATTCAGTACCATGTTTCAGCACAACAGCATGGTGTTCTCATACAACGTAAGTTCACTGGAGACCTGAAGCAACTGTGTTGTAGTGGAAGGAGAAGAGGCAGCGGTGATTTTTGTGGAAAGAGGAAGAAAGGTGGGGAGCTGAACCTGCCTATGAGAACACACATGCAGATGCTGCATCCATCTATGAGTGTTGGCTGAATAAACATCTGATTCTCCAGTGAAGATTTTGAGACTCTAAATTGTTTTCAGCAGGTGTCTACTATTAGTTTAATAATTTATAAATTCTTTTTCTAAGCCAATGAAGTATTTCAAAGCAGCTTGACTTTGTGTATTTGACTCAGAAAGGGCCATATGCATCCCACTTTCAAGTAGAAAAAGTAGGCTCTCATGTCATTCTTAATGAGAACAATCAAAAAAGTAGTGCAATAGTTTAATGTAATGCTTAACATTTCCCAGCTTTAGTTTTGAAAAAGAATTTCTCAAAGCTCTGATTAAAAATAACTATTTCTATTTTAATTTTAAAATTTTGTTATTGGAGATAGGTAAGGTCAAGATTGCTACCCTACAAACACATTGTCTCCTTGTAAATTAATTACAGGCATCTCTAACATAAACATCTTCCAATGACTTGTCTTCTGAGTGACCCAAGTTATTAATAACAGGCTAGTTCACACTACTCTCTGTCTTTTAAGATGCTGTGGCCATGCCTCCTAAGAAATAGGATATCCAGTTTCAGCTTGTGCAGGCTGTCAGGAGGAATTCCCCAGACTCTTATATGCTTTTTGCAAATGCATTCTTTTATTGATTCATTATTCCCTGAATGTGAAGCGTTTCCTGCAAAGAGTGAAAAGCAGAGATGCTCATTCCTTCAGAAGCTAGAGGGATTTTCCTGCCATATAATCTGTTTACTCATTCACCCCAACTAATTTCTAAAACTAAAATTTAAAACTTTCATTAAAATAATGATTAGGAGTTTCTCTGATGTACACCAATGGTGTACATTTTTTACATATTTTTAGTCCTGACATTTTAAATTTAGGAGTTGCAGTAGCTTTTACAATGAGAACTTTACTGAGGACACCATTTCAAGATGGGCGTGGGTTGAATTCCCACTGCTTTGCTTTCTGGTGACCTATTACACGAAAGTCTACTAAGTCAGAATGGACCAATATGATACTTTCTCTAAAAATTTGTCCAAGAGAAAAATCAAGCCTTTAATTTCATGCTTTTCAGACATCTTCAGTAAACTTGTTGCTTACCAGAGATGTGATGTGGATAAGAAAAAGACACCTGTAAATAAAACATCTCAGCAATGATGTATTTGAATCATGTTTTGCACATCTGACCCTTAGCATGCTTTGTCTATGCACTGATGTAACTTAAGTAATACTTAATATAAACCTTGTCTAAGTTTATATTGAATTCTGACTAACATCAACAAAACTTGAAAGAGAAAAAAAATGGTCAAATCTTAAGAAAAACAGGAATAAACCACTATGAGCCAGGCTGGCACTTCTTGCTGAAACTCCTTTTCAGAGAAACTGATGCTTGCCAAAGGGAAGATGACACAGTCGCTAGTTATTTGCTTTTTCAACACAATGGATCAACTTAGACATACAGAAATGAAGCCAAAACCCCTGATAAATCTACACTGAGCCATTCTGCGCATTTGGATTCTGAGTGTCTTTCTATTTAGTGAAAAATCATCACAGAGAACATGCTATTAAAAATCAAGCCAAAATTAATGCTGATAAATATGTGATCAGAGAAAGACAGAGTCCCCAGATAAAAGATTAATAATGGCTGAACAGTCTTAACATACTTCCTTTGATTCATGGGAGCATGGTGATAGCACAGGGAAATGCCACTGCTTTCAGATGAAACAAATGGCTCTGTATTGACTATTGAAAGCAACAGATGTTCTGCAAACCCATACTTCCACAAAGGGACAGTCTTGGAACTATTTTGTAAATCATCTAGCTTAGATTTTAATACATGCACTTTGAGGATGGCTGTGTGACAGAAGTTTGTACAGATGGGTCTGGGAAGCTGTGCAATGCAAAGGTCATCTAGCTGAATTTGGAAAGCCTCAAGCAGCCTGGTTTGTTGTTTGGAAAAGAAAGCCTGAGTGCACTTTCTATGCTTGTATGTTTTCTGTGTGTTTCTCTTTATATATACATATGAGAAAACGAGATTTTTTTCCTTAAAAATGTTTGAAAACTGTTATTATTGATCATTTCAGATACATATGTATAATTTTCTGAAACAGGTTTTTTTTTTTTTTTTTCTTTGTTTTTTTTTTTTTTTTTTCCCATTTGACTGTTTTCTTTCATTAAGTGATGAGTTTATGAATGGATACTTAATAAAAACGTGATTAAAAGTCACATGATTGTGAAGCCACTGAATTGGTGTTGTCAGGGTCTGTCCCTCAGGTGTAACTCTCCCAGTGTGCAAAGGTAGATCAGAGCACCGTGAGGTTCTTACTAACTAGAACATTTTCCGATGCTTCAGAATAATAATGGCAGAAGAGAGGTGTCATTTCAGGGCAAATTGTTCTAATGAATAGGGGTCCAGCATGCAGCAGACACACGTACACCTTAGGGATCTAATTCTTGCCAGTTCTGCCTGATTAGGGTCATGGGGAAGTGAGGGCTGGCTACTCCTCGAGGGACTGGCACTATTGCTATGTCACTGCAGCAGAGATGGATGGCATTGGGCTGGTTTGAAATGAGAGTCCGGAGCCCATGAAATGTGGTGGTGGTGGTGATGAAGAGCAGATACGCAAGCCCTCTTAGTGCCCTCAGGGCCCTAACACCTGATGTATCACTCTTTGCTCTTGGAAGTTGGACAGTTCTAGTGGATGACCTTCAGCTCATACAAAGCAATATCACTGGAAATATTTCTAATATTTTCTCTCAGAATTTACTCTGTTTTTAAATGTAAACATCACACTACGTAATTCTTCAATGAAGTGTCAACAACATTTTATCCTTCCTCCCCTCTCTTACCTGTGTAGAGTGGAAAACCCCTCAAACAATGCTGCAGAGTGTATTACCCATAAACCCACTGGAGGAGAAACAGTGCCACAGGCTGCTGTGTTAGTAAGGCACACTGAGGGGTCCTCTTGGCTCTCACTGCAGCTAGTGGTGTGCTACATGGTGGGAGATGTCCTGTTATACAGACTACAAGGTGCTTTTCCAATACCTGTTGAATGGGTTCACCTGGAAAATGAAGACAAATCTGCACTTCTTCATTTTACACATTGGCTCTGATGGTCCCAGAAGATCTGACAGCTTTATTTTGTAAGAATCTTTGTGGTGACTACCTATCATCCGCACCATTAAGTCACTGCCTTACCTGAGAACTTCCACCTGGCATACAGTATCAAGATGAAAATGGCTTAAACCCTTTTAAAACGTCCCTTTCAAAAAAAAAATCCTAATGAAGAAAATAATAAGTCTCCTCTGGAGAAAACAACCCTCTACTTTCTTTTTTTTTTCTTTCTCTTTTTTTTTTTTTTTTTTTTTTTTTTTTTTTTTTTTAAATTTTATTTTGGCTTTTAATTTGCTAGGGCATATATTGCAGAAGGACTGAATGTTTTGAGGTTTTGCATTGCCTATGCACCTCTCTTTTATGAAGCAGGAAAAATTATTGGAAATACATAATTTGAAGTCAGTGAACTTCCGATTTGCTGATTTCAGCACTTAGCACCATGGACAGCCACATTTCCAAGTAACATCCTGAACCAAAGGTCGAGATTTAGCAGGGCTCTTATGCACGTGTTTTAAACAGGAGGAAGAGTCTGTTAATTGAGACTATGCACAAGCATGCATGGTTATCTGTCATTGAAGACTGAGTTAATGCTGTCTTTACTGAAATGCACATAAGTCATACTTTTAATTTCACTGAATAAGTGGCCTTTAAGAATGTACTTAAGGGCTTTTCCAGTTCTTCTCAGAACTGGAGCCTTTGAGAATTAATGTTGCTAACTTAGGAACCCAGGAAAAAGCAAAAGCTTACTTATCTGTCACATGAGGTAGGTAGATGAAATATTCCAGGCTGTTCTAGGTAGATCCCAGACAAAGGAGGAACTATTACATTTCTCTTAGTAAAAGTGATATGTATGAAAAATTGATTACTGCCAATTTGTACCAATTCGAGAAAGAAAGTATGCTGAGATGAACCTGGTCATGGTCTGACATAATACTGACTGAATGCTAGAGAGGTAATGTACAGGTGAAAAAAAAAAAAAAAGTCAGACTAACCCCAAAATCTTCATTACAATGCACATTTTTCATTTCCAGAGAAGTGTTGTTTGAGATATGTTTGTGTGGATCAAGAAAGGTATTGCTCTAGCTCTCATGCAGTAGTGTCATGTTATCTCCAGGGACAGCTCTAACAATTGCTGTGCAAAAGCCTTTCTCCTTCAAACACAGTAATTTGCATTGGATTCAGATAAGGTTGCATCCTGAATGCAAATATGATCATAATTAATACAAAGAAGGGACAGGCATCACACTGCACTATTATGATTATACTGTAAAATCCATTACGTTTATAGGAAGCTTCTGACAGAAATAGCTTGCTTTCTTAAACAGCACTAATGAAAAAAAGGAGGACAAAAAATAATCTATAAACTGCCACCACCCCAATGTCCTTGCAATATATTAGCCCAAAATAGCACATTGATGATGTATAAGTCTAAGGAATTACAATGGGGAAACATGAAGGGTACAAAAGCGTGCATTTCCAAGGGCATTTCCATTATGCAACTCACTACTCTGAGTCAATAGACTTAATACATTATGTCACTGTCTGATAATTAAAAGTTGAGGGTTACTGAGGATTTTTTACTTTATTGATTTATCAAGGAATCAATGGAAGATTAGCATATCAAGAGTCCTAAGACCCAGAATCATCCATCTTACATTGAAGTTTCTCAATAACCAGAGCAAAGTTTCAGTTTTCTTTGACAGGAGGAGTGGTGACTCCCCAGCTGCTGTTGAAGTCAATGGCAAAATTCCTGCAGATACTGGTGTGAGCTTTCATGGCATGACATTGATGTTGATGTTGTTACCTCCTCTCCTAAGGACAAATAACCTTAATTCTGTCTAGGAATCTTGGCACTCATCCAAAAGATGCTGCCAGCCACTGCCCTAAATCTTTCCCAGTGGCCTCAAGAAGAGACAACCTGACCATGTGTATGTCCTGGTGACTCCTGATACCATGATGCCTTGTAGTGACTCTTGGCATTATCCTTACCTGGCCTAGGGATACTTGCTGGATCTGCTCTGTGCTCCCTGGTCCATGTGAGCCCAAATCTCAATTCTGTTGGCAAAACCCTTGAATCAGGACTGATGCCATCCATGGCCACTTAAAGAGGGCACTGCTGTCATCAGAGCTGCTTTTGATGGTCCGGACTGCCTTAGTGACTTCTGCGCTGTGCATGGGCCTGAGGTCCTGGAATAAGCATAAATGCTCTTTATTTGGCCCTGCTTGCAGGCAACCCTGTGCACTTAATGAAGAGTGAACAGATTGTGGAGGCACTGCTGCCAGCTGAATGGCAGGCCATGGTGGCAGACTGACGTGGGGTTTTGGCATGAGCGACAGGAGAAATATGTATGAGTAAGAAATTAATTGCTAGCCCTAGCAGATGCCATGTACTTGAGTAAAAACAGTTAATATTAGTAACACTAAATATATTAATTTTAATGTAACAACTCTAGTTTTGAATAAAATTATTCAATTTAAAAATGAAATTAATTGTAATTTAAAATAAAATCCTGCAGAACCTGATGAGCCTTTATGTAACTAATTTAAGGCATTCTGTAAGAACAAGGGCTCACAACTGCAGACTCAAGAGCACATTTGATTTAATGCTTTTTAAGTATTATTTGCCTTCCCTCTGGCAGATGTAATTAGCAGCTTCCTAACCCCCTCAGAGTCTGATTTGCCTAAATTTGACATCAAAATAAAGAATTCATTATTTTTTAGCTGTGTCACATATCTATAATTCTGATCAAGAACATACTGTATGGGATGAATCTGCACTCATAAGTAAGTGCTGGGGCTGACTTTATTTGTTATTTCTCCCTCTGTGAGAAATAACAGAAGGCTTATCCTGGAACATCTTGATGTTCTGGGCAGTGTCCCAGTGGAACTTAACTGGACCTAGTTATATAACTGAAGTGGACACCATTTGGTCCAGTCAGATCCATGTGTGCATTCAACATGAAGAATAAAGATTCATCATTTCAGCATGTGCCTGAGCTTAAAATTTCTGGGAACTGAGACAATGAACTCTCCAACCTATTCTGTGTTTTGCAGCAGCTTGTATTCACAATCTCTGCCAGTCCTGAGTAAGGGAACATCTCTGAATACCATCAACTGCTTAAACAAAGTTTGCTTTCCTAGCCCTTCCCTTTGAACTGGCCTTTTCAGAATTTCTTTTAATCTCTTTTATGTGCTACAAAGCATTCTAGGTAGTCTAGTAATAAGACAGGAAAGTGCCTGTCAACAGGATTAAAAGAAGCTAGCCATTCTTTGACACACAAAAGAGGCAACTTTCTGAGTATTTTATTAGTGATGTTCACAAGTGAATGAAGAGCATTAAAGCCAGACTGGCAATCTAAAATTCACAGAATGGCAATCCATCTGTATGCAGGAGTAAGTCATACAAAATGCAAGCTGAAAAACAAAGGGTTAATGCTACTGATACACACAAGAACTAACTTATGAAAGCCCCAGTTAATCCCTCGTCAGAGACAGTGACTTTGTCTTGTTAGTATGATGGTACCTAAAATGTTTTTCTTTGAAGCCACAGTTAGAATTATGTTGTAACTTTTCTCTGCTGTGGCTGCAGTTAATTTTCAATTCAATATTTTACTTCTCTATGTTAAATTTTACCCAATCAAGTAAAGTACTTTAATATTTACTGATAGTGCTGCGTCATACTCCATCCCATGTTGCATTTCAAGTTCAAGATGGGTTGGTTATACTGTGGCAAAAGCTGATATTGTAGGATGCATTCTGATAGACCACCAACCACCATGGAAAGCATTTGCACGTGATATTTCCAAACAAAGGATTGTGTGTGTGTCCCTGAATCACACAGACATGGCAATCTGTGGATATTAATGAGAAGGCAGAGGAGGAGGCCTGGAAGTGGAATGCTTACTTCAAAAAGTGGGTTTGGGGGAAGCCTTATGAGTTTTGTTTTTTGCTGGAGCAGATGGAGAGTCAAGACATGGTAGGTGAGAAGCCATTGAGGGAGGGAAAGCAACTGGAGAAGACACCCCTATCGTGGCACAAGGCCAAAGAATGGTATAAACAACCAACTCTTGTAGGGGCCAGACTTCTAAACACCCTCTTTCTTGATCCATAAAAGACTTGATAGACATGGCTTCCTTCAGCAAATGAAAGACAGATCTGGCAAGATGAAAAGGGGAGAAAAGTTGGGTCTGTTGATTTCTTATAGACCAGGGAACTGAAGAATAGTTTTGCAAAGAAGCAGTGTAAGATCTCAGCAGAACTAAGCACTCCGGCCCTCAGGGCTTGATATCTCTACTACAGTTATGTACAGATGCTCTCCCTGTCACTCAGGCTGGAAAAGCCAGGCAGCAGGCCTGGCGTATGTACAAACGCCTGTGCTCAGTTTATTTAAATATGTACTTAGAGGGTTCTGTGTACTGAAGGCTGCAAACTTGCTCTGTGCTACCACTGTGTTTTGGAGTGGAAGAAAAATCATCTTGTCGAGATCCCAGCATTCTTGCAGGCTGGCTCTGCCCCAGGGAGCCCTGCAGATGGCCCTTGTCATCTGTGAGGGGACAAACCAGCTCCCCAGCACAGACGTGACACTGGCTCTGTCTGTTCCCCTGGATGCTGAGTCCTTGACGGGAGGCAGGTACTAGTTTGGTTCGGCTGCTGTGATCTGTTGCAGCTCATTTAAATCAACAGGCTGCAAGTACAGGGGACTGTAAGCAGGATTTAATTCCTTTTTAGTCATTCTGAAATAGAAGGATCTTTATGCTTCACACTCCTGTGCATATAGGTATGCTTGCAAATGTGTTCATACAGTGGACAGAAAGTACAATATATCAGTCATTCTTCTTGCTGGTCTACATTTAAGACACTAACTGAGAGGAAAATATGTGTTAACAGCAAAGTGTGTGGGAAAAAAAGTAGGCTGTGATGACTAAAATACTACTTTCTCAAGGGAAGTAGCTACTGTATGAAATATTTCATAATCCAGAGGAATCTCACAGATCTCAGTTTATCCCTTATCTCTCAAAATATTGTACATGTAAATCATCTGCTTAAGAAATGTGCGATTCATCTTGTGCTTGAACTTGTTCCTTACCTTGTCAGCTGCAATGTGGGCAGCTTTCAGAGAATTAAATATATTTCAGAGTGGATATTCCACAAATAATGCAAACTCTGATGTGCTGAAATTTGGCATGGGATATAATTTCCACTAAAATACTGCTTATAAGAATGGGTAAAGAGAGAGCACATTCTATCTATTTGGTCAGACACTGTTTCCTGAATGACTGAGTCTCCCCTGATGTATCTTATAAACATGTTTCATTTTATGTATGAAATGATGCACTGCACAACCGTATCAAGTAGGCAGACTGGGTCTGTCTGTTGCAAAAATCCAATTCCAATCATCACATTTGGGATGAGAATTTCAAGACTGGACTGTATAAAATTTTACAAAAGTCCTCCTCAATTGAGACTTACAGAGCAAGATATCTCATGTATTCTGTTGCAAACACAAGAATCTTCCACATGATCAGAAAGCTGGTAACTGTATTGAGCTTGTGGTAGCAAATACACACTTTAATGTGCATCTACCATTATTTTTAGATTATTCTTTCTCTTGAACTTAAAGTACTGCAGGCTCGAGAAATGTTGGATTACAACAGAAAGGGGGAGTCTTCCTTAACCAAGCACCCCCCTTGTGTGTGAGCATGATTCTTCACATAAGCTAGTTACAGGAATATGATCTGTGGCAGAACATCAGCCCCAGATACTACACTCTATATTTCTTAGGAAATAATCTGAGAAAATCCATTATTATTGCAGGATTCGGGGAGTATAACAAAGTAATAAGTGTGCATTCCTCTGCGAGAGAAAAACATACGTTAATATTTGGTTGTTTGTCAACAGTATGTAAACATTAACCAAGATTATGAAAGAAAACAAAGGTCACCTTTTATTTGTACAAACTGATTTTAATTAATCCCATTAATTGCTATATTCTGTTGTTTCTGGCAATAATGAATACAGAATTTTGCCAAACGTATACTATGAATCTGATACAAAAAGCTTTGGCAGCTTCATATTCAATAATTCACAGCAACATGCTGAACCCTAAGAACTGCTCCTTCTGTGATGCTGTAGTGCAAATTAGAAAGATAAATTGGAATTTAACCTGTCTGGATAAATGAGCCCATTACCAAAGGTTTACTTCACTGTCATTTTGAGACAACAGTTAGACAAAAGATCTGTACTTTACTTGATATTACAAATAAGTCATCATTCTAGAATTTTTCAGGCAGATATGCCTTTAGAATTAATAACTTACTCATTCCCATATCTTTGGACAACAATTTTCAGGCTATGCTGTCAGCACAAATGCAAACAAACAGGATGCCTGTGTCTTGGTAGGAGTCCATTGCAAGGTCATGGATAGCCATAAACACTCCTTTTCAGTTTCTGTGTTTGCATCACTGCCTTTCTTTAGTTCCTTTATCTGTCCAGAAGGGTTATTTCAATAGAATTCATATCCTACATTCAACAACTCACATAAGGATGGTTTTGAAAAATGGGTGCCGCTCTGCCAGCATCACCATGATATGTAGCATAGGCATTCAGAAAATTCTTATTTCCCTCATTTTCAATGTCAGAAACTGCTAACTAGGTTGTCTGTGACCAATCATGAAGGGTCCACGCTTCATAAGAATCCCCTATGACAGATTTATATATTATCTAGGATTAAAATAAATGTCTGAATTTTTCCTCTGGAGGGAGCCTAAATCCTGAGTCATGGGTTTGTTTGATTTTTCCTTCAGTGAAAGAGACCACTCTTTCCAATGAATTTCCCAATTCCCTGGGTAGTTTCTAGAATCAAAAAGGAAAAACTATTCTTATACTGACTTGAGGCAGTATTGCCTGAAAGATACACGTCAGCTCTCAACGTACCCACATACTGTCTCTCAGTACCGTGGATGTACACAGACCCAAAGCCATGACATCTGATGGGTGAACAAGTACTTTTCACAAGTCCAGAAAATTATGTTTCAGATCAGGAGGACCTCTGCCAGGAGAACAAGTGCTTCAAATGGAAGCAATTACCAACAAATGTAGCTGTATAATGTGTGTTTCCTCCAGGCAATCACTGTAAAATCTCTGAGTACTTATCACAGTAAAGAGAACCTCATCGTTTATTTAGCTGTATATTATATAGTCTCTCAGAAATCTTGGATGGTGCAGTTGAGCTCGATCTTCTTTTAATCATTGGTATTGAACATTTTCCAAAGGAGAATTGCAATTCTAACTACTGGGTCCTCCCACACTTTATGGACTCTCTTTTTGAATATTTCCCAGAATGCTCATTATATCCTTTCATCCTGAGTTATCCTTCTGAACCCCAACAGGTAGCCAGGGCTACACTTGACCTGCAGACACTGTTGACTAACCCCTAACCCATGCATTATTCTGCAGCTGTAACAGAGAGCACACTTGAAATTCACGTCTGATATGCACTCATGACTCCCTATAAACAAATCAATCACCTGCTTGCCTTTTCCCTGAAATTGCAGTCACCACTGAAAGAAAATGAATCTACACACATTGCATTTTTTTTTGGAGATGGGCCTTATTACCCTGACAAGAACACACCATTTCAGGCTGTCATTTCTTGCACATTCAGCTGTAGATGGGTTTCCTAAAGGTCAAGTTGTCTCAGCCCAAAGAATATCAGTATGGATTGAAAAGCACACAGTAGTGTAGCTGGTGCAGTTCTCCTGTGAGACAGCAAGGCTGACTGAAGCAGAGTTCAGAGGTCATTTTCTTCTGGTTTCAAAAATATGTCAAACCAGAAACCCACAAAGCAATTACATGGTGTAAGTCAGTAATCTTTACAGAATGTTATGCTCTGGAATTAGGTACTGGGTAAAGTTCCAACTTCAGGAGAGCAATACAATAATCAGTGTTCAGCGAAAACTGTGGATGGTCCCTTGTCTCACCTTCCTTTGTGAATATCTACAACAAGACATATGCTCAAGAGCAACTGGAAAAAGAAGTTACTCTGCAGCACCCATGATTCTTCAATACTCTTTATTAACTGAGCCTCTGTCTGCCCCTGCTTTTTGCAGAATTGCAAGAAAACACGGGTTTGCTGGTCCTCTGTCATCAAAATCCTTGCACAAGAACACAGTGAAGCTGAAGACATATATTCAGTCACAATTAACCAAAAAGAGCTTTTTTCAAACCTTCAGATAGTGCTACCTGCAAGGTATCATCCCAGTGGCACTACCAGGAGGAGCAGGCCATTCTTCAAAGGTGCCTGAAATATGGACTTGCTCTTATTGACTCCACACTTGAAAGGTAAGTGAAATTTCTGTGTACTGCTACTACCTCTGTGATCTGAAACTATCCTTGAGGGACTGAGATATCAATATATGTCATCATCTCATCATTTGGAGACAGGTACTCTCATAGATCAGCTCCATTCTGTGCCCAAGATCTAGATGAGGAGGTTTGTCTACTTGAAACCTTTGCTTGACACCACAAATACTTCTAATCATGCAACCCCATCAGTGGAAACAACCACCTGCTGAGATGGGTCTTTGTGAACTTCCCAAGTGGAAGCAGAATAGCCATGCTAGAAAAAGTAGATGTGTAAAGAAGCATTTTACTCCAGCACATTTTGTCACCTCTACTCTTTGTTGTTGTTCTGGCAATATAAAAGAGCATTCTTGCCACTAATACAGTCATACATCTTCTGTCATTTTCTATACTGTCTTTGACCTAAAAGTCTATCAGAAGAATGGACTGGAGGAAGAGATTACTGAATTGAAGAATTTTCTGGATGCTGTCATCTGTGATGAAACCCATGAGAATATGTCAGGAAGCCAAGTAGATGAAATTCACGCATGCTAATGTTGCACCATTGTTTGGAGTGCCCGAGAGTCCAGGAAGTATGTTTCCTCATCTTCTGCTAAGGCTAAAGTGCAGTAAACAATCCTGTCTTGTAGGGGAAGCCTCTGAGATCTGTGTTGATCATCCTACATATATATAAGATGTAAGACAAATTCAAAGCTTATCAGAATCCCAAAAGAACCTGGAATAGAAAAAGAACCTGGAGCCTGTCTACTTATTCCTGCACATAAGAAAATAAAACTCTCCAGAATGATTTATTAAGATGATTTCAAGTATTAATTCTATGTAGCAATGACTACTTGCTGCTTCTTAGACAGTTGACCATGATTCTTTTGGCATTAAGATGTTTGAAATTATGAATCTAACTTGTTTATATTGGCTGATTCCCCCATAATTTTGTAAAATTCAATATAAAACCATAAATATATGATTTCTCTATATAAAGTTTTATAACAAAATTTTTACCCCTTACACACTTTTTGTCCTTGTGTTTTTATTCCATGGAGAAATTGAAAGCTGTGGAACAAATAGAAAATTCTGGCTTACTTTCTTCCTTCAGGAGTGCTGTAGTGATTCAGTGGTAGATTAGAAGACCAAAAAAAGGAACATTATGTCCCTTGAGCCAGGGATAACAAGTTGTCACTGTATGTGGTGCAACAGCAATTGTGCTAGAAAGCAGAATCCAAGATTGTTATCAAAGCAGGAAAGGCTACTTACAAAGAGTAACACTGCGATGTTTTGAAATGACACAGTGGAACATTTGTTTTTTAAGAGCAAAACCAAATAATGTCATTTTAATTGTGTTACTGTAAGGAAGATGTAAGGAGCTGGGATCACACAATACAGAAACTCCCATTTTATTAAAGGTTATATAGAAACCTTATCTAGAGTAAAACCTTTCTGAGCACCAGCTAGTGTCTAAGCTGTCTCTTCTCTCCCATATTTTTCCTGTTGAATGCTGTAACCTTATTGATAGAATTGCTTCTAAGTCTGATTTGTGTAGGAGAGATGAAGAGGGAATGTTGGCAAGTTTAGCTTGGTATAGATGAATATGGCCCAGAGATCAGTAGGTCTGAAGCTAGGCATTTGTTAGCATATGTTTTTTCTCTGAACTACTGACGATAAAACCACCAACTATGGTTAGTTTCCAACTTTTGGCACTTTTAACTGCATCTATAAATGTAAAATAGAGTTTATAACAACTTCACTTAAATGTCTGATAGCTGCCAGGCTCAATCATGTTTTGCAACTTTCTATTTGCAAACAAGCAGATAATATGGTTTTATTTGTGTAGCATTTGGGGAATAGCTGGTTTCATACAGATTTAATGTGAAGCTGCATATTTGTCCAAAGACAAGAAATTTGCTAGTTGTTATTTATCATTCTTTTGCTTAAAATATGGGAATAAGAATACCTTATGAATTTTGTTGTCTGTCAGACGTCCAGAGCAGTCAATCAATCATGTTAAAACACCTATTTAAAATGACTGAGCTTTAACACTATGAAAATCTGATTTGAACAAGCAAATCTTAACGTAGATTTGTAGGGATATGGCTTGTTTTCATGCTTCATGTATTTCTGAAAGGTATTTCCACTCCTTGAATGTAAAGCTTCTGGTCTTACCCTCCTCAGATGAAACACTGCTAAACTAGAGCACAGAGAACCAAAACATCTAGAGTATGTTGAGAAAAAGTCCTTCAGGGTGATCCAACATGGTACTTGCTTATTAAGGCATGTTCACTTCAGTCTCGTTTATCCTAATGTTGTCAGGTTTGAATGGATCTTTAAAGTGAGGGCAGCTACTTTTACTCTCTCTTTAAAGCATCTTTAAAGACAAATTGGACCCTATTATAAGCTGGGAGTACTTAGCACCCTTCGGAGTCAGCTTCCCTGCCATTTTCTTTTTCTGATTTTCACTTCAGCCTGAAAACAACAGGTTGGTGCAGTTCCATGTAGAGATCATTTTATAGATTTAGAAATCTATAAAGAAAATCACAGAGGGACCAGGAACTTCAGAGATCAGTAGAATCACAGCAGTGCTCCTTTACTATTTGTGGCACAGTGCAGCAGGGGGTGCAGTCACATGCAATCCAATTTCTTTGGAAAGATGATGGAAGACAGGCTTTTTCATTCACATGCTGCTCTATTTCTCAAATGCAAACATGGATCTCCATAATTTATAGCTTAGTGTTCTTTTAAGGTTTATTTTTTATTCTTTCTCTCTGTACAATTGTGCAGACACGCTGTCTGAATAATTGCAACAGTGGAGCTTGTCTTTGGAAGAGAGATCTGGATTATGCTGTGAGGCTTCCAATAAGTTCTCACACTGTGAACATTTCAGCAATTTCCTTTTTCAGTCACCACATGGAGGACTTTCTCTTATAAACAACCTATTTCCCAGACTCAAAAAATCTTAGGTGGGATTGTCCATTTTCAGTCACACCAAGGAGAGGCAAAAGACAGACAAAAGTAAGATCTGGAAGAAACAATTATCAGAAAACATCAGTCAGCTCTACAGATAGCTAGTTGGGAGGTAGGGTTTCATCTGGTTCTTCTGCTAAAATCGCTTAGGGACACCTTGTAAATCAAAAGCAGAACAGAGCTGTGGGCTCTGAATGGATCTGGCATGGTTTAGCCATAGGGGAGGACTAGAAATCTGAAGAAGGAAATACTGCAGGGTAAGGGCTCTCGGAAAATGCTGATGCTCTCAGAAAATGAAGTCATTAGGAATATCACGCAAAATCTGCTCTTGTGACATTGCCCATGGGATTTCTTAGAACAAAACCTTTTGAAAAACATGTGCAATACAGGAATTGTGTTGCTAATGAGTGGAAGCAATTTTTCTTATGGTGAACTGAGGATTGCTTCCTTGGCTTTCTTAGTAACCCAGAACAAATTAGCCAGTGCTTAATTTTCTTTCAGCAGAGCTGCTCCTCTCTTATAGATTCAATAATCTGTCTTCCTAGCTATATGTAATATGAGGAGGTTTAATGTATATCTCTTCAACGATAAATAAATACACCTTCTCTGTAGGATTATGTACACTCTTTATACAAGTATTTTGTTTGAGCAGAAGGGTGTTATTCATGGAACAAATGCTTCTCACAAAAACACTGTAGAGTAAAAGCTGACCTTGAAAACAGCAAGGACATTTATAGTTTCTGTTGATAAGGCAATACATGATAGATGAAGAGAATGTTTGGAAAAAAGGCAGGGTGGTGTGGTTCATACACTGTCTGTGCAGAACAGGTGTTGAGGGTCAGCAGCTCAGTCAAATTTTGGGGAGAAGGAAGGTCTGGGAGGGTACAAAGGGAGGTATGGGAGACCAGCTCAAAATAAAAACACTGAGAAAAGGAAGCATTATGTTACCCCCATAGACTATCCACTTGCTGGTGCAGAGTTAATTTTAGAACCCAGTTGATTTTGCTTTTCAAGGAACTATCACCTGTGGAAAAATCCCTAACCTCCTGACACAGCCAAAGTTATGCTGACTATTGTATAACTATTTAGACTGCTATACTGTTAAAGACCATCTGGTTGTCCACTGCTTTGCACCCAGTATATCACTGTTACACAGGCTGCCAGTAGCGTGTGGTGTCCACGGGCACAGATGTAATGACCACAGCCAGAGACTGGATTTGGGCTGAGGTATCCAGCACATAAGCCCCCTGGCTCAGCCTGGGCTATGGTGTATACATTAGGCCAATATGAAGAAGACATCCAACCTTCCCTGACCTGCTTCCCTACTTCTTCCAGCCCTCAGGGGCCACCATCAGTACAAACCTGATGCGCTGTGATCTGAACAGCAGAAAAGTCACTTGCCTTGTGCTTTTGTCACATTTTTACCTAAATAATTCAGCTACATCATATGCTCTCCTATTACTGATTTCAACTGCAGACATGGAGAGGCAGGGGAACCCATTTAATTGAAGTTGTAGGGGTATAACTTCAGCATGCCTGGGAAGGCAGCCATAGTGCTTCAGTCCATCTAAGAAAGCCTTGTGGTATGAGAGAGACAGAGAGTGTTCCTGTCAAGGGCGTTGTGTCCCTGTTCTCCCCCACCTTGCTCTCCTAGCCCTTGAAGTACCAGGTGAACACAAAACAACAGGTATCCCACAGAGCAGAGAGTACTTGTACTTCTTCGAGACACATGGCAGCTTGCAATGCAGCAGAGAAACAGGACTTTGGTCTTTTTGAAAAGCTTAAGCTGGTTGTGATCACATATCTCTTCTAAACTAGCTACAGGTTGAGGAGGGCTGATGACTTTCCATGCCCATGTCCCTGTCGGGCATACCTCCGATGGGCTCTGAGGTGATCCAGGAGGAACATGCACTGTGAGCTCAGCTGTGATTTGGCTCCACATCTTATTACCATTTTCAGCATTACCTCCTATCTGCCTTCCCTGTTGCCTCGTGTATTAAAGAAGATAACTCAGTGCTGCTGGAATAAATATAGCACACAGCTCTCCTGTCAGGGTGCTTACTTCATTAGTCAAAGAAAAAAATACTTCTCATAGTTTTTCTCCTTGTAATTTTCCTGAAAGTTTTTCTCCTGGAGGCTCTGTATATGTAGTCAGCCATGGCATATATTATATAAAACAACATTTGAGCTCTCTGTAAGTAACCCTTTCAGGAGCATTATTATTTCTGAGGAAGAAAGAAATTATACTGGGAGGACTGAGAGCAGAATGGTGCGTGGCCCTTCCCCACAGGGTCCATCTGGGAGGAGAGTCGCATTGGGTTTTGGATCGAATCAGCCAACAGTGAATTGTAAAAGCAATAGCAAGGTTTTCCAGTCAGGCAACAACCTCTAGTTATTGGTTAATGTATTCATTTCTTGCCAGAAAAAATCCAGACAAGCAGCTGAAGGAGACGTGATTCTTGCCTGTGATTTCTGATGTCTCTACACCCCATTCACCATGTGTCTGGACCACAGGCTGCAGAGCTGCTGCAGTGCTGTGTCTGCAGGAGGTGGGGTACACTCAGGCTGTTTATTTCAAATATTTCAAATTTAAACAAGGTTTACGTCATATGATCTCCTTTTTGTTTCTTTATTTAGATAAAGTAAGTCTGGAATTTTTCTTTTGTTATTTTCTTTTAAATTATTTGTCTTCCAGTGTTTTTTTTCTATTAGAAATACAGACACTACCTACTTTTCCCCAGAATGGTCTATGGATAACTGAAGACCTCACAGGTTTATATTATCAGAAGCACAAAAGCAATGAGAAGGGAGAAAGAGGACATGGATTTTTAACCAGGTTGCTTAAAACTCTTACCCTTGTCTGTTTTTGTTGACTCTTAATTAACTTAAGAATGTGCCAGACACTCAAGGCTTGAGAAAACTCCACAAAGTGGTTTCTCAGTCCTCTAGGAAGATGTTAAAAATATGGATAAGGTAGCAGATTATATGTCAGAAATAGGAAGTGAATTGTAAAGAAAAATCTTTATTCAAGTTCTGCACTTCTTTATGGAAAATCAAGTAGAAAGAAAACAAGAAAACATGCAAACTTCTTTTTTTTCTTTTGTGCTTTTGTGTGTATATACAATACTGAACAACATGAAGTAAGATATTGGAGGTCAGGAAGCTTGTTAAACAAACCTTAATATGGAATGAATCCTGCTTTTAAAAAAATAACTGTGATGAACATTACTGCTCAGGAAGAGTGGAAGGCGTTTTCTCTGCGAAAGATATTGTAGTATATTTGAAGTGGCAACTCACACATTTAATCAGTATTTTCAAGGGATCACCATATAGAAAAATATTAACTAAGAAACGTTGCTGCAAAACTTGATAGTATGATTTATCCTTCCAGATGTGGGTTAAACTGTGATTTATGATCGGTGGCCTATAAATCATGCTTAAATAGCTGCACTCTTTTTCAAATAATAAGGGTCACCTTTCTTTCCCTTGTTCTGAAAGGGGCTGTCTCTAGATGTCTGATTTCTGAGCCAAAACCAGGGAATTTTCTTGATGCTAATGGAAGAGGGCAGAAGATAGCATGTGAATCCAATTTCGAGGATAATGAGTCTGCTCTTTCCACTTTCCAGAGCTGGCAGGCTGTTTTCAGATAGAGCTGTAACAGCACATTTTTCTCATCCTCTGCCCTTTCCAGGGGTCATTTGACCTGGTATACACTTGTCAAATGGTACAGATTGCAAGAGAGCTGAGACATATCCAGGGTGTCAGAAGAGGTACCAGGTGGAATTTTCTCTCACAGTAAATAATGTTACCAGAAGAGTTGTTTGGGACTCCACACAGAGAAGACATATGACCATAAAAAGAATCTGAGCAGCAGGCTGGATCTGAAATGGTGATGACTGGAGGTGCTATCAGAGAACCAGTTGGAGGAAGGTGGAGAAATATTTTGAAGCTTAAATGCATATTCCTTTTCTTACTCTCCATGAAGATTTGGTATCAGGAATTTACAGAGATCATTTTTCAACAAAACTGAGTCAGGAGTGTCCTCCACGTACAATATGTATGTCTACTCTTGCATCTGCAATCTGCATCGCAACACTCTTTGCTTCTACCTGTGGTCCCTTCAGTTGGTCTTAAGAGTCAGAGTAAATGGTTTGAGGGTAGAGATGCAGCTGCTGTGAGCTATAATTTGGCCTCACATGAATACATGACTACGGCACTGAAATGCTGCTAAGTTCCAGAGAAGAGAAAAAAAAAAGAAACATAAAGAAGATTAAATACACCTTCCATTTTGTTCCTTGTTGAGTGTCCCACAACCAGTTTCAGAGTAAGTGTAGCACGGGCATTTTGGAGATAAGCTCTGCAATCATATTTGGTTTCTTGCCAGTTCACATTCTGTCACAACATGTGGAAATCACCTCCTACTTTTATGCAGTTTATAGTATCTCTTTCAAAGATTAGCCTAGCAATCTGCCAGGTATCCATAGATATAACAGCTGTACTAGAATTACTTCTTATGTGAAAAGCCAGAGATTCACAAAACATACTTCTGACACACGACTGGCTCTGTGAATTACTTACCCTAATATGTCCCAGCACGTACTTGTACTAAATAATTAGCTTTACCTTTTATTCTGGTATACCTAACTGAGGTGTCACAGAGTGTATCAGGGACTACTGGTAAAATGAAAACATGTAGATTAAGATGATGCTGAGACTTGAAATAATTTATAAAAAGTGATGGTTAAAGAAGTGTTGTTCAAGATCACTGATTTAGGCAGGTAACATCTCTGAAAGTTCAAGAAACACTGACATCTTTCTCCTTGAGTTCCAGCTTAGATACAAAAAAAGACAGAAAGTAAATATGAGGTACCACACTAAGATTAGTTTTATGAGAGAAACCCTTGCTAACCAGGATATGTCCTTGTGATTGTCACTGTTAGAGGCTGAACATATGTGCATATGACCAGTTCTGTGCTTGGACCTCTCACTTCACAGGGGAGAGGTGTCTTCATGGGTAATGTGGTGTGTAATCTATAAGCAGTTGTTAGTCTTGCCCGCATTAGATTGAAGGATGAAGAAGATATGTCTCCTCATGGGGTAATGTACAGTGCTCTGGAAATTTTGCTGAGGTCAGCTTTGTGATAACCATGCCTATGTAAATGGACATCCCAAGGAGAGGCATAGATGTCTGTGCATTACAGCAGGACTAGAAATGGTGTGGAGACAAGACACATCTTCATGCCTGTGGTTCCTGGAGGCGGAGCCGAGCTCAGTCTGTGGTAGAGCCAGAAATGACAGCAACAAAGCAGTTGTGATGAATTCTAGAGTATTTCAGTAAAAAAATATCAAATAGGAAATGGAGCATTTCAGAAAGAGCTGCTGGAATAGAATTTACATTGTCTAACAAATAGTCTGCCTCCTCTAATGCTACATAGATGGGCTGTAAAGGCAACGTAAATATTGCTCCTTTGCCTAACAACTGTTTATATTAACACTGAGATCATATTGCAGTCATGTTCCTGAATCTGCCATCCAAATCCTTGTTTAATATCACAGGCAGGGTTTCTGCAAGTGTTTTCTCAAGAGAGCAGCTGTATTTCATGAAACAATTAAATTTAAATTTGTTTGGTGGCCTGAAATTCCTCAACTGCATTTCAGACTTATAAACACAGTGGGAAGAAAATGATTCCTCAGAAATGAAAATAGAGTCAAGTTGGGGATAAATATCCTAAATGGTAATCTCAGACACAAATCCTGTTTCAAGAGCAGAGAGCAGCTAGGAAAGGTCATGATCCAGACTGACAAGGGATGAAATTGGCATTGTTGGTGTACAGAATCTAGCAGAAGCATGTTAAGAACAACCAGTGAAAGAAAAAATGGAGATACTGTGCTGAAGTGACAAAACCAGACAACAAAATCTGGTTTGCTAAACAATCCATAAGAGGTAGAGTTCTTTCTTAGGGATAAAGGTCACTGTTGGAGCGAATAAAGGACTCAGCATTCTGATTCAGTGTGAATCACACAAAGCCATTTATTACAGAAACAAGCCTGCTTATATATGCAACTATTCTCTGATCATGTGTCCATGCTCCAAGCATGCATTCACTAATTGGATATCATCTATGTTCACGAGCTGTCCACGTCCTGGAGTCTCACTGCTGATGGGTCCGTTGATTTACGTCATGTTGAGGCCCTGTTATTGTAGAACTGTCTCCCTCCGATGGCAGGTCCTGTTTTCAGCTTTCTGAGGTGGCCTTGAAATTCCTCTGGGCCTGGGTAGTTCAATAACAAATCTCCATCTAATAGAAACTCATCCACTGGTCACCAAGATGCAGAGTCCTGTGCTTGGTTACTCACACTGTAGCAAAAATGTGTAGCAACAAATGATAAAAACAATAGTATGTAAGAATTAACCAAAATAATTTTTAACAGCAGTAAGTAAAAGCCACATACTTTCATTCTGTTTGATATGAACTCTACAAAATTGTTGGGACTGCTTAAGGGTTTGAATGCCAGTAGCACTGTAACCATTTTTAGATGAGGTTCACTTCTTGACCCATTGTCCTATTTTCCCATTGCAGTTACATCAAAGTAGAGAAGCAGTTGTGCAAAATGAGAGCTATCTCTGATCACAATAAGAAGCAAACCTTGTGGTAGCTATGTTAACAAATTTAACAAGTGGATAAGAAGGTACTTTAATGTGTCAGAGATGTGGTTATAAGTGGTCAGCTCAACAGGATGATTTATTCTATTATAAGAAGAGAAAACAGGGTCAGCACCAAACTACATAAATGAGATGGGCAAATCATCCCCAGAGAAAAACAACCTGGCCTGCAGGTCTTTCTCTGACTGAGAAAGTTACCCAAGAAACACTCCACATTTTTGCTTGCAACTGGCTTCACTGGCACTGGACTTCCCAGTTCATCATCTTCAGAATGTTATACTTCTCAAAACTGCAACCAGCTGGATGAATTTGGAGTTAAACTGCTTTTGAACATCATATTTTAGAAGACAATTTGTCAATGTCTTGCTGGTTTGTGTTTTGCCTTTTTCAATGCTTTTTGAACAAAAAGTCCAATAGCATATGTCTTTGAGGGAATACTGCAGATATTTCTGGTATCCTCTGTCACTCTGTCTTGTAACTTCCAATTGCTAGCAATGCCTTATTCCCATCTCAATGGGTAGGATGACCAGATGCAACTGAAAGCAAAATTTTGCTCTTGGTTTTTGTCACATTTTGACCCATGCAAAGGATGGAAGAGTGAGATGATAGGTTTGTTGTCACTGCAGCTCCAATGTTACACTTCTTCTCTTCAGTTGTGTCTGCAGAGAGACAATGCTACATCAAGGCAAGTGCAGTAGCTTTTTCCTGAATATGGTCCCTGCATAGACAGAAAACTCAGTGAGAGAGACCAAATCTGACTGGGAATTCTGTAAATTCTTTTTTTTTTTTTTTTCCCCCCCTAACTGGTGATTATTTTTTTTGGATGTAAGTGTTCTTACTAAAAATCCAGTCAGCAAATGCTAGCCAGGTCTAGGATAGCTGTAATACTTGACTGAAAGAAAAAAAGCAGAGGCCTAATCTTGACAAGAGAAAATGAAGCCTGGGGCAGGGAGAAGATGGCTAGGGATGGAGAAAAGCCACCAAAGATTTCCCAGCTGGATGTAGCAGGGACAGGCTGCATCTACTTCTCCTTCTCTGCCTGCTTTCCTGAACAGGAGACAGAACACTCCCCTCCAGGCAACCCCTTCGTGCCTTTTGATGTGTCCTGTGCGTCACCTCTGAAGGGCAGCAGTCTCCACAGATGGGGAGAGCTGTCCTGTGCTTTCCCGGGGATGCCTGAGCAGATTGAATTCTTCAGGGTGGTTAGTTTTTGTCCCAAATTACAAAGAACAGCTTTACAAGGTTACTCAAACAGTGATTTATCTAGAGGAAATCATGTGTAGCTTGTGACATGATGGCATTGTGGCTGACTCAAATGGGTTTTGAACACTCACATATGGTGTTACTGAGTTTGGCTTTTGTTTCATGTCAGTTGGTAGAGTGTTAAAAATTTGTCTTTTAGTGTGCTGCACCTTCAACACCACACATGAAAACAAAGATCTTTTCACTCCTTCCTCTCAGTTCATGACTTTTATTTAAGCATGGCAAGAAATATCATGACGAGAAGAGGTTTTTTTAATTTGTTTTGCTCTATTTAAAAGCCCCTATCTTTGTAAGTGTGGTGGTGGGCTGACCTTGGCTGGCAGCTAAACCCCTACCCAGTTCCTTGCTCACTCCCTCAGAGGATGGGGGAGAGAATCAGAAAGGCAAACATGAGAACAACTTGTGGTTCAAAATCAAGAGAGTTTCAAAAGTGAAGAAAAGCTGCATGTACAAGCAAAGCAAAATAAGAAATTTACTCTCTGTTTCTCATTGGCAGGAAGATGTTTAACCACTTCCTGCAAAGCAGGGCCTCAGCACGCATAATGGTTACCTGGGAAGGTAGATGACATAACTCCAAACATCCTCCCCTTCCTCCTCCTTTCCCCAAAGTTTATTGCTAAGCATAATGTCATATAGTATGGGATATCCCTTCAGTCAGTTGGAGACAGACTGTCCTGGCTGTGTCCCCTCCTCAGCCTGCTCATGCTGGGGCCAGAGTGGGAAAAAGAAAAGAATTTGGTGCTCTACAAGCACTGCTCAGCAATTGCTAAAACGTTGGTGAGTTATTAGCTGTGTTTTGATCACAAATATAAAACACAGCACCCTACAGGCTGCTATGCAGAAAATTAGTTCCATCCCCACCAAACCCAGTACTATCTCCACCTCTTATTTAATACTGTTTACATCATGCTCACATGCCTCACTATCCAATACATCCTCACTATCCAATACCCAGCCTCTCACCTTTTGAGATATATATGCAGATAACATTCCCTTTGTCTATGGGCCACCCTGTAAAATGTCCATAAAATATCTATTGAGTTCATTTGGCCCATGACTTGCACTTCGTTTGTTGCAGTGGACACTTGGGACAGGGGAGGTGGTGTGTTGTGTGGGATTATTGGGCACCAAAGTCATCTCAGGTTGGATCACTGCTGCACTGCCCAGCTTCTTGCAAGGCTTGCCTTCTATCACTTTATGTGGTTCCTTCTATAGTGCTTCCTATAGCATAGAATGTAAATCACAGATTACAACAATTTGAAGGTATATAAAAGCGTAAGTTTTCTAGACAGTTTGCACAAGAAAGTCTAGGCCCCAAGGGCACCACCAGCCCTGACTGTCCCTGCCCATGGCCCAGGGCTCAGTGTTAGCCCCTGGGGTTCCCCCAGCCCTGCCCATGGGAAAGCCTCCTGCTCCCTTGTTTTTAGAGGTTTTTTTTGTTTGTTTTCTTTTCTATATTCTACATCAACTTTTTTTGCCTGAGAACAGACCTTAGAGATGAATCTTTCAAAACAGCAACCAAAAATAAAACCGTATTTCACAGAGACATTGGAAGTGTTTACACTCATGAATACATTGACTAAAAGGCCAAGTTTCAAGAAAAGAAGAAATTGAAGGGAACACAAAAGAGTCAGGAATAGTTTGTAGGAAGAAATATAGAGTATAATTTAAGTGTGAATGGGAAACTAGTTGTTCTAATGGAATACAGTGTGTGGATATTAATAGAAGATGACTCCTAAAAAAATAACTCACAAACAATTGCTTTCTCCAACATTTTTGGTTTTGTTAAAATTACTTTTTTTTGAACTGCCTTATTTGGGCTGAATATTTGCAACATATTAAAATATTCCTTCTACTAAAGCTTTGGGAGTGAACATTCACACTCAGCAAAATCCCATTAGTACTGACGTTTAAAGTACTCAGCATTTTGTTGCATCAGTGAGTTTGCTCTGCCATGTTACGAAAGTAGCTTTTCATGCCTGCTTTGCAAAGTCACAGTGTGAAGGGTCAGGCTACGTCAAGTCCAATTCCCAGTCAGAGATGAGTGTTTGCTGTATTTTCTGATGGCCCGATATCAGGAAGAAAAATGACCTCTCATTCATGTGTTTAAGCAGCTACATTCAGACTGTTCAGTATGAAGAACCTGCCCTCACAACATGGGTATATAAGAGTTGGGCCAGGATTTTATTCCAAATTACATTTTTTTTTGTACTGCTCACCAAAGCATCTAGTTACTGTGACTATTGTTGTACACACCCTACTCTTGGAGAACAAACATCCAAAATGCTAAGCCATCAATTCAATTAACAGACAAGAAGAAATCTTCCTCCTAGTGTTGGCAGGAAAGTCTAATATGGAATTGGCTTCAAACCTATATATAAGTGGACCTTCCAAACAGTTCTTTCAAATAAGGAGTTGACCTGTTGACAAGGAAGTTGAGGGTGGAAACTATACTACCATGAACAATTTTTCTTTTTCTTTTTCTTTTTTTCTCAGCCAAAGCTTAAGCAAACATCATATTTCTAGAGAAATTTAGAAAGTAGTCAACAGTCACATTTCCCTCTGTACATTCCATTTCTCTTTTGAATGAACCATTAAAGAAGGAATTAAACAAAGATAGTACAATCTCTTCCTACTGTTACAAAAAAATCTGAAGCAGCTGATGTAATAAAACTGACAAAACAACATGAAGGATGAAGAAAGAGAACTCTGATGTTGGCAACTCGAAGCCAAATTGTAAAGCTGACGTAATTTGACAGCTCTGATGAAATCATAGGTGTATGTATGCACGTTCAGCAAAAAAATATAGCTATGAACTATATCTGTCTTGACAGGCTGCCGCTTGAATGAATACTTGATTAATATTATCTGTATTCACAGTGCTACTCGACATGAGCAAATGAATTTCAAAATATCGAGCTAAATGTTTTCATAATTCACTGTTGCAGGAAGGATACAGTGCAAATGCACCCGGGAATTTAGTCCTACATTAAACACAATCCATCACGTTTCTAACAGTTTGGCTCATTGGGATATACAAGTAGGCTTGTATGTTGTAATTATTACCAGAGTACATATTTTATAAAAATTCAGTTCAAATTCCTATTCAAGTTAAAAAAAAAAAAAATAAAAAATGTTTACTTGTTTGTTGAGTAGGGTTTTTATATGAAAAAATACTATCCTGTTTTATTTACTCTAGGGTATCATTTATTCATACGTTTACTTATCATTGATTACAAATGTTGAATAGATTAATTCTCTCTTTAACAGCTGAACCTAGAAGAAAGAGGATCCAACACAATAGCTGTCCTATCAACAAGCAGTAATTTTGCAAAAAGTGATGTTCTAGGAGTAGGTTCTGGGACACTCATTTTAATACAGTTTTCCTTGTGTTACTTCCAATATTACTACAAGCATTGTTTTGTTCCTGTTTCCAGGGATTCATTTAGAATATCAAGGAACCTTCAGTTACATTTTTCCTCTCTTGTAAATTTTGTTCTGTAATTTGAGCATCTGTTATTTGGCTTGGCTCCTCCAGGAATCTATCAGAGCTCTTTCTGGTCACAACCAGCATCATATTATGGGAAATTCTACACTTTGGCTTAAAAGAAAGGAAGTCCATTTAGGATGTTTCTGTTTCTGTATTCTGACAATACTTGGTTGTAGGATGGCAGTCCTTTGGCACAATTGCAGCTGGGTGCAATTTGGAAAGAGCTGCACTGAGCCTTCTCCAGGCAGCGCTGGAAACTCAGTTCATAAAGGGCCTTGAAACGGAGGATGTCTGTCACCATTGTTCTGCCTTTTTTTCTTTTTTTTTTGGAACCATTTGGTAGCAGGAGCCAAAACTTGACGATGATGCTCCTGCAAGAAAACATTCTCACATTATTCTTTATATATTTACCTTGCAAATCATGTGGTAGTATACAGGTGCTTATGAATCAATGTCCTGTAGTATTTGAGATGCCTTGGGGCACCCCAGACATTCATAAGCCTGCAGATAAGCCATGGATCCTACAAGGGGCCTGTACCATTTTAGACAGAAAGTTGTAGACCAAGTGGGAAGCTAGGGCACCAGATGTCCTATGTCTATTTGGAAGATTCCTGTCTAAATTGCCTCTCAGCTAAGTGCACTATGGTTGAAAGATGTTGGCCTTACAAATGGAAAGATCTTTCCCACTTCAAGAAGGATTGCTCCAAGTCGAGATTGCTCATAGAGGTGTTCCCTGAAATTAAATTGTATTACAAAAACTGATGAAATTGTTTGATCATTTTTATTCCTAAAAATGTGTTTAAATACATTTTTTTTTACTACTCCTTCTAATCCTCATACTGATGCAGAGTCAGTGGCAGATGGGTTATGTTGAGATTCTCTTTTTGACAGAACCAAAAGAAGGAACTGTTCATTATAGAATGTTTCATGGACACCGAAGCTGTTGTTTTCTTGTTTGTTTGCTTATTGTGTTTGTATTGTATTCTCATGTCATGTACAAGAAAGTTCAAGTGTGTTCATTTAATTCTCCTTCTGGGAGCAGAAAAAGTTGTCACAGGTTTTTTTTCGGACATATGCTTATTTTTCTTCCCAATCTAGGACAAGGTGATTTGGAGATTGCCTTAATAGACTGCTCTGGGAACTGTTCCCAACTAATGAACACTATTAAATAGCCAGATCTAGTTCAAGGAAGATGGCTTTGGTAATTCTGTGTAGAGGAACATGCTGGTTTTGCTTTATGGTATAATTAGTCTGTGCATGAGCACACCTGTTTTATTTTAAATGTAAGCCATAAACTTGTTTTATGAAACCTGAACATCTGCCTTAGGGATGCTAAAATATGTACCTTAAAATACCTGTTTCTGATATGCTACCAAGTATCTTAAGGTAAATTAACAAAAACATGAATTGATATTTTAACACTGAATTTGCGGTTGGTTGTCATAAACTCATAGGTCTTCAAAGAACTATACTTCCAACATGCATAACTCCCTTGCTCTAAAAAAGTCTTTTACATTTCTGAATCATCTTTCGTATAATAACCAGAAGGCATAATTCACTCCCAGAATGAGTAAACCTCAGGCATTTCTCTGCTTAACTGTACTGGGGTTGATTCCTCTTGACCTTTGCTTAGAGATGTTTACCCTTGGAAGATTTAAGACAAGTTTATTGCCAGTCGATTCCTAACAGAGTATGAGACACCTATTGATGGAACAACCATTTGAAACTCCCCACATATGTTGAAACTGCCTTAAATTTTCTTTTCCCAGTGGTATTTACAAGAATAGTACTAAAATATACCAATAGGGTATATGAATGTGAAGGTCAGACTGATTTTTATGCTGTTTTAGTTTTCACTGTAACAAAAAGCTTAATTCCTTAAATGGTGATAGCTTTTACGATCAGAAGTACTATTGTCCTCTGTCTTCTTAATGGTGTATTAAACTTGCTTGAAGTTTTTACTTTATCTCTTCAACTTACTGTGACTACAAAATACAATTAATATGTTTTACCATTAAATTGCCTAGTTACTTCGTGAAAAACTCAACCGTACAACTTCAGCTGGTGTTAAAATCAGCACACGACTGAAAGAACTTGGCATAGTCTTTTCATCATTCTGGTTTAAAATGGCAAGCTTGAAAAACAAACTAAAACATACATGATGACTTTTTGTCACTGAATAGCTTTCAGCCAAAAACTGATGGCTTGTACAGAGTAACAGCAAGAGGGGAAAGCTTGCTCCCTCAAGATCCTAAAAGTGAGGGGCTTAGGTTTTCATCCGTTTCCTCTAAAACACTGTACTCTCCACTTATGGGTATACTTAAAGACATGGCTGTTAAAAACAGCAGTGATTTCTTCTGAAGGTCACAGATGTATTAAATGGGAGGATTTACTGTGAAATATCATCTGCTGCCTTTCGATAGCAGCATAGGTTAATGCTAATTCAGTTTCTTTCTGTACATTCTCCTTTTGGTTTTGGGTGAGGATTTCTGGGGACTCTGTTCTGGGAGGAAGAGGGGAAATGAGGAGAAGAGTAGATGTCTTTAAATAAGGTTGTGAAAAATAACCATGACATTGCCACCATGAAGTATGCATCTTGTCCAGCAGACAGATTCATGGAACCACCTTCCAGTAGAAAATGGATATTGTTAAACCAAGAGTATTTCACAGGCATTTCATTAAGAAAGTTTTGAAAATAAATTTGCTCCAATTTAATTTTCAATGAAAAAAATATAGTCTTGTATGCTCTATGTTTTAATAGTAAACCTGAAATATACAATATATTAATGTAATTATATTTGTAAAATAAGCCACTGCTGAAGTGTTTCAATTTTTTAAAAAGAAATTTGTTACTTTGCACTGAGAGCATTCTGAATTCTGTTCTGTGGAAAACTTTAACTCTCATTTCAGTATGACTTTAATTGCACAATTTGTTTCAAGAGAGAAACAAGGAATATGTAAATAAAGTTCCGTAGCAGATGGGGTTGTTTCCTAGCATGAGAAATATTCTGCAACATTAGAGTTTTAATCTATTTGTGTTCGCACACTTGGCAGTCTTTAAGAAAGGCATAAGCTAGCAGTGTTAAAGTTAGGAAGGCAGTGTTTCTATCTAATACAATGTTTTAAGGTTAAAAAAAAGAGGGAAACTAATATGGACTAATACAAACTAATTTACTCATTTTTCTCTCTTATTACATCCTTTAAGTGCATAAATTAAAATGCGGTTTTATTTTGTCTTGTCTGTTTGTCAAGGAAAAAAAAAGTTTAAATTTGTGCCTCTGATCTAAAAAAAAAAACAGCTAGCAACTAGTGCATGAGGGAGTAACCTTTTCATCTAAACAGCTTTTCAGTGCTTATGCATGTTTGCAGAAAATAACGTTTTTTCCTAGCATCTGTCTGTTATGCCATCTGCTACTATGCTTCAGGCAGCTTTGATTGTATAAACTTAGCTTTTCAAATGGTTTGCCAAATGTAGTGGGTTTGAAAATTTATCCCCATTCATGCCCTACTAAGACATTTGATGGCATTCTGCAGAACCAATGCAGAATGAACCAATCTCTACTACACTGAAAACGTTTCTTGTTTCCTCACTTCTTCTTATGACTTCACACATGCCACAGACATCAGGATGAGCCTTATGGGCAGATAACAGTATTCTGCCTGTCACTACAATTTATATGAAATACACATCTATAATATTTTTTATTCCAGTATTGGGGTTAACACCTGTGTCCACCATTTTTTTTAAGATTTTTTGCTTATTACCTTAGTTTCTCACAGCTACTGAAAGACGAGTTAGTCCCATAATGAGTGTCACTTTTGCCAAGAACCACACACCCTTTTACATTCCATTGACCTGTAACAAAACAAAAAATCTTGCCATTTTCTGGACCAACTGAGTAACCATTTCTTAGGCTGTACTTGTATAGCCATATATCTACTCCTTTGCTGACAAACCCTTAACTTTATGTAGTATAACTTATTCCTTGCCGCTCCTCATTGCTGTTGTAATGTGTATGGAGTCAACCCATCTATACCTGCATGATACCTGACACACTGTTATTCAGAACTGGTGCTTGTGGGAAATTTTGGTCTTTCTGTGAGTTTTCCTGTGATATGCTGGGCAACAAATTCTTCAAATCCTTTTTTTTTTTTTTTAACAACATCCAAAACCAAAAAATCAAACCAAACCAAAAACCCAACCCAAAACAAATAAGCAGCTTCCACCTTAGAATACCCATCTTAGAAGCTGCTTTAGCCCTTATCATTGCTTTTGTCAACATGAGCTTCCTGCACTGTATTTTTATATACTTGTGGCAAGGTGCAATAGCCAAGAAGAGAAGATCCTCAGAGATTGAACCAGAACAGTTGGGAAGAACACAGCAGCCCTCCTTGAGCTCTGAAGGAGGAATAGCATCACACTTCAAGATAAGAGCAAACTGAGAACAACTGAGTTTAAGTTAATTATGTTAATCCACATAAAATTTGAAAGAAAAGGATGATTGACAGCTTTGGAGCAGAGGGGGATGTTAGCAAGAGAAGAAAAGTTAAGAGTTTTAGACATTGTGGCACAGAAAGAAAGGCAGATGATTATTACTAGTGGAAGTGAGAGGTTACCAGAGGTGGGGGCAGGGGTAAATTATAGTGTGCCACAATAGTCTTTTTGTGGCTATGATTTTGAGTATCCATTGGAATGCTGAGTTCAATGTCTAGTTTCTTCCTTTGGGGCTCAACTGTCTGTCATCCTTGAGACTTGGGACTAAACTGGACCAGAGGTGGAATGGCTGTTTTGGGAAGCACCTCCTCCCATTCACATCCAGGTAATTCTGCCCTTCACTGACTACATGAGTTCATTCTCATGAGTGCAACACCCCTGTTATCAGGACTGACAAAGATATGTTAGACCACAGAAGGCAAGTGAAGTCTCCCACTTGGCTTTCTTGAGATGTCTCGTGCTGTGATCAACAGTGATTTTGATCTGAGCCCTGGTGTTTCTGGCTGGAGACGATCACAGACACTGGGAGAGGCTGACACTATTTTGCCATCTCTATAAACTTCTCTCAGAGGAAGTGGATGACTCTGAGGAATGTGTGCAAGGAGCTTGTCTGATCCTTCTGGAGCCAGAACACATGAATGAAATAGCCTGAGACTGCACCTACACACCACAACAACTCCGAGATGTGAGAGGCTGGGGAAATTCAAGACATCACCTAAACATGTGGTCAGTGGCCTTTAATGTCTTTTCAGTGAGTGCTGTTGGCTGGGTGGACACTGGAGGTGGCCCAAACTTGCTCTCTGCAGCACACAGTTCCATGCAGGCACCAAGATGGCTTGCAAATGAAGTATCTATATACCTGGAAGCCAAGCAGATCCAACAGGCTCAGGTTTCGCCAGTCCTTGCAAACAAGCAGAGTTTTTAAGCTGGATGGGAAGAACCTTAATGTAAGTTTTTTGCTATGTGGCTTAATTCCTAGTGTGAATACTAGCAAGATATCTTTCTAGCCTGTACCTTCATAGCCAGCGTAGAAAACATTAGTGCCTTCTTTACTCACAGCACACATTGAGTCTGTGGCTAGACTGTGGTAAGTATTATGCAAATACACGGACAGAATTTGCACTACAAGAGCTTCTCAAGAATAGTGTAAATCACAAGATAGCTTGTTATGGCAAGCACAGTGTATTAGAGACTTAGTTCTGCTTTATCATATGATAAAGAAAAAAAAAGAATTTAATATATTCCCATTTCAGAGAGAGCCTGATTTATACATTTTTAATTGCCACTATGAAGAATGGGGGAGAAAATGTGAAAGTGAACAAAGTTGTAGGAGTTGGTGGAATCAATATATAGATCAGAGAGTAGAAAGGCTCATTAAATTCTGATGAGTGAACATGATTTTAGATGTAGATGCTTTGAATCTTGTTAATGTACCAAGTTTCATTTTTTTTTTTGAGAGAAAAAATTGAATATTAATGTAAAATAGATCATCTATTGGAAGTCTGTAATATGTTCCATGGAACAAGTAAGTTATTAGAAATTCACCACTTCAAAGTGATTGTGAGATGAAGAGTGAAAAATAAACAGAACTCTTGTTAGCACCAGGAATTAAGGAATTAGATGTTGGTGTTTCCTCATTAAATTCCTTTCAAACTTGATAGTGCTATCACTCTAAATAGTGATAGGTAGACTAAATGTGCTGCTCCTCAGTCTGGAGGATCCTAGTTCTGCCCTATACTGAGAAAGTAAAATGAAGTAGCATGGAATAACTAGGTGTTAATGCTCTAATTTTTGTAAGCCCATCCAATAGTCTGTTAAACTACTGCACATGGCAGAATCTTTACAGTAGCCTGCAGAAGTCACGTAGAAGTATTCAGTGTCTCTATTGTTCTACAGAGAAAGGAGTTGTCCCCATATATGCAGAATGTTAGTAATACATCTATCTTTCATTAAATGTGAAAAACATGGACAAAAACTGCCCACATCCATACATGTTCATGAAGAGCATGAGGGAGGCTACAACTTATGGCAGAGAAGACAAAGTAGCAGTAATTAATTTTGAGGAACAAAATGGCTGGGTACTTAGTAGAAAACACACATAAACACTTAGACTTACAATAATAATGGCTGGTAAACAGGTGTGAGAGACCTTGTCTGGGAAGGAGGCCACCAGTTCAGCTCTGTTTGGCTCCAGGTGTGCAGAAAACTTCCTGGATTTTGAAGTGATATTTGGCTTTGTTACTAGATAAACAGAAGCTTAGAAGGACTTGCATGACTAAAGAAGGCCCTAAAAGCCCTAGTACCTCCATGGAAACTTGTCTCCTGGAAACTCGAGTTTCTCTGAGAGTTGTGCTTAGCATCTGCATACTTAATTCAGTGAATGAATAGTCCTCTTCTGGTGTTGTTTGTTGTTGTTTATTTTTGTTTGTTTGTTTGTTTGTTTTTCCTGAGAAATGTTTAGCTTCTCAGTATAAAAGAGCCCAGGCATGCAAAGAAGCAATTCAGTGATTATCTGCTATTCCAGATGATGACATCCTTGAAGTCCTCTACATTGGATTGGGGTGGTGATGTGGTGGGTGGATAGGGGTGGAGGTGTCTGTATTTTTTTTTCCCCACTGTGACTGTGAATTCTGAATGGCAATTTTCTCAATGAACATGAAATACAAAAGAATCAGTAACACAACCAGCCCTGAGATAACAGACTGGAGTCACATTGTGAAGAGGTCTGATTTCACATTAGCTTAAGCAAATAAGAAATGTTCCTGTCTGAAAGCTTCTAAGCAGCAAGACACCTATGCAAGAAAAGAAATATTCTCCTCTGACTGTGAACCTAATGAATTATTCTTTTCTGGCAATAAAGGTATAAAGAAAAGGAGGAAAAACCTCGAACTATGGATATCTGAGATCAAAGCCATTATTCACCCAACATCACTGGGATAATCCACCTTCTGCTTGATATGGCCAGACTGCCACAAAGCATTGTGAATTATGTTGGAGGTAGAAGCAGCAGACAGTGCCATGCACAGGGCTGGCAGGTGGATCTCTTGTCATTCTGTACTGGATGTGAGCGGGACTTTAATTCTCATTCCCAAAGACATCTGCCATCTCAGTTACAAATCTGGACTTTTTAAAAAGGGAAAATCAAAACACTTGCTTCTCAAAGTTACTGGTTTCTTTCTTCTGCACTCAGATTGCCCGTATTCCTATGTTTTTTATTAGCCTGTTATTGTTTTAAAGAATAACATCTCTCCCTCATAATGACAAGTTAGAAGACAGTCAAGGAGCGAGGTATCTTTCAGATTAATATAGGCTAGTAGGGTGTTGTGTCAATAAGGGCAGCAGATGTTCTGTTATCCCTTTTGTATTTAATGGTTGTTGACACCTGCAGAAAACTGTCCTTTTCGTTGATGATCAGGTTGCCCCTTTCAGTGCTGAGTTCTGAGTGTCACTGGGATATAGCTCATTACACCAGAGCAAACAATTTGTACAGACAAATATTTTAGTACCTCATATAATGGTTTCTCCATATTATTAATTTCCTTCATGTACAAGTATTAATATTTCGAATTTATATATAAAAATGTAAATTCTTGGTGAATTTGACTGGCTTTGGTAACTTCCTAAGCTAGCATCACTTTTACTAACGTTAATTAACCATGGTTTCCTTCATCATGGTGATAATTTAAAATAAAACTACCTCATTGTTTTTCAGCGTGAAACATTATTTAGATTACCCTGTGTTGCAGGTTATGAGATTTAATAGTATTCAATTGTCATCAGGTTGAATTCTCCCGCTTATCTCTACTTAAAATAGGCACTCTTTCTCCAACATGGAATAACTTAAATGATTTCCCTTGGTATCAAACCCAGATTAGTCAGATGTGAGAAAAAAGAAGAGACCTTCTGACTAACTGCAAGTAGCCTATGTCCTGTTGTTCAGCATTTACCAGGAACATTAAAGATATGTCGAGTGCAAGCTCATTTCCTAATTTTAGTCCAGGTAAAAGTGTCAACTGACACTGCATTAAATGAAACTAGCTGGATACCTCTGTGGTCAGCATTGTCTGTATCATGTTTTAAAACTATCTGCAAGATAAAGGAGTCTAAAAAACTTACTGGATTTAAAGGTCATCTCCTGATGGCCTTTATTGGAGACATGACATATTGAAGGTATGTATGTGTGCAATTAAACAGGAAACAGAGAGAAAAAATCATCTTTTAACTGTGGATCTGCTTCTTTTGTCTTTAACACAAGTGAGAGCATACTGAAGATTATGTCATTTATAACAGTTAAGGATGGCCTCAGAGGTTGGGTTAGCTGCAATATGCCTTCCATTTTCTTTCTGCATGTGGCTCTCAGGATTCAAGTAGGGTGGACTTGTTTATGGTTTAAATATGAACTAATCTAATGGGCAGAAAACCAATATTTAAGCACTGGATAATTCTGTTGTGCAGCATTAATCTCTTTAACTTCTATAGCTACTACATTTTATGTAAAATGTTAGGTAAAAACTTAAGAGTGACTGAAATAAATCAGATTGAAGCTTCCCAGCCCATAAACTGTTTCAAATGTCAGTCAAAAGCAGGTATCCAGGGAAGTGTGTCAGAAAATGGGTGCACATAATACCTTGCCCCTTATTCTCCTGTCATGATTGTGTAGATCTCTAGCGTATTCACCTCATCCACCTCTTTACTATGTTGAAGACATAGTAAAGAAGACAATTAACTTACAAAGTCATTCTTCATGTAGAAGCCATCACTTATTTCTGATCACTCCTCTTGCCCTTCTTCAGACCTTCTCTAGATATATTCTATCATTTTTGAGATATAAGGTCCTAGACTGCACTGAGTAAACCATATATTTACATGAGGGCATAATAAAGTGTTGTTATTTTTCTTCCTTTCCTTTTTCTATTCCTTTCCCGATTAATGCTACCACTGACTTACTGTTTTGGTAGGTACTGAACTGAAAATTTCATGGAATTGTCTATATTAAATTCAAGATTTTTCTTCTGTGTTGTAACAGACATCTTAGAGTCCAGTATTTTAAGCACAGAGTTATAACAGATGGTTTTGCAACCCTTGAATGTATAATTTAATATTCTGAATTTCATCTACCTTTTTATTTATCATTGCTTGACTTTATAAGGCTCTTCTGCCTATCCTGACAGCTAACGCTTATCTTTGGAGATGCTGTTCAGTCTTTGTAAACTCTTTTATTGCATCTCCTTCATTTGTTCTTGATGTATCCCCACATTCATGGTCAGGCAGTGATAGCTGGGTAGTAGAGAGCTCTGCAGAAAAGGCATTTTAATGGTGGAGAGAAACATGTGGCAGAGCAGCGCTGCACTTCTCCCCAGCACTATCTGTCAGTTCCTATGTCTCTGACAGTGGAAGCTGTTTAAACTGGAGTTTAAAGAAAAATATTGTGCTGAGGTCCAGTGAACTTCTTTTGTCCTACAGTGGTCAGGAGATACTGGTTATAGCAGAGAAAGTGCCTCTACATGTTTACAAGTATCTGAAGTTATTTCTGTTATTTCATGATTTTCATCCTTGCGGCTAGGCTCAGGAATGCTATAAACCCTATTTAAGTGCCCTGAGTGAATTAAACCACCATTGCTTCCAATACATCTAGGAATCAATAAATCCTCAAATAGCAAGAGTTTGTCCTGCAACAGATTTTAATATCCATTTCCATAGCTATCACAGTGAAGATAAGACAGGAACATAACCTTTGAAATGGCAAATCAACATGCTCACATTTCAGCCTTAAATATTCATGAATATTTCCCCCCTTGTTTCTTTGAGGAGTTTTGACATTTACTTAAGTAATTACTGTCACCTCTAAATAGCTGCCCATATTTTGTCCTTTTGTAAATCCTTCTCAGGTATTATTTATGCCTTTGTTTCATCCTAGCTCTTTGAGCCAGGCTTTATCGTGTCTGCCAGGTGTACTGTGCACACACATTCTGAATTAATCTCCCGAGTCTGTCAGAGTGTAAGGAAGTTCATTTATTCATGGGAAGCAGGAGGAGTGAGGGGAATTCAGCCTTAAATACCCTGGTCTTCGTTGTCTTTGTGAGTTACTTACACCGGGCAAAACGGTTCTTTCCACTTGACTAGCTTTAGCACAAGCAAAGATGATGTAAGACATGAGCAGCCTCAAGTCAAATCCTTTGCCATCAACATGCCTCAAAACAAGCTGATTAATTCTTCAAAATGTTTTATTCCAAGAACTTTGCTGCACTGCACACACTTCCATCATGTAAAATCTCATAGCAATGTCCTTTCCCGTCACAAGTGAGATGGCAGCCCTGGTTCTTCAGCTAGGCACTTTGCTCTGCAACCCATCTCATAATTGCACAAGTAAACATTTCCTGAGAGAAGTTTAGTGTTAGGTTTCCACAGCTGGGCAAGCAGATTTACAGGTACGAAATGATGTGAACAGCAGTGCCAGTGCATGAGCCTTCTCCTTATGGGCATGACTGGTTTGACCATGCCCTGGAAGGCTGACTGGCTGGGAAAGTTTAGAGTGGCACGTGAAGGCTGAGCATCCCACTGATGAATGTGTTAATCAGTCAATATTCACATTTAAACAAAGAGTGCTGAAAAAAATTGTCATGAACTTGAGAGAAAACTGGAAGGTCTTCTTCAAGGCAGGCTCATCCAGACTCAGTGTGACTCCTCCAGGTGATTTGGAAGGACTTGATTCTTAAATTACAAAAAATAGTGTCTCCGAGTGACTATTTTCCACTTGGAAATGAGAGGTAAAAAAAAAACCCAGGAGGGAACTAATTATGATTGTATGCTGAATAAACCAAAGTTACTAAGTTTCACAGCTGTCGAAGAAATATATGAAGCAGAGCTGCTCGCACAAATTGGTGAAGACAGTCCTGAGCAGATATCGCCAGTGTAGTGTAGATTCCATAGGAACCCTTAGATCCTGCTGAGAACGGAGGTCTGTGGAAATGCTTTGAAGGCAGCTAATGCATACAGTCAGGAAGATGTAACTGGAGAAGCTAGGAAACCCTATTGAGTGCTGAGAATAACCATGGCAGATATCCATTATCACAGACTCTGTCTTTGATGTGCATTTTGGACAAAGATTTGGGAGAGAAGGAAATAGAAGAAGAGAATTAAAAAAATAAGGAAGTTATTTCTTATTTTATATGTTGGCAAAGATTCTTTCAGTTTTAGTTAGCTGCTAGAAAGTTTATCACTTCTGTCTGTAGCTGATATGACTGCTATGCTAATAGGTGCTCCTAAAGGTGTAGTGATGTTATTCATTATGTCTTTTTAAAGTTTGATTGCAGGGTGACTACAAACACAGTATTTTGAGGGAATTTCACTGGAGAAAGAAAAAAAAAATTGGTTTAATTTTTTAAACTTTTTTTTTTTTTTTTTTAATATTTGATCTCCCAGAAATATAGGGAAGGACATTACATGTCAGACACCATTGTCAGATTCTCAGTCAAGAAAACAGTGACTGTGGAGAAATGAATGAGTGAACTTCTGACAAGTCATATTTCCTATTTTTGCAAAACTGTTATCACATGATATTATTCTTAAAAGTTATACAGAATGGTCCACAAAGGATGTACCTAACCTTTTAATGTATGTCTGTAGCTTTTTAATGCTTATTTTCCAGCAAACAGCTTTGTCATTATTACAGTTTGAAATACCTAGCCTGTTCGCTGGACGAGCTGCCCTAGTAAGGTTTATTTTGTGTTGGTGCATTGGGCTTTGTGTTTCTGCTTGTACATCCACAGACCTTTGTGAAGGCTGACTTGGCAGTGCGAGGTTACCGGTTGGACTTGATGACCTTAAAGGTCTTTTCCAACCAAAATAATTCTGTGATTCCATGAAGCTCTCTCTTGGTCTGCTGGCAGGCAGCCTTGCAAGCTCTTAACCCACCCAAGTGACCGCCATCAAGGAGGGGGTGCAAGAGGTTTTTGTGCGGGGGTGCAGAGGAAGTTTTTGTGTGCTGGTGCTTGTGTGCTGCCCTGTGCGAGGGAAGAGCAGCTGGGCTTCCATCGCCTGCTGGGAGGGAAGAGGGCAGGCAGGCAAGCTGGCATGCTTGCAGAAGAAAAACTCTTATTTCCCCGCTGAGTTGAACCGGCTGTAAAAAATGTCTGCAGGACTGTGGAGCAAGAGAGAGGATTTATGTCTCTTTATGCATGGTACACACAAGGAAAGAAGTTATATCATGAATGAGCAACAGCAATCAACCTGGAGGAGAGAGCACAGGGCAGTTTTGTTTCTCCTCTGGGAACTGTGATGAGGAAAACCTTTTTAAAATGTTCATGGTATTTTTATATTACCTATAATGAATCTTTTAATCTAATTTTCCATGTTGTACTTGTCATTGTTCTCTGTTGCTCTTCATTTGCTATTGTGAATATTGCACTTACATTTAAAAGTACAGAAAGAGAATAACAGCTTGATTTCTTTTGTTATGGTGGCTGAATGGTCTCTGTAGATGTATGTAAACTTCATTATTTGTCCTATTTGTCTACTGTGTGCCTTCAAGTAGCCTTGAGTAATGACTGAAGAAAATAAACTTACAACGGTATTAACAGAGTGGGGTTTTTGTTCTTAACTGGTAATTAGAGATAAACCCTCTCATAATATTTTTTGCTTTCCCTTTCTGTAGATATAAGTGACTAATTTTTTTCTGTCATAAACATTTACGGAAAATGAAGTTGAAACTCACTTGCTCAAACATTCATTTATAGCAAATTTAAATTCTTTCTTCATAAGCAATTTTCCCTTCAGATAATCATCAGACTTGACACCTCTGTTCCCTGAAATCATACGATCTGTTGACTTATAAACCTGTCCCTGTGGCTCAGTCATGCTTGGAGCTCTGGGTTTGTTTATCAAACAGACCAAACACGGATTTTCTTCCCTCTGCTGCAGAGTTTGTATCAGATGCTGTGCAATAGGTTAACAGATTTTGTGTGCAAGAGGAGAGAGGATTTTTTTATTTTACTGTTCTATGTTGAGGACATACAGCTGCTGCCATCTTCAAAGGATCAAGACAATTTGTGAGTTAATAGACCAGACATGATTGCACTAAAGCAATTTCAATCTCCGTTTATGGAAGTAAGCCATAGTGGCAGATTTATGAACCAAGAGATCATAAGGTTGAAGTGAACTGAGGTTGCAAGTTTGATGTTTCTGTGCTGAGAAAATTACTCAGCTTCCAGAGGAACAGGTGCTTGAGCTGTGACACCCTTGTTACTTTTATTATGTATGTCCTTTCCATTGCTGTACGTCCCAAATATTCAGGGCTTGTAAACAGAAACAGCTTTAAAACTGTGACAGTTTGGGACTGGACCATGATTGAAAGGGGAAAATATCTTGTATCACTCCCTCTCCTCAATTTTGTATGAGATGCATGCCACTGGGAGAGCCTTCCTCTGGAGCAGGGTTGTTAAACTTGTCTTCACCAGGGGCCACATCAGCCTCACGGTTGCCTTCAAAGGGCTGAATGGAATTTTAGGACTGTATAAATGTAACTAGGAATAGTTACTAGAGGCTGATGTGACCCCCGGTGAAGACGAGTTTGACACCCCTGCGCTAGAGGGTTCAGTCCCTCTGTTGGCTCTTGCTTTGCTTTGTGTTTAAGAAGCCCTCAGAAGCTTTCCAGAACAGCCAGGTGCACCTCATGGGTTTTGCATAATAACCATGTGGTGGTCCTGGACCCCCAGCTGGCCCTGTGTATTTTCTTCATGATGTTTTTCTTCAACAAATGTCAAGACATGCAAACTTTGGTAAACAAATACAGTGATTATACTCTTTGCTACAATGTGAGAAAGGTACCTTGCTGGGGCTGATTCCCATGTTTGCATCATTCTGGCAACACCAAGCAACTGCAAGCCTAGTCTAGTTAAGCATGACTGATGGCTGCTTTGTGCTTCTGGAGGAGTGTGAACCCAGCAGAGCTTGATAGTGACTGTGGCGCATTGTAGCTGTGAAAGAAGTGTGATCTCACAGGCCAATTCCACCCTAAGATGTATAATGCCCAGCTGCTGGTTGTGAGGGTGCTCTCTTCAGCCCTGCCACTAAATCAGTGTGGATTGCTGGATATACATGTGCTCATGGTGACTGGGTGCGAATGACAGAAATGTTTGTTTCTTCTTGGTTGTTTTGATGCTACTTAGAGGCAGGGTTATTAGAGCTACATGTTATCACAACTAAATATAACATATAGCTGCAATAGCTATAGCTCTGTTCTTTGTATTACTGTTCATTAATTACTACTTGGAGTTACTTAGAGCCACATCTTGTTCTGTCTCATGCAGAAATCTTGCACTGAGAAAGCTGAGTGGCTACTGTACTTGTCTCAATTGAGCTATGCATACATCTTCTGTTAGTGTTGATATACATTTCAAGCTGTTGCCAAAATCAAATGGATTTTAAAGTGTTAATGTATTTTCAAACAAAATGTAAATATTTTAACAACCACCAAAAAATCATGCTAAGATCTTCTAGCTTCTCAAACTGAAAGTAATTCTATGATCTCTCATAGAAGCTGTAGTTTGGTTACCTTAAATTTCCATTCTTCTGGTTATACTACGCAAGAGTCACCGTTCTGGGGAGAGAAGGGCCTTTTTCATCCTGAATGTCGATGGCCTGAAGATGAAGTTGAGCCAGTGAAGGCATCCAGTAGGGGAGAACTAGGACAAGAGGTAACTGAAGTACAACTTCTCTGAACTAGAAGAATGGTATTTCCAAATCAATTGAATATTGTTATTATTTCTCTACTGAGTGGACAACATACATTTTTTCAAAACCCCATTGAGTACTGAGAACAGATTCATCAGAAGTATTCAACCCCACATGCCTGTGTAGATGGATACATTCATCATCTTTTTAGGCTCCAGACCCACAACACAGCTTGTTACTCTCTTCTTCTCTCCAGTCCCTCCATACACTTACCTTTTAAAACCTCTCTCATGGTTATAGTGTACTTTTTGTGGGATTCACTTCTCAGGAAAATTATGGGGTTTCATAGGGCACACATGCATGATATGGAAGATATGAATTTGTACTCAGAGATTTAATTGTAGATTCTAGATTCTTCTCTAAACTTTTTATTTTTTTAAATAATTGATCTCTTTTAGACTGCTCAGTGCAAATATTTCTAAAATAAACTGAGTGTAAGCAAATGAGTTCTTTGAGTGATTGTAAGATTAGAGCTGTGTCTGAGTAAACTTTTAAAAATCTTAAACTCTTTAAAAAATCTTAAAAAATAAGCATTTTAGCTCCCAGAAATCATTATTTTCACAACCCTGAGGCTAATAAATCAAGGAAAGTTCAGTGAATATAGTTTTCACGTCAAAGGTGTCAAACATTTAATATAAAATAATCCACATCAAGCACATACATTAAAAACTGACTATTATTTCTTAATTTTAAGCTTCGAAAAGTTTCCAGAAGCATATTTTGCACTAGAAGCTAAATGTCTCTTCTTCAGTCATCTGAGTTATTAACAGAAATGTTTCAGAATTTTGCATGCGTGGCAGCTACTCATTAAGGACCTACTCACAGCTTAAGCGTCATACACATCCTCCAAGTGCTGAGTTCAGGCACACCAACAGCATTTTTGCATCTGCAGGTAATGCATGGAAAATGTTGTGGCATATAAATCAATGGCACAATAAATGACTGTATTCCAAAATAGCAGTTTGAAAAAAGCACACTGAGAGGTGCTTGATGCAACTTGTTAGCATTTCAGAAAATCCGCAAGTAAACTGGTTACAGTGGCTTTACTAATTACCCCCTCTCAGCCCAAGAGAGGTATCTTGAGTGTGTGGGTGGATTTGGCCTTTCTCAGTTCTGAAGGCAAATGTTTTGGTTTAGACTAGCTTCAAAATGGGTCCTTGAAATACAGCTTTTGTCCTTCTTGACAATTTACATTGTATTTTGCTCATGTTTAACTTTACTGTTGAGGTCAGTAGAAGCTCAGCCCCTAAATTTGAAGCATCTACAGCATTTACATTTGGTCATACAAGTTAGGTGTCTGAATCTGAGCCGAACTCCACTCCTGATACTTTGAAAGGCTGTAAAATTAAAGCCTGCCAAGAAATGCAAGGTATTAGCCTATACTGTCTTTTGTCAAAAACATAAGCAACGTAAGGAATTTAAGGCTGAATAGGACATGTGTAGATGTACCATAGTTACACTGGAGACAGATCCACTTAGAGTAATGAAATAAACTTTCACACTTCAGGTTTTAACCAATTATTTTTGATCAGTTCCTGAGGGGTGATACAAGATGTGGTTCCTTAAAATAGCAGGGGACAGGATTCACTGATCAGTCCTTGGTTCTGTTAATTAAGAGCCAGGGCCTGAAAGATGATTTGCTCCATGAAGAGGTAATATCCTTAATCATCCATGACAGACCATTTTTGTAGTATTCTCTGAAACATGTGCCACTCACCACTCTCGGAAATGAGGTATTGAAGCTGATGGATCACAGCTCTGGTAGGCTTGGCCATTCCTACTCACTGTGTTCAATCAGCCACTTCTGCTACACAATCTTGATTATCCTCTAACCATTAGGTGCAATAAGGAAGATAAAGCAAATGTTTCTGAAATGCTGGTGTGTAACGCCTGAGTTTGGTGGTGGGGCTGAAGGACCTCGTTCTGACTCATGACCTTTTCCTCTCTGATGCTTTAACACAAGCAGCTCTCTGCATCAGTGGTGCATCCTTCTGCCCTTGGCTTAGTTGTGCTCATCCACTTTTCCTGCAGATGCTTTTTTTCCTTTATTTTTGTCCAGCAGTAAAACATAAGTATTTAGTACTCATGCTCAATATACATACTAGCAAAGTCCTAGTCTACAGGTGAGTTCACGTCAAGTTCGCATAGCCTTCAGCTCTGATGGCTGTGTGTGACAAACTTCATGATATTTTCAAGGACACTCTCAGAGGATCTTCGTATTTCAGTTTCAGATCCTTCGCTTGGAGTTGGTAAGTTGCTGGCTGAACTTGTTGAAGTTGTGGTTGTTGAAGTTGTGGACAGATACTGAATACATTTTAAACTTGCTTCAAGAAAGGTAGATGCTCTTGAAAAATAATGGTTTTACTTCTGCACTGTTGACAATTATGACATTCAAATAAGGTATGACTGAAGGCAGTGACTGGTAGTCAGCAGGCTCCTCTGATGCACATGGCAGCCATGGGAAGGCTGACATTTTAGTTTGGGACAAAGGATTCAATTGCCACTTGTACAAAAGCACAACAGAAAGAAAACCAAGGCATTAGATTGTGGTCGGGGAGAGATCCTGAAATGCAGGTGGGAGACAGAAAAGACAATACAAAAATGTGATCTTCTCAACATCCCTACATCCCTCCTATATTCTGAGACAAGAGCTGTCAGAGAACTTTCCTGATGGGTAGATGGAGAGATGGCTTTTTTTCTGTGTGCCTCATTTACTCTTCTTAATGCTCCAGAATTAATAATACTGCTAAGGAGGAAACAAAATTTTGTTTTTACCTTGTATTTCAGCAGAATAGGGTTTAGTGTTGTTGTTGCTGTTGTTGTTTGCTGTTGTTATTCCTTGTTGTAGAATTCACAGAATCTCAGAGTCATAGGATGGCTGAGATAGAAAGACACCTCTGGAGGTCATCTGATCCAACCACCCTGCACAAGTGCAGTCACCTACAACCCAGGAGCACTTCCAGACAGCTTTTGAACATCTCCTGGGATGGAGATTCTCACTTTCTATCACTATCACTCACAGTTCCCTCTCTCTTAATTCTGTTCTAACATTCAGAAGAAAATAAGCATGTAGTTGCATATTGATGTATATGTTGCATATATGTGTATGTATGTGTGCACAGGTGTGCTTCTCCATCATTTTTAATACTGTGAGAGAGTCCAAACAAGACAGAAAACTCTTTATCTCCTTCAAGAACCTATAAGGTTTAATCTCAAAGTACAACTTAGTTCTATTCATTCTACATTTAAAATCAACAATATTCAACAGCCTGATACAAATCTCTTTGGTGTCCCTTGAGCACAGTGGCACGTGAATGAAGCTGTGAACTCTTTGAGACATATTAAAAGCAGTAGACTTGTCAGTGTGTCATTATCATCTGTATTAATTAAATTTCAATATAGCATGAAAAGTGTACGAAGTATTGTGCAGATAAGTAGGAAGATAGCTTTTTTCCCACAGCACATCACACTTAGAGCAAGAGTCTGACTTTGGAACTGATTAGTAACTCTTCCCTCTCCTTTTTGTTATTTTTTTTTTCTCTTTATGAAGATGTTTCCTTTAGATGTCCTACATTTTCACAGAAATAAATTGAAACAACAAAAGTTCATTTTAGTGAAGGAACTGTTGCAGTTCTGAATCTAGATTTTTGATCCACTGACCAGGGAAATCCTGTAGGCTGAGTAGCAGGCAGTGTTTCCAGTACTGCAGCAAGATCCTCCACTTTGTCATGAAAGAGTAACACAATAGGAAAGTCTGAGCCTATTGAGTTAGATACTTGGTAGAGAGGAAATCAAGACTATGGGGAAAATATGGAAATTTCCTGTTGTCTAGTTCAGAACTGCTCGTGTTAAAATAATATAGAGCAACTGAGATGAGTGTGTTGGAAGGATGACATACACTGAGCTAACAAGGGCAGTGAACTCAGCAGTGTATTTCCCATTCCTGAAACTTCAGTTCTGGCAGTATTCAGCATGGAGCTATCTCCATCAGAAGCAGGAAAATCATGCCAGCCTATGCTTGACTTGGTGACAGAGTTCCTAAAAGGAATCAAAGACCTTAGGAGACTCTCCAGGCACAGCACTACACTTCTATTTATCTTGAAAATATCTAAACTTCTGATTTGTATGGATTTATGATTTCAAAAGATGCCAAAGGGAGTTAGAGTCACATTGAAGCAAAATGTTAAAATGTACAGCTATAAGTTTAAGACGTAATGCCTTGACTTAGATACAGGTTGCACTTATAGAACTTCTGAAGCCTCTTTAAATGTCATTGTGTTATATGTGATATCCCTTACAGCCTGTGATTGCCTGCCCTAAACTATTTCATTTTTTTTATGCTGTAAAGCATTTACTGAAAAAAGAGACTTCAGAATTACCCTTGACAGCAGCCTGCATGAGAAATTCTTGATGCTGCATTTCATTGGAAACTTTTATCCTTAATTTGTGTTTGCATTGCTCTTTGGTGAGTTATAAAAGCAGCTATAGTTATAGTAACTGTAGCATAGTTACAATAGGAATGGACAGAGAGTGAAAAGGAATAATTTATGAGGGGCTGTAAAAATTGCAGAGGTACAAACAAAGAAAATAGCAAGGAAAATATTAAATTTTTTTCTTTTTGCTGCTACTGCTTATGTTCAGACTTCAGCACTTCATAGAACTGACAATACCATGAGCACCTGCAGACCTGTGAGGACTCTTTTGTTCCTTTGATGGGTATAACTGCAGTACAACATTCAGAAGAAATACAGATTTCCTGAACATTGAATGTGAAAAGATGCCTGGAATATTTGCTATTAATTCTCTGAGTTTGAATTTTTAAAGAAAATTTGAATGACATATTAGAAGAACCTGACAACCTATTAGAAGTACCTGTTGAGGATAACTGAAGTTAATTGTCTGAGCAAATTTTAGATAAGCAATATTTTTCCTTTAAGTACAGAAAAAATGTACAGAGAAAACCTATAATTTTGCCAAATGCTTTCAGACACATTACATTTGCTGTGAACTTTTTTAGTCATTAAAACTCAGTGAAATACAGTGGCAGAGACAAAGTTATACCCTCCCACATGCCTAAGAAAAATTACAATACTCTTAGAAAGAAAATACTGGCAGTTTGTGTAATACAAATTCTTTTAAAATTAGGAGAAAGAATTTTAAAAGGGACTCACATTAAAATATTTTGAGCCAAAAGCTTGGGATCAGTTGCCTATTTCATCAGGCTTGTACTTTCCTTACTCTGAGTCCAATTGATGATAACCTGAAAGGCATATTTTTGCTGTGTGCAATTTGCAGGTTCATTCTTTACTTTTGCATCACAGTCTTCTGGGTGAGCTGCCTGCATGCATCCAGCATGGTGCAGGTGCGCGTAGGGCTGCAGAAACCTATGGGTGGCTGATGATGATGAGGAGGAAGAGTGTTGGACTTGCCCTTAGGAAGAGTGTTGGACTTGCCCTTGCACACCATGCAGGTGTGCAAGCTGACAAGGCTGACAAGCTGCTGTGTTGCTTTCAGGCACAGGCACTATCTGTTCACGTGTTTATCTCATCCAGACCCAAAATGCTTCTGGGTAAAATATCTCTGTCTTCCTTATGGCCTCCTTCTTCTCAGCTGATGTCTGTTGTTCACGGATCCTCTCTGTTGTTTCATGTGTAGCCAGAAAAGCTGTATAGAAACATGACCACCCTGCCTAGGACCAAACAGGAGAAATAGTACTCCGGTCAGACAAGTGTCTTTTTGGTGTTGTCAGCTTCAGAAATTCACAGCAGGGTGAAAGACAAGTTGTCAGGGGCTGGGTTTCTTCCTGCAGTGGTTTTCTACCTAAAATTCTTCAGACTTCTGTTTCCACAGCCTAGGATGTGTTCTTTTTAGTATGGCCTTTCATTGTTTATCTCTAAATAATTCCAAAAACTGTGTGATGGCATTATACATATTTTACTTAAATGTGGTTTGGGATACACACTCACCTGAGCATGTTACAGAAGTGCATAAAAATGATAGGAAAAGAGTGTTTGGTTCATATGGGTCAAATAAAAAGTATGTTTGCCTTTAGAAACCATTCTGGGTTTCTGAGTTTATTTCTAGTCTAATAAATTTTTCTATAACACTCGTTTTTGAGTGCTAGGCTCTATTTCATAATTTGTTTTCCATTTTGAAAAACAGTAGATAAAAAGATCTGCTTAAAAACAAACAAACAAACATCTTGCTGGAGCCTTGGCACTGTTCATTAGGATGAATGTTGTCAATCTTACTTGAGAGGCAAAAGTATACATTACTCTTGATTACACCATGGTAAGAAGGATGGGATCAAGTCTGGGCTCAAGAACATGGACACTAGCCAGCCATATCTGCCTTTTGCCTTCAATGATGCTTGGGGAACTGAGGGAGAGGTAATGGCTTGAAAACTATGAGATCTAATTAGTGTCACACTTGCAGTACAAATGCTTCAGGATAATTCAGTGTGTGAGAAAATGCTGCTCTTGAAGAACAATATTTGTTTCAGTCCTTAAAATAAAAGCAAACCCAACCCAAACCCAAACCCCAACCCAATACCAACTAACCAAACAACAAAAAAACCCCCACCAAATCCCCAAACTAGCACAATTCTCCCTTCCAGCAGTACACAAGGATGTGGGAAATGAAGAGAAGCTCGAAAGGCATAAGTAATCCATTCAAAGCTGCTAGTATGGGATTTCACAGTAGCAGTAGCCTAAAATAGAAAAAAGAAGAGCTCTTTGAAGGCTGAAATATCAATGTACAGCAGCTGGGTTATATCTATGGGATCTTCATGTTTCTGCAAATAACTCTGTGCCATGTAAAATTGGGCTTTTTTATTTGTTTTCAAGTGAGTCTGGATGTTTTCTATGTAGTGACAGAAGGCTGGCTGTCATTGAGAACAAGCAGTACTTTGTATCAGAGAAGAAAAAATGGTACAGACATTTGCTCTGCCACTCTCAGACATACTGAGGACCAGACTGCTACGCAAGTAGCTTTGAGAAGCAGCAAGGCTACTGTAGTTGGCTGCTTATCTTCACAGCCATGAAAAGGAGGACTTATCAAGCAGTTGTCTGAAAGCAATGCCTAGCAAACCAGCATTTTTTTAGCCAACATGATTTTAAGAGATCTCTCTCCAACCACTCCCCATAGTGAATGGGTCTTAAAACTCCTCTTTCCTCTGTTTCACCACACATACAGCTTAAATTTGCTGCAGCAGTTAGCAAAATGCAATTAGAAAGGTAAACCACATTCCACTTGTGTTTTTCTATCAGCAAATTGGAGACTTTTATGTGAGACAACAGAAGAATAAATCACCTGTTCTAGTGGCTTTGGGTGCTCATCTCTTGCATGGTCAGCTTGGGTACTGGCAGAGATACAAAATCTAGGACAAAAACTACTGAGCTAAAACAATTTGAAGAGGAAAATGCTGCCATAAAGACAAGTTCTGGAGCAGATGTTCTCCTGGGGCAACTGGCATGGCAGAAGCACTCTGCCACTACCTGACCTCCATGTGTGGTTTTCTCTGAAGAGACTATTTTTTTCCATAAAACATCACTCTTCATTCCATCTGTAGCTTGGGAATTTGTTGCCAAATCCTAAAAAAAAAGCAATAAATGTTCAGCATTATGAATTTCGCTTGAAACACTCGTCACCTTGTTCTACCATATCCCAATGCACCCTAGAAGCACAGGGTGTTTCAAAAAGTAGGACCCTATTTCAAATATAAAGTGATTTCAAACTGGGTCCATCTTTTTAAAACTTGCTGTACTTTGTAAGCTTTAACAGTTCAGTAAGTTTAGGCAATGTCAGGGCAATGTCATATTACTTTGGCTCTCAAGGTCCATGCCTTGCATTGCAGTAAGGGCAACATGGGCATTGCGGTAAAGGCACAAATACATAAATGTTGCCTAAAGGGGACTCCAGCATTGACCCTAATAGAAATATATACTGTAGGACAGTGAGCAGATTTGTAGCCTCTGAGCTCTGAATGAGCTTTAAAGCATATAACCAGCTAAAAATTGCTTTCTGAGAGCTACACAGAGAGTGTGTGCTGTAGCTAATCTGGCACACGATAAAACAAAACATTTAGTTTCCAGCACCCACTTGGGAAAAACATCCACAATCAGACTTTCACAAAATGCCCGAGATAACAGAAAGCAACTTTTTGAAGTATGATGCCAACGGTGTTCAAACAGCATGAGAGCCTGAAAGCTCAGCCCGAGGTTGGGAGCTGATAACGCAGAACAAGGGGGTTGGCGTCACAGCAAGTCGTGAGGAAGGTGAAATGTGCGAGAGTGCTGAGGGTCAGGTAGGGGCATGTCTGCCTACTTATCAGAGTTAATTTTTCATAGCAGCTTGCTGTTTAAGTCTTTATCTCAGATAAAGACTAATGCTGTCCTCAAATTATCTTTGCTTGAGTAAAAGGATTGCATGTTGTGCATGCAGAAAGGTTAGAGCAGTTTTGTTTGTTTGCTTGTTTGTTCATTTGTTTTTTCCCCTACAGATAATAATGTCCTTTTATCTATATCACAATTAATGACATCTTCTAGAATATGCAAAATCAGGGAGCCATGAGGCTGTATCAAGCTGTGGTCAGCCTGTGAAGCTTGTATAATATATTTACCATGCCACATGTTGAGGATTCTCCGAGTTAAGTTGATTAAAATGTATCTTCCTATTTGAAACAGTGTTTTTATCTGGCAGTGTAAAGCATAATTGTTAAGCATGTTGTAATATAACATCAGAATGCTCCAAAACATCCTGGTACTTGTATTCTAAAACAGTGGAAACTGTAAGAGAATCCGGCATAAAAGCCTGTTTCAAGTCTAATGAAAATTGAGCTGAGCTGTTATTGATTGCACCTTGCTAAAATTTTCAGGTGACAATGTAAATATGTGTAGAATATGCATATTTGTAAATTCATAATGAGAAAAAGCTTAACAGTTATGAGAGTCACACCAAAATTAATCAATGAATTTCAAAACTATTTCAATTTTAAATCCTTCCCTTATTCAAAATGATAGCCCATTTCTTTTTAGTACCTACAGAAGCAGGTATGGGCTTCTATGTACTTGCACGTGTGGGGTCTGTGTGTTCTGTCTTCTAAATAAGGCAGAAAGAAGATAGATGTACCTTTCTGTTAGTGAGACACTAATTTAAGAAAGGAAAGTAGGAGCTGGTAAGGACAATGCAGTAAGTAGTTTTTTAGAGGAAGATCATCGTTATTCTCAGCTGTTGCAGGGAGGAAGCTGGAGGTCTGTTTGGGAACACAGAACATGTGAGAAATGTACACTGATTATGAAACCCTCTGATTTCTTATTGCTCATCTTTGTTCTCCATCAGAGTGCAGGGATTTGCATAATGTGTGGTTGTCAGCTTGAAGTGAAGGATTGGTGCCGGCAGATAACTTACAAACTCAGCCAGATGGAAGCCAGCGTGCTGTTTGCAAGTCAGATGGCAGCACTATGCTGTAAACTGGTTTCAGGAAAGGCAGTGAACTCCCACTTGCGGAAATATTCACTTCCCCGGCACAAGCTAAACCCCATTACAGATATGTATTCATCCAAATGTCCTGCTGGTTGAGAAACTAATCAGCTCATGGCCGGCCACATCTGGGAGATGATCTGAGCAATATCTGAAACTGTCACTGAGGAAATTCACTCCAAGTACTTTTTGATGGTGCAGAAGGCCGAAGCTAGAGTGCGATTAACAGGCCACTATCAATGCATGGTTCCAGGCATGCAGTATTTCTCAAAACAATCTGGTTTGAGAAATCCACTAAGCTTATGAAATAAAGTGGTTGCTGGATTATTGTCACAATCCCCAATTATGATAGGGAGGGGGAGTTTTAAATACCAGTGTGTCATTTAATGAAATGTGGTGCCTTTAGGAGTATGGGATGTTTACTCACTTTTGTCTTTAGTCTTCCTCTACACAAGTATAGGAGAGACTCTCAGAAATAACCATGAGGGACACAAATATGGAATATGCGTGTAATTCTCAGTGTATGGAGGTGAAATGAGGGTCAGGCAGGTAAGTAGCTCTGCTGTCTGTAAAATCTGAATAACCAACAGCATGGGTAAACTGACTGACATAAACTGAGCTGAATAAGCTATGTGAAAATGAACCGCAATGGTGCAGGAAGAATGCATCCTGAAGAACAAGTAAGCAAATAGCTTTGAAATCTGTTGTGTTAAAATTCTGTGTAGGGGAACTAAATCTTACTTTATTCATGGAGACATTACTAATCTCTTCAGTGTTCAACAAAGCAAATTCCAGATATGATACGAGTATACTCAGTGACTACTAATGAAGATCAGAAATGAGACCTTACATTGTTTCAAAAAAACCAGACATTAATATACAGAACAAACCTGTATAATGATTAAAGCCTAAGAACACACTCCTTATTTGCCAATATTTAACATACTAGCATTGGAAACAAACTTAGTATGCTTTAACACTGTCATATCTAGTTTGCAAATATATGGGAAAGCCAAGAATTACCACTAATATTTCAGATAATTTGACATAAGTTGTAACCTATAGTAACTCGAGTATTCATTACCACATTTTTATTCCAAGAAACTCACTTTTAATAATTGATGCAAAGTACGTGTTGCTGCCACAGTTCATTGTTCAATTAGTTTACTGATCAAACACATTAATGAAGGAAGACCTAATAAATCACGCAAGAGCAGAACAAAGTACTTAGCTAATACGTGTTGCAATGATTAATGGTAATATGAGACCACAGCAATCTTGAAACAGTGGTTATTTGTGACCTCACAATTACATGGGCATCTTCAAACACTTTCCTTAAAAGAAACAAAAATAAAAATGAGAGACATAAAATTTGCTTAAATATTAGAGTGCCCAGGCCATTTCCTGACTTGCTCTGAGTTCCAGGCTGCAGCTGTAATAGATTAAAGGTATTTTGAAATCAAAGTGAAAACCAGATCTTCATGTTTTGGCAGCAGTGCTGCAGAATGCTCCATTGTGGTCAGTGCAGGGTGGTGGGAAGGAGACCCTACAGGGCCCAATATGGTGGCATCCTTGGTGTTAGTGAGGAGTTTTGAGATGAGTTATCAGTTATGATGATGGCAGACAATACTCCTCTTCTTGCTCCCAAAGAACATATTTTGAATGATAATTTTACCATCCCCTAATATTAATACTATTCACTATATTATTCTAAGCTTAGGGTCTTCTGAATGTTTTATGGTACTGACAAGAAAACATGGTGGAAAGCCAAAGGGTAAAACAAAGGTGAGCACGAGTGATATAATAGAAATCTGGAAGAGTGAATGAAAAAATTATGTGCAGGTGATCAAAAATGAGGCTGTCAGCACTTACGTATGCTCAGTTTCATGTTAGGAAGTATGAGACTATGTCTATGTGTGACCTGTGAAAGAGTAGTATACCCAGACCTCTTGAGCTTAGAGAGGCATACTGAGATTTCCATTTTAATTTAGCTTGAATTTTTGACTTGCAAGTTGCTGATACCTGCTCAAGACCCATATTTCTGCTGGTGCTGTGCCCTCCCCTCACTCCTTGCAGGGAGCAATGAGCTTAGAATAGGTGCCTGGCTGAGATGGCTACCTTGCTGCTGCTGCAATTTGACCTCTTAACTTGGCTCTACAGCGAAAATTAGTTTGACATCCCTGCTCTACAAGTAAGCTTCTCTGTGCTCTTCCCTTTTTAGAGCTATTAGAGGGCTCTCCATTGCATATGTTATTGAGGATGGGGTTCAGAAATAATTTGCTAACTCCCTGTCATCATTGTAGGTTGAGATTTAATGGAGATAAAATGTATTATCTTCCTAAGATGGGAACAAAGACATAAATAAGAGTGATAATGAGATGTAGAAATAGGACGAAGGAATTTTTATGGTAGGTTATTTTGGCAACAGCTGTGGTTTAAGTAACAAAAAATTAACCAAGTAAGACTAAAGAGTGCAATATGTAATCCTGGTCTTCCTAGAATGAGAATAACAACTATCTCCATGTGTTCAGATAGAGTGTTCAGAAGGTGATCTCTCTTCCCATCATGTTCACTTAAAGAGCCTTGAGATATTCTGTGTCTAAGGATATTAGTCTCTCTTGCTGAAGTTAAAGGCTGAAAAGCAGAAGGTTCTTCTGGGTGTCTCTGAGGGATGAGTTTCAGAGAACCTTGTTCATTCCCCTGTTTATGGTAACTTTTTTACTTCAGTAGAATTTCCACCAGCTTGCAAAGAGGCAGGGTTTCACTTCAGGTATTCTGTCTTCAAAACCTCAGATTCTTTTTTTTGTTTGTTTCTGAAATGATGGAGTAATTTTAAATGCATTTCCTTTAAAGCAGGACAAGAGTAATTGCAACTCAAGAAGAAAGAAAGATTCAGATTGATTATGAGCCTCAAGGAGACTTTAATCAAAAATAAAAAAGCAGGTTTTTCAAAATAGTAAAATAGTTGACTTGAACTAAGCAAGTGAGGTGAGAGATTTTTTTCCCTTTCTACAACAAATCCTCTAATGTGAGAAGAAAGCTTTGGATTTCCACCTTTTCCTTCAAAGTAAGTGTATTGAAATATTTCATGAGAAGTGGTGTGAAGACACAGTGGTCCATGGAAATAATTTTCCACTGCTTTTGTCAATCCTATTAATCGTTTCCCCAGCTTCATTAACCAAAAAGATTTTTTTTTTTTAGTTTTATATTTAATGGTGAAAAGGTCAGTCTTTTGAGGGTCCTTTTCTGTCCTCAAGCAGAAAAGTCAGGTGCCACTTTGATCCTTGATCAATCTGCCAGTTCATGCATCCTGTGGGAAGAAACTGAAGATAAAAGTCTGTGCACAAAGAGTTAGTTCAATGTGAAGTTTAATGGAACCTGGAAACATCACTGGACTGTGTTAAAAATGAAGAAACAATAGCAACTGCCAGAAGTAAAAGATCTGAACAAAAGACAAAATATGGCCAGTGATAATGGAATTCGGGCCACTCGTCTTCCAGTCCATGCATGCCACATCTGAAGAGGTGAAAGGACTTACCTTCTCACCTACCTGTGGTGGGGGGAACAGCCTCCGGCACCTTCAGCTTCCACAGGTCTCAAGGTGAGCTCTGTGATATTAATGGAAAGGATGCTACCCACGGAACAGGTGACATCTACTCCCTTTGTATGATGAAAGATGCTTACCACACCATGCCAATGAAAGTCCAAAGGATTGCTTGAACAGCTTTCCCAAAGACTGGGGGATCACAGAACATGCACATTTCATGTGTGCACAGGTCTCAGATCCCTTACAGAAATTATATATCATGAGATACGAGATCTGTCACAACTGCCAGATATCTGAGTTGTGATTTGACTAATCATATTTTACTTTTCACTTATTCTAATAAACTTGAGAGTTACAGGCATTAGGACATTTGTTCCCTGGGACAGTTTGTTGCTAAAATATAAATAGTGACATCTGATATACATTGCTTGGGTGAAAGAGAAGAGACAATTCCTGCAAGCTTCAGCTCTCTGTTCCTAACTGTCTAACTGCAACTATAGAGAGCTGATACACCACAGGCTCTTGAAACTCTTTAAAAGCACAAATTATGCAAGGACACATGTCGCTTTAGGGCATCTCAAGAGCAATATACATAAAGCACCACAAGATCATTATGAGACGCAATTGGATAAATTATTTCAATACCTTGCAAGGCTAGTGCATGTTTTAGCCTAAAACCTTCAGGGTGAAAGAGACTGAAGGAGGTCACACTTCTTTCTTTTCACTGACATTCCTTCCAATTCCTGCAAAAGGCTTCAAAGGCTACTATAGCTAAAGCTTGTTCAGGTCCTTGCTCCGTGGTCTGAAAGCTGCAGAAGGTGTCTGCAGAAGGGACCAGGCAGGCCTGCAGTGTCACGCTGGTGGGGAGGGGTGGGCCTGGGTACACAGGGGTCCCCCAGGGCAGACGAAATGGAGCTGCCTACTAAGATGAGTAAAGAGAGGCTGCAGTGGTGCTGTCATAAATGCAAGCATGAAATCCCTGATAAATTAATTGCACCATACTCCCAGAATTACTGTGTGCTTCAAGCAAGGCAGTCGTGTGTGTGGCATAAAGTGGTATTGCTGTGAATAGGAAAAGGGGTAAGACAAAAAACAGCCATTCTTATTAGGCACTTCTTACTGATACCACCCCCGTGTCTGTGTGGATGAGGTACATGATTTTATGTACAGCTGCCTTGGAAGATTGCACATTTGACTACATTTCTAACCATTCCTAACATCTTCTTTCTTTAGGATGTACAGCCTCTAGGATTTGGTGCTCCTTTGTTGCTCTCATTTGAACTGAATTTTGCTTTGCTGTATATCAGGACCAAGTTTAGGGATTACACCACTGTCTGCCAACTTTCTCATTCTTGTGTTTAAGTCTCTTCCATTCATGCCAGTCTCAGTGCCCAGGGGCTATCTACTTTCTCCGTCTCAGACAGTGCACTTTGCTGAAAAGAGGCAGTGGATGCTTTTCAGTAACTGAATGTCCCCAAAACTTTCCTAGTAATATCAATCCTTAAGTGATATGGCAATCTGAATTTCATCAGTTGTTTGGGTTTTTTTTTTTCTCTCTCCAAGGATTGGAAGAATTATACTTGCAATGACCTGAGGGCTCCTTTTTTTGAGACTTTTCCCAGCCTGAAGGAGTTGTCCTGAACTCATTGTCAGTGGGAAGATGGCAGTGTCAGTTGCCTGTGCAGCTTCCCAGCTTCTCCTTCCACCAAGTGCTGGAACTGAGATCTGTACTTCATTGCTGTTCTCACACCTACTCCTCCACAGTGCTCAGATCTGTCCTCTCTCTCTGGGCAACAAAAGAAGCAGAGTTTAGATTACTTTGTGGTAACCTTTATAACCTCAAATTCAGCAAGTTATGAGGATCTCTCTTGTATGAGATTCCTTAAGCAATAAATGCAGGTCATCTTGGGTCCAGTTCTGCTGAACATATTCATACAAATGGGTTCATCATCCATAGACTTAGAAACCGAGAATTGCATGTTTGTTAGGATGTTGTGCTTTTATGTGGAATGATAGCACTGTCACTGATTCACCATCTTTTTTCCTAAAAAAAAAAATAAAATCACATTTGTGAATCCAGTATAGTGAAAAACCTTAAAATGTGATTAGAATTCCACCATAGTACAAACAAAACCCTATTGAACTACACAAAACTTGCCAGATTTTAAACACCAATTTATAATGTCACAACATTGATGAATACAAAAACCATACACATAGCCAGACACTTGTGACGAATATTTATGGGACTAAGTGTGATAGATGCATTTGCTTTTAAGTAGAAAAAAACAACATTAGAAGAGTCTGACCAAACAGAGATAATTATGTCCTGTTATTGCTAATTGAAAAAGCTTGGATGAAAGAGTTTCCTGGCCAAACACTTACATATATACACAAGCTTATAGGACACACACACACACACACATATATAGTGCTGATGCCATATATTGTTATAGTGTCATCAAAAGCCATTAGAAAAAAAAAAATAACATTTACTTTCTATCTTGATAAGACAAAAATCTGTTGTTTTGGTGACATCAGAAGGTAGGTATCTGAATGGTGCAGTGTGTTACAACAGCTACAATTAGCAGAAGACATACTAGGGGTGTGGTGATACCTTCATTGCCAGAGGAGAGACAGAGCTGAGTATTTTGGGGACCCAATTGCTGCTTGACATGAAAAGAGGGCTACAATTGCTGGATCATTCTCCTCCACAATTTCCCCAGGAACTTATTATTTTAGCATTTAGTACATTGAACACTGTGGACCTTGAGTTATATTGTTATCTGAGGCTATCAGAATGAATTGCTTCAGTCTTATTAGAAAGTATTTAAGAGCATATATCCTGATGGCTATACTAACATATCAGGTCTTTCTTCTGTTTCAAGATGTATTTTGGAGTTGCAACAAGATTTCTCCTGGAACTGCTTTCATCAGAAGTCAGACATCTTACAGCAATGTATTGGATTAGGTGATATTACCTGGCTATTTCCTTTTAACATGAAATGTTTACATGGATTGTAGCTAAATTTACTTTAGGTTTCCCTCTTTGTGAGCTAACTTTTCCCAATTTTGATGTAAAATTCTGAAATTAAAAGTGAAATTAAGATTCTGGATATTAAACTGTTGTAACAGATGAAGTTCATCTTGTTCACAGTATAAAGTATATGAATCAATACTTTATTAATAAAAGTACACTTGTTGAGATTAGAAAGTGTATGCTTGTGTCAACAGAAATAAGTAAAAAAGTTTAAGCATATTCCAATCAAAGCTAATTTTAAAAAGCCTGTAGATCTGTTTCTTTTCACATATGTGTAAGTACTTCACTGCAGACTGGCATTTTTAATGAGGGTCATGAGTTGAAATTTTCTGAATAATGCTTTGAATTATGCTGCCAACAGCAAATTTGAATGTTGTTTGCATATGACACATTAACATTTGTTTGCATTTTGTTCCATTCTTGAATCACACTGCAGACACTATGGCAAGCTGTCATGTTGTAGGAATTAAAATAAATGTCATGGGCAACAAACTTATGCCATGTCACACTAAGGTATCTTTAGAGCAATTTGCAATAAAGCTTAAAATCATTCAAAAGCTGAATCTGAATGTCTTTCACTGTGCATTGGTTTATGACAGTACACAGAGGCATCAGAAATAGTTTTCAATGTAATTTTTTCTTCCAGCAGATCATTATAGATAGGTCTTTTTCTATTTCATGCTGAAATCTTGAGTTCATCCTCCCAGCTTTCACAGGCTTTGCTAAATAGCATCAACAATTACCGTGTCTGCTGGTGAAAGGTCAGTTAGCCAGTTAATCTGAAGAGATGGAGTGATGAATCATTCGGTCAGGTCACCTGTTCTTGCTTTGTCTTGAAGAAGGGACAAGGTGGTCCTTGCTTGCAGGCCTCTAGGGCATAAGAGTCAGCGGGCAGTGTGCTGTGGAAACAGGTCAGCCCTAGAAGTAGAGGACATGTTCAAACACCACTTCTTCTCAGTCCAGCAGCCCAGGGAAGGTTGCATTAACTGGTCACTGAATTATGCAAAAGCAAATGTATTATTCCCAGGTCCAAACTGATAAATTTGTGTGGATCCACAGTGCGGACTTCTCAGACCAGGTTACTGGCCTTTCCCCCGCAGGTGCCTCTCTGCAGTGGACTTTTCAATAGCTCGTAAACTGATGCTTAGCAGCTGGCTGTTGATTGTCTGCACACAAGTTCACAAGTTGCTCTGCCAATGACAGATTTGGAGGTTCTCACCAAAAAAAAAAAAAAAAGCTCCATTTCAATTCAGAGAGATTGGTAGGAAAATGGCTAGGAGCCACTAGGAACCATTACAACAGTTCTTTGGCATCCAGAGATTTTCATGGAAATGTGAGAGTCCAGCAAATAAGTTTTGTTCAGTATTCTGGCTTTCTGCTCCACCTGGTATATAATATTGGCACTAAAACAAGTGGATGTGAATGGACCAAGAATTAATCTTAGCTCATCAGTAGAAGAAGTTGATGAATCAGGAAAGCAGTGAGGTTCTGGGGCAGCCTTGCAAATGGGACACAGGGACATGCAACAGAGACTACGCTCGCCTACTCTGTTAGTACTTATACCATGTATTTTCTTGAAGAGTTGAAGAGCATGTGGCTGGGCAGCAGAGTGGAAGGCTGGTTAGTTGCCCCATACTGAGTGGCAACGTTGTTGCCAAGAAGAGAAGATTCCCTCTACCTTGAGTGCTGCTAGGCTGGCTCCATCAGGAGAACCTTTTGGAGCCAAGATGAGGCAGGTGGTTTTGGAGGAGGAGGCAGAGGAGGCAGAGCAAGCAGGGAGCCTGCGGCACAGGGACAGACTACAAGAGAAAAGCAAGTGGTTGCCTTCTGCAAGGAGCAGACTCACAGACAGGCCTTGAAGATGGTGGAAGAAAGAAATTTGGATGCCAGAGTTTTGTTGGACCCCAGAAAACACAAAATACTGCTGGCTAGGAAAAGAGGATTGGAAGGAAGGACATTCCTTCCTCCTACATGGGCTGGCTGTAGGCTTCTTTTCAAACTTTTGTGGTTTGAATTTTACACCCTAAAGAGCTATCTGGTCTTTGTCTATTTCAGTATCAGAGGGAGAAAACCACACACAAGTATCAAAAGATAAAATGTTGAGTTCAATAAGAGCCCTGCAAGGCACAGTTGCTTCATTCTGGCAGCAGCTGGACTCCATGATCTTGAAGTGCATTTGGCTACATCCATGGTAGGTCATGGTGTCCATTAAGTAAGGACCTGGTGCAGGTAAGCAGACCCAAATCCTTTTGAATCGTTTGCGTGTTCTCTGGTACAGTTTCGGTGGTCAACAAATGCTCTTCATAAAAGGCCAAAGGTGGCTCATGGAACAGCATGGGCCATGGGTCATTCCTAATAGATGACAGGGATAAGGCTGTTTTGTTGTTGTAGGGTTGAAATCTTAGATGTAGGGGTGAAAGCTGTTCTGTGACTCAGCCTAGGAGATGCCCTGGTCCATTTTGTTTGCTGGTGTAGACATGCACTGGTAGGTCTTCTTAACAGACAAGTATCTATTTCAGAAAAGAGTAAGACAAAGCACTTACCTATATGGCATGGAAAGAGTGGGGTTTTTTTGTAGGAATTTCCTCATAACTAGTAAAATATATAGATAGCTATTTTCTCCTGTATATAGTAGAAATTAAATTCCAGACCACTGAAGAGAAAGGGGTAAACTTGACTTCTGTGACCAATGGTTTATCCAAGGTTAGTGTAATCTTAAAAGCTTTTTCCATGCAGAAATAGTTTCAGCAGTTTCCTAGCTTCAGTCTCCTGCTCAAGCCTCCTGACCCATATTTCAGGTTTGACTATCTCAAGCATCTGCTTTCTTTCTGTGTACAATTTTTCTTTTCTCAGGAATGGGAAAGGAATTTTACTGTTAAATAGTGCAGAGAATTGGGTAAGTTTCCAACAAAACAATTAGAAAGAGGGAAGGTATTTCTGGAAGTAACTGAGAATGAGTCTTGCTTCTTTATAAAATTTCAGTGTGCTTTATATTGTAACCTAGTGCACACCGTACCAGTCCACTAATGGCAACCTGTTGGCTTGAGGTGTGATTATGCATTATCTTCTATTGTTCTTCGGGGGCACTGGATGAAAATATATTTTTTATGCTGTGACTGAAAAGTAGCATGAATCTTCTTCAGGGTGCAGCTGGAAAGAGCCCATCTTCCCTCTTCCAATCTCCCCCATAAGCTATCATGTCTGTGCGAGGATGTCACCGCAAGAAAAAAGTGAGATCATCTCACTGAGGCCCTGATGGGTTCACTGACAAGGTAAGGGGAGGTAGCACAGGGCAGGGTTTGGCGAGAGTACATACAGATGCCTTGAGAGCTGAACTAGCTGATGGTGAATAGGAAGATCCTGAGGCTGCCGTTTGGTGTTATGGTGGGACAACAGCACATCTGAAGTCAGATGCTACTGCAGGACAAATTTCATCGGTGTTCAGACTTAGAAGATCGGGAAAAATAGTGAAATTCCCCATAAAGATGAGTTTTCACAGAGCTCAGTTTAGAGCTGAAAAGAGAACAACATGAAGAGGGAGTATCAGAGAGACTCAGGATAGAGGGTGGTTTGTGTTAAAGGGTGCTTCTTTTCTTCTCATCTAAAAATTCCTGAAAGTTGGACTTCTGTGTCGCACTTTGTTTCTGACTGCTGCTACTTGCATCTGTGGCCATCAAATAAATGCAGTACTAGTCATTGTGTTGAAAATGAGGTTTTAAAAATCTTTCACAAATGCTTTTACAAGTTATGTGACCTCTTCTAATTTTCGTTTTATTTTCTATTAAGTAGGCAGTGCTTGTTCTAGCATTTGTATGTTTGCATATTTTGCTGTAAACAACTGTCTGGATTGTCTTACTTGAGACACACACAGGTTGAAGACATATCTGCTTTGGATTTTGTTTGTTTGTTTGCTTTGGTATGTGTGGTTTTGTTTGGTTGTTTAGTTGGTTGTTTTTTTAAAGTTAATTGTAAATAAATATCGCTTCTGCAGATTGGGATCAGCTAACTTGAAATAAGATACCTAGACACAATAAGATACTCTGGCAGTTTGCTGCTTTTATTTCAATGCTAGTGATGGTTTTTATTAATAGAGATCTTGAGATCTCTAGGTATAGGAAAGCAAACAACTCCTTAATGTTGTATATAAAAGGAATAGCACAATCTGTTAGGACCCTGGCAGGAAGATGTGCCAGGGGAGGTTTAGGTTGGACATGAGGAAAAGGTTCTTCCCCCAGAGGGTGTTGGAACACTGGAACAGGCTCCCCAGGGAGGTGTCACAACCCAGAGCCTGACAGTGTTCAAGAAGAGACTGGACAACGCCCTCAGACACATGGTTTGAACTGTGGGGTTGTCATATGCAGGGACAGGAGTTGGACTTGATGATCCTTGTGGGTCCCTTCGAACTCAGAACATTCTATTATTCTATGAAACATTAGAACTGTGGTTTGAAATGTGTGCCATTCCATCAGTTTCTGAGTTAGCCAGAACAAATATATAACTGCCAAAGAGTTAGCCACACCATCTGTGGTTTTTAATTTAAGATAATCTCAATACTTGTGGTGTCTGATTCTTTGATGAGACTGCCGCTTTTCAGTTCTCTAAAGAAATGTGTTATCCACATTCTTTATTTCAAAAATGTTTCATCCTAGGTTGGTTAGTAGCAATACAGAAGGGCACAACATGCAGGTATTGTTTAAAAGCATAACTCCTCAGCATGCTTTGGCAGAACAGTGTACTGCGGTCAGTACAGCCCCGTGAGGTTCAGGGGAGCCATGTACCTGAGTGAAGCTGGGGGCACATACATGCTTGTATTAGACTGTTGCCTTTGGATACTCTTCTGTACACGTCTATCAGCTGCTGAGAACTGACAGCAGATTAGGCAATAGCAGGAGGTGGGGGTTTTCCAGGAGTCTGCTGCACAAGCTGGGCTCAGAAGCTGAAAGGGATCGAGTATCAGCAGTGTGCTCAGTCTGCAGGGGAACTTCTCATTGAGCAAATCCCTGTGCTTATGTTAGTAGTAGGCTCTGTTAATAATGCTGAGCCAAAAAGTTGAGTCTAAAAGTCAAGTCCAAAGGCAGAGGCAGAGCAATTCCACAATCTGCACAAAATCCATGCTGAAAGCTTCCAGAAAAGTCTCTGTGAAATATCAGTGCAGGGAAGTAGAAAATGAAGGGGTAATCTTCCCTGGTATATGTGTACTGTGGTGAAAACAGATGGCAGTGTATCAATTCATGAGAATTATGAAATTGCAATTAATCTTTCCTCAGACATGGATCGATGCCTCCTTCACTCATGGGAGGACAGGTGCTCACCAAGCTTGGTCCCTGCTTGCCAGAGGGTGGTGCTGGCTTGTCAACCTGCCTTGCCATCAGTTATTAAAATGATTATTCCAGTGTAACTTGTTGCTCTGGGATGAAGGAGTGTTGCAGTGTATTTTTTCAAATCACTGTAGAGCAGCTGCTACACAGTATTATTTGGATGACATCCTAGTGACTGCAGAAACAGAGCAGTACTTGCAACTTAAAAATTATATTAAGCCACCTCTGTGTTGAGAGAGAAAAAACCACAAGTATTTGCAGGTGATTGTAAATAATTTCATGGGAAATGCTGATGGTGTTGAAATTTATCTACTTAAATTAGAAATACAAATGATAAATCTAGCACAAGCTGGGAACACTCCTGACATTGCTATGATGCTAGGGACAAGTCATTTCATGCTTACTTGCTCTTGCGAAATGTGTGAGCAAATTGTTTCTGAAAGGTAAGATATTGGGGTGGTCATATAAATGTCAGAAGGCATTAATTTGCAGCTAATGTATGGTGAAGAATTTCTCTTCATACCTCTAATATGAACCAGGAGGTTGGGCCTTGATAATGAAAAGCAGAATTTGTGTTTGGCAGTAGTCAAACAGTATGAGGGGTCTTGTATCATTTTTCTTAGTAGAAATATTAAATTCAGAGCACGAATGTGATGCAGACTCTGTTTACACTGAACATCCTTCCCACATGAATGAAATATGTTCCTTAAAGAGTAGTAAAGGGCAGAAAAACTTGATTTTGACAGCAAGTAGAGAAAACCCTTGAGATAATGAAGTGCATCATTGGTCAGTGAATGGAATTTTTTTAAATTTGCTGGAGTAACATGTCTCTGTAGAACTGAAACCTGTATTTTTCAGATTCAGAGCTTAAATTCTTCCAATTACTGTCAAAAGTTATAATTTTATTATTAATTAGCAAATTCATGAGAGGATGTGGATAACAAGCAGCAGATTCTTTAAGCAGAGCAGAATAAAGAAGTAAATAACACAAAAGAATTCTTGATATTTTTATTTAATTCATGAAGGAGTATGTCATCTATAATCGTCCCTTTTTCTGCATGCGTTTTTTAATAAAATTTTGTTTGTATATGTGAAACTTTCATTAGTAGAAAACTAAGGAAGCTTGTGGTGTTTATCATCTTTTTGAGCTTGCTGTTAAATTTTGATTAATGTGTATTTAATTTGATAAATTAACAAACTTCTAATTAAATGTTTATTTACTCCAGAAAAAGAAACAAACAACCAAATGAAAACCCTCACATGCCTCAGTAATTTTTGGCTCCACATATTGAAAATATAATTCGAATTTTGGAATCATATTTCTAGAAACAATACTTTTCATTTTCTGATTAGCATCAACTTTGTAAAAACAGGTAACAAAGATCGACTGCTTATGAAAAACACATAAAAATTTAATGAGAGATGAAAACCAAAAAGTAAAACTATAAGAGGATCAAGAAAAAATCTGTTTTCCTAAAAAAATAAAAAAAGGTCAACATACAAACCATTTCTACTAAGTAGACAGATAAGAAATACACCGGTGTTTGTCAGTTTTCATGAACCTCATTGGAAGTTTTTCACTGGAATTGAAATTTCCCATCCATGGAACTGTAGGGCTTGTTATGCATGCTGCCTTTTTTCCTAGAGTTTGGGTGGCAGCTCGAAACCATAAAAACAGTTATAATTATAAAAATCAAGAAAGCAATTATTCAGAAGTATCTTCAAATAAGTTTGTTTTATTTGGACAGATCATGCAGAACATTGCTGTTGTTTTCCAAGCCTAAAATTATAGTCTGAATAATTTTGGCCCATTTCAGAAGTTTGTTGTGCTTGTTTCCAGATAACATGCAGAACCTCACTGTTCTGTGCATTTCGTTGTGAAACATATCTACGATTTTGCTGTGAAACATCTCTCCTTGATTCATCTCTTTCAAAAGGCTAAACAAACACAGTTTCATCTCTCTAGCTCACAAGTGCTGTATAGGCACAGCATGCAGATATTATCAGAGTCCCATTAAAAGTAATTGCAGGCAGTAATACAGACAATTATTTCTGACTGACTGAGTTGTTGATCTTTTCAGTTCCAGAAAACAATATGAAGATCTTCTGCCCTCTTTCCCTGTGTTGTTCTGTTTAATTGACAGGCCAGCATTACTTACAATTTACTGCAGATAGCAGTCTCCTGTCAGAAGAAATTCTGAATTCAGAGCATGGTCTTGCATTGCTTTGCTGCTGAGGTTAATTAACACTTCTTTTTGCTGACACCAGGAGAAGAAATGTGAAGGAAAGTAGAAGCTGGCATAAATGGAAACCTGCCAATTAGACTGCAAACTTGAGTTTAGATATTGTATAGTGACAGTAATATGAAAAACAAGTTTATCATCTCTATTTTGTAGAAAACGTTTTTCCACATTTCAAGTCAGTATGCGTTTGGAAAGCATAAATTCTACCATTTTTGTCTTTTAAGTCTCTTTTTTAGTAGGATAGCTTGATTTGCCTACTTTTGAGGCACCTTAATTCTTAAATATTTCTCCTTTTATTTCTACCTCATCTGTTAACATTTCCCCCAAATAGTTCCAGAGCATGCCAGTTTCATTTTTCATTATTCCACCTCTGCGGAAGTCCTAATCTTCCCCTAATGATCTCTCATCCTTTTAATGGCAATTATTTCTAAATTTCTGTTTCTACAGTTACATTAAGTTCTGGGACAAAGGAAAAACAAACAAACAACAAAGCTAAAATCACCCTCAAATAATTCCAGAGGATCCACATTTATATCAAGAACCATTTAAAAAGCTAGTTTCAGTGGAAGCCATCCACAGCCTCCCACCAGCAGATGGATGAATTCCTCCTGCAGCTTCCCTTTGGACAAAAAGCAAATGCTTTTGAATCCATCCACTCATGGAGATAAAGGTGGTGGTGTAGGTGGAGTAAGAAGGATGCACTTCACTCATAGAAGCAACAATAAACTTTACTAACATAGAGTTAGTTAACATAAGTTAACAAACTTCAGTGATAAATGTGACAGTGGTTAAACAAGATATGATGGCAAGGTACACTTGATTATGGCAAGGAACAGAGGATAGGGTCAGAGAAATCTGTCAGTGACTCACTCTTGTTGAATCAAGAGGTTCAGAATGGACCCCCTTGCTTTCTAAATGCCTTCTAAATGCCTCAGAGAGGATCCTAGGTACAACTGGATCCAGACTTAACCTCAGACTTGGTCACCAGTTTATGTCTGAAGGATTATATATGCACAACCAGACCTTTATGTCACTTAGCTAAGATTTCAAAGTTTTGGTGCACTTATTCCTAATTACTGAGTATCTGGCATGATAAGAATTCTCTCAACATCGAGGAGTAACCTTGAGAGGTGTCCTTATGCAAGGGGACATAATGGCATGCAGTCTGCTTCCATGAAGGATTGCTCAAAGGGCGTTGGGCTGTCCATTATTTGTTGAGTAAGGTGATTGATTGGTATTTGCATATCAACTGCAGATGTTAGTTTCTTCCAAATTTGTCTTGAATGGAACATTGACCAGCACTGGGATTAGGTGGGTGCATTACCATAAATTAGCCTTTGGTTATTGTGGTGTTATCTGTCTCCCCTGAATCCACCTTGAGCTGGATGCATCCATCATGACCAGACACATCCTACCATGACCACCACTGGTGGTTCTTGCTTGAGGAGGGTTACAGGAACAGGTCAGGTTTGCAGGGAGGGGGAGCACACCACCACAGGCAGGTTGTAAATATAACAGATAGAATAGTTTCTAATAGTCCAAGACAAGCAGGATGGCTTTAAGTTTAACCTTGAATTGAACTGAGGAAGAGAAATTACAGACAGGATACTGAAGGCACCACTCTTTCCCATTATGTTGTGCCCCACTATATAGATATTTATCTCTTATTATTTCCTCCATGTGAAATGTCTTTATATAAATTAAGATCAGTTTTTTCCCATGAACTGAATTGTTCTGGTTCTCTCATTCCATGTTTATCCATCAGAAAAAGCATTCCAAAGTCCTTCCTCTTTACCTATGGCACCTGCTAACATGGGAGTAGAAACAGGTTTCTGAGTGACAAGTCAAGAGATCTGTATGTGAGGGACATGTTCAACAAACACTTATTTAGGTATATCCCTGAATGAATGTAGGAGTAGTGACCAAAGGGCATCCTCACAGTAGCCATGTTGCACATGAATCACTGTCAGGTCCTGACAGATTGTGTGGACTTCGTGTTAGTGTAAATTCATTTGAAATGTAAGTGCACTTCAAAATTCCAAAGGGGAAACTTATTGCAAGAAAATGGGAAAAAGCCAATAAATGGGTGTATGGAAATCAGCGTTCAATGGGAGGAACAGAGACCTAGAATCGAATGTTTGTAGCAGCTGTAGAAACCCAGCATGTTTTCTTCAGTATTAACCTGAGACTAATAGAGGAAGATTACCAGCAAGACTTTTCTGTTTAATTACTTCATTCTTATCACAGACCGACCTTTGTTGGTGGTACTCCAGAATACCCCAGGGCACCCTTCCTTGGACAACCCAGGCTGTAGGAGAAAAATAGTAATTTCATTTAGGACTTAATGCTGTATCTGGCATGGGAAGTGGGGAATTATCTACTTCTTTAATGCTTAGAATGAACCTAATCTATTTTTTTTTTTAACCTAGACAAGGATATTGCATCAGAAGGGGTTCTACTATAGCAGAGTATGATAGGTTAATTGGACCATTATTGTAGGATGATACAATGCAATTATAACTTCTTATTCTGATATAATATGGAAGTGTAGGTTCACAGGGTATTACAACCTATTGTAAAATCTCATGACTGGTATGAAATTAACCATGTTCAACATTGTAATTAGGAAAAAAAAGTCTTAGTAGCAGTAGTGTTGGCATACCTCCAGGTCCTTAAAAATACCCAAACTGTTCTTCGCAAATTCAGTATTCTGCAAATTAAAAATAAGTACATTCAAATTGATTCTGTCTCTTTGGAACTAGACTATAATTCTGCAAAAGGTACAATATTAACTGTGGACTACTTTGAAGAGCTACTCCAAGAATACATATCAAATTAGGAAGCTGAAAATTCCAGAATAACTTAATAATTAATTTTTTAAAAATTTATTTATGTGTAGCAAAGGAAACCTCATTAAACAAATCTGTATGTATCAAGAATATAATCAAAGACTCAAAGGGCAGAAAGTCTAATCCCTTTCCCAAAGAAGAAGAAAGTTTTCATCTTTCATCATTGCTAATCGACATTTATCTTGCCAATACACAAATCCAATTATGAAAACTTCAAGAAAATCTGTAGTAGTGTTTACCTCCAGATCTCTTTTAAGGATGGTGGCTATTGCTGGAGCTCCATATAGGACAAATTTGTTGCTTAACTGATGTGGTTTAAACCGAGTCTCAAAATTGCAAAGTACCTACAAATTTCAGTGAAGTTAATGGTGAACTTTGCTTTTACAGTTAAAATCAGGACATTATGCTTTCAAGGTGAGAGGTAAGATAACAAGTTTCAATTCCTAACCCAATTAATCTTTAACACACAAAGATGTTGTCTAACTAGAAATTATTCTCATGCTCTTGTAACAAATTTGAAAATCCCCATAGATGAACATTTACTTTCTGTGGTGTTCTAATATATTTACATTACAGAGATTATTAAAAAGGAACAGGAAGGCTGTAAGGAAACTTTTTTTGTTGTTGGATGGCACCTGTGCATATTATTATGCTCCTAAATTTGAAGTTCCAATCTAGTTGACCTTTTATATTGGCAAAATTATTAGCTAGAGTTTTTGTATTTATGCAGGAAAGTTGTACCGCTAAAATGAAACCTGTGTTATCTCTGTTGGCTGTAATGACATTAGCACTTTGAACAGGGGAAAGTAGAAGAGGTGTTCCTGGCATGCTTTCTGTCTGGTGTTTGTAGAGCTGAGCAGTGTTTGAAACTCAGCAGGATGGGTCTCTCCTCATTCATTCCTGTTAATCAAGAAATTGATGTTTCTGGAAAAAACAGGTCACTGGTCACTGGTAACTGGAGCTGTTCCTTGGAGTTCTGGTCTTTAAACCTTTTCATTTCTGAATGCATCTCACAATGTTCGTAAAACAATAAGTTTAAAGATACAAACATTGTGAGATGTATTCAGAAAAATAATTATCCAGAAGTGCCTGATTATAAACACTACTTCCAGAGATCATTTGATTCATACTACCCTCTTGATAGTGCTTTGGTAAATTTTCTCCCTCCATGTGGAATAGTGTCCATTGCTTTTTCTCCAGACAAAGGAATCTGAAGATGCAGTTTCATCAGTATCCATGTGCATGGATTGTGAAAGGTGTCTGTCCTTTTGATGGGAAGGCCAGCATACAAGGATACATAAAGTTTTGAATTATTAAGAATTCAGGTGAAAACAAGAAGGGATAAAATATTGATTATAGAAAATACCATACAAACCATGATAGATACTTCCCTAGTCAGGCAATAGTAATAAATAGGATTCTGAGGCACCTGAGCAACCTAACCAAACAGGGCACTTACAACAGAAATTAGCATTACTTGAGCTCGTGAATAGGACCAGATGACTTTCAGAGATGTCTTCAAAGTGAATTACTCTTTGACTGCATAGGAGTATTTTCATAACATAAAAAAAGTAAAAAATTGCACTACACAAGGCTTCAAAAGGCCATGTCGAGGGTTAAGATTGCGGGGTGACAGTAAAACCCTGGCAGATGTATTATTAACCCCCTCTCCCCCCCACTTCCCCTTTTTTGCCCCTCCCTCTCCCCCCCTTCCCACTCAGGACAGGTGATCGGGAGGAAAAGAAGGACAGAGAGAAGAGAGTTGGAAAAATTAACAATGTTTTACTAATGCTACTAATAAGAATAGAGAAAATAATACAAAATATACAAAACCAATCTTGAAAGTCTCAGCAACTGCAGAGCCGGCAACCAAAGTCCTGGATTAGACTCTGCAGCCAATCGGAGCTGGCCTCTCACTAGGCCTCAGTTTGCAGGGATGACTAGCAAGGTCCTCTCCTAATGTCGGCCATAAGGAAAAAGGGAAAAAGGGAAAAGGGAAAAAGGGACGAGATCCTCATGATCTCCCACTTTTATATGAAGTATTCACGTGAATGGAATGTTATACACAGTTGGTCAGTTTCTTGGTCACTTGTTTCTCGTCGCCCCTCTCGCAAGATGTCCATCCGTGCTTATCAATAAGTTTGCATTCCATTGCTAGGTTTACCAAAACATGTGTCTGGTTCTCCAGGAAAATGCAGTTAATATGAAGGCTTTAGCTGACAGGCAAAATTCACTGAAAGAGAAACTTGTTTTTAACAAAACCAGGACAGGCCATTTTGTCCCTCCTCTCCCAGCACAATGTCACCTGTTTCTGTTTCCAAGGCCTGAAGTACTGGGAATATTCTCTGTGCCTGGACATTTTTACAGCCTTCCAGAAAACTTTTTCATCATCTATCTATCCTTACTATTAGGAGTTTTCTTCTTGCTGTCAAATCTAAATCTTCCTTGATGTAATTTAAGCTCATTATATTTTGCCCTAAACCCCGTGCTGACAAAGACTGGTTAATTAATCTTCCATTTTGCAGTTGCCTATTCTATAGCTGAAGACAGCTGTACATCACCTTGGGCTCCATTTCCCCAGACTAAACGACCCAGATTTCTTCAGCGTACAAGACATCTAGACTTCTGATCATTCTTGTTGTTTCCTTTGAACCTTCTCTAATTAGTCAGTGGATCTCAGGAAAACAAAGCCCTAGCCTGGACCCAGTCCTACAGGTGAGCCCTTCTCAGTGCTGAGTAGAACAGAGATTATTTGAACTCTTTTAGCAACAAAGCTCTTCTTTGTAGTTCACAATACAATTTTACCATTTTAAAACCAGCATAATATCACTGACTCAACTTCAGCTGTAAGCATTTTAAAGCATTATCCTCACTTTGAAAGTTCACAAACATTTTTCAATTATCACACTGGTATCATTATGTCTTCTGGTGATATACAGCTCTCTGCAGCAGCAAACAGAAATTATAGGAGATCATTGGCTGCAATGCTGTGATACTCAGAAGAGCTGCATTTCAAAGGAAAATGTGACCATGGACTTACTTTCCTATATAGGTCCCTGTTCTAGAGAAATATATGCAAATGTTGGGTGTTGTTCTGTCATCTCTTATCACAAACAACTGCAGCCTGTGTTAAATTTCCTGCTCATTGCAATGGATTAAAAGAAACACATATTTCCTGTACTTGGTTAGATTTCCCTATTAGCTACAGCACTTTTTATGCTCTAATTTTTATTCTGTGTTCTCTGCAACAAAATGCAATTGTTAACAGTCATATTCTGAGGGACATCCAGAAATAACGAGGAGACCTTGAAAACACTATCACTTAAATTAATGCTTCTAGGAAAGCCTCAGGAGTACTATACACAGGATGGATCACTTCAGATTAGTTAAAATAATGATGCCTCATAGAAACCTTTTTAGCTCTTTCTACCTCAAACTGTGGTAAAAACAATGAAATATTGGCCTTCAAATACATTAGTAGTCATTGAATACTTTCCTCCATGAGGAAAACTGAGACTGGGAGGAATTGTGAGGCCAGTCTGCAAGAATTCTATGGCAGAATGGAGCATGTCTAATGAATCCTGGTCTGAAAGATGCAGAGTTATTGTTCAGTTAAAGAACTGAAGGACAAAAAGTGGCTATAAAGGTAAACAAGACATGTCACACAATATTACATTTAGGTACATTGTGTTACTAAGGTATACAGATGAAGAAATCTGTGATAAGCAGAGTAGGAAAGCCATTGAATTGGGGGGGGAAGGGAAGTGGTGTGCTGATATTGTGCACATCGTACCGAACCGTGAGGCAAAGCCTTTCCTTTGTCTCATGGGTTGCCTGTAACAGTGATCCTCAGAATCCTTTACTATATTAATGCAAACTTCACAACTTTTCATGGACCAGTCCATGTCTTGAACTTTTAATGAAAACCACACCACATCTTTTTGACTGTTTCACAGACACCAGTGGGCTGTGGATTATAGTCGTGGAGTCACTAGTACGAAGAGATGTATCCAAAACTCTTTCTGTATCCTGTGGGTACAAAAGGCAAACTAAAATCTTAGTCTGGACAAATGTTTGGCCATGTTGGTATTTTCAAATGCCTATACCAACAATGTAGGAGAGATAACTTCCAGAACTTAACATTAAATAAGAAAATTCTGAACATTTGTAGATATATAGCTCAGTCTGTGTAACAGAGATTTATTTTATTTGTACACAGGTATATATTTACCGAAAAATTCAAGGTCTTTGATCCAAAACCTGTTACAGACTTTTTTTTCTCTTTTTTTTTTTTTTTTTTGACCATTGATCCTTGTTTGTTTTAATCTTTTCCTATGGTCAGCTATAATAATTCATTATTCCTGCAATATTAAGCATCCAGTCACTAGATTAGTTCAGAATCTAGGTAAAATATAGATCACATGATATATGACTCCTAGATATATGCACAGGCAGAGTAAGCCAGAGGTTGCTGCTGGGGAGAGTACTGTGAGCTGCACCTGGGCGGGCAGGAGAGAGAAGATGGAGCAGCAGATAACCCAGGAGCCAGGAGGTAAACCTGCTCACTCAACACAAAGGAGACCTTAGAGGGGACATCGCAGGAGACCCATCTGCAGGCAGGGAATGGTCTGAGACATGCCAGCAAGCCAGTCAGTTTCTCCCTCATGATTTCACTGCTTGATTCTGCTTGCTGGCAGACTAGAGTATTTGGTTTCCAAGTTAGTGTTTTGAAAATGAGAATCTGACAAAGTCATAAGCTGAGTAAATATGGGGGATTAATTTAGCAGTGCTTATGGCCTGGCAGAAAATAAAAACAAAAAAGCAATATATCTAGCCTTCTAATTCTGAAAAATGTTCAAAGTTCTTTGACCAATGAAATATTTAATACATAAACTCTAATATGCTACTCTTCAAATATATATGTGTGTGTTTTTAAAATATTGGATTAAAACTTTATTTGTTCTGAGTGTGGAAATTCCATTAATATCTTCCATGAAAGACAATATGGGGCTACTAATTTATCTTTCTTAGATAAAATCAGATGTTTATGGTTCATTTTTTTCCTTCTGTGTCTGCTTTTCCTACTACAGTTCAACCAAAAAAATAGCGAGTAGAGGACCTAAGGTTCACTTAATTGTTCTAGACATAAGATGAGGAGCCAAAATCAATTGATTTGGTGAATAGAACCATTCTTGACAGGCTGTACCATTAGTGATTATACAGTCTTTCCTTTCAAAAAAGTACTGGAAGTGCCACTGAGATATGTGTCATCTGGAGTAGACTATACATGAAATTTTAGAAGTTTTCTTGCTGTTTTGCTTTAGAATAACGAGGGCTAATCTTTAAGAATGAAAGCCATGTTTTATCAGTTAGGAAAAATATTGTTATCCTTAATAATCAGCCATCTAAAACTTCTTTAATTACCTCCAGTGTTTATGAGGGATCTTACCACCTCCTGCATTGAAGGTGGCATTAACCCCCCACCCCACCCAACCAGTTCTCAGAGGCATTTTATCAGATGACGTGGAACTGAACAAAGAAGAACTGGCAAATACCTCAAAAATATTCACTGTAAATGTCAGCTTGTGTGAAAAAATACGAATAAAAATTTGATTAAGCTCATTTTATTTTTATAGCTCTACAGAAGATTCAACAAATCAGGCATCCACTTGTCAGTATATGTAATTTTTCAACTCATTTATACCATTTCCATGGAAACTTAGACCCACATTTTGTTGCTGGTCTGGGTGACTGAGTCAGGTAATCGACTCAAGTGACCATTGTGCTACAGATGTCCCCAGTGACTCAGGTATCTTCCTCACACAGGTGAGAGAGGAAGTCAAATTTCTGCAGCTGGACTGTCAGTCAGTCAAGACTGTATATAAACTTTTGATATGAAGATAAAGGCAATGTATTTCATCACTTCTACCAGGTGAAAAAAACAGGGTATTACTACTGTGGCTAAGTTTCAAATGACACGTGGAATCAAAACAAAACCCAGAAGCTGTGTGCAAAGTGAAATAAAACCATTCATCTCTAAACTGTAAAAGTTTTCTTTACTTTCTCTTTAACCATAGGGTCTAAATTTTAAGATGGAACCTCACAGAATCAAGTGAGGATGAGGGCTGGAAATGCTTCGGAGTCCTGAGAACTCTGTAGGTGACAGATCCCCAGCAGCAGACAGGCTTGTGTGGGCTCTGATTATGTGATAATGGGGTGCACTGCCATTGCCAGCACAGCCAGAGCAGACATCAAGGCCTTCCTACTGCGGGGATCAGGTGCTTCTGTTGATCATGGCTGTAATATTCTATCATTTTCAGGTCACATATGAAGGGTTTGTGTATGATGTGAATGCCTGGATTTTTTTTATGCTTTTGAATATCTGGAATGACAGAAAAGGCCTTATTATTTTTATGCCTGGTTTTGTTTCCCACATATGTGATATCAGAATATATTTGACTTTGTAAAACGGTGCTAAAAAAGAGAGTCTCAAAATGTGAATCAACAGTGAAGCTCTACAGGAATTATTATGAGAGATTCAGACGTGCTCTCTTTCCAGGATTGATTGCTTTGGTCTACTGAGTGTGTCTGGGAACCTTCTGAATCTGGCCATTAAATGGAGATGGGGTCAACAGCTTATCTTCGTGATGTTTAACAAAGCTGATGGACTTGAAGCTTGCCAGCTGCTCATCTGCACTTCTGCAGTAAGTATTCCCAGTAATATCCTCTACACCTTGTGCATTTTGGATTCTGAAGGTCTGAATATGAGAATATATGAAAGGGGGGAAGAAAGAACAGACACTCATTTGGTTTTGTGGGTGAAAAGAAATGTGTTTTTTAAAGGAAAATGCTGCTTATATCACACATATTTTGGATTACCTCTGGAAGAAATGATAATGAAATAATTAGGAAATAATATTATTCTAAAATAAGTCTAGGTGAACTTTCAAAGTACAGAGTCAGCACTGTGGTATCTGAAGAGTCCTCAGTGACAAAGTAGCATAGACATAACAGGTTTCTTTTCTCAGTATTTCCAGGCAGCTGTCCTGAAACAAGATTTCTATGGGAGAAGTATTGCACCAGTGACTCAGAAGCACTGCTCTTCAGTTAGATTGCATTCCTCAGACTCAGTGATAACAAAATCTGAATAATACTTATAGATATTTACCCAGATCAACATAGCATCCCACATATAAATGATACTACCTTGTTTATACAAGTAGGATTGCTCCCTTCTGGGTTGGACACAATCTTAATTTTAAACTGTTTTTCTTGTAGAATAAGTCTAGGTTTGTCTCCATGGGCAGCCATCCTAAACAGTGTCTTGTAACTCTGTGCTGGGAACAAAGGCATTTCTCATTACAGATATTTGCCACTTGTTGAGATCATGTAGCGACTCAGACAGGGTTTCAGTTTTTGAATTTGATAATGGGGCAAGAAGTGCTGGATGAAGTTCATGGCCACGGAGGAACTGGGCAACCTTTCCTGTGAAGGAAATTTGATGGATCAGTGCTTTTTGTGGGACTGAACCAGTGTTTAGCATATATAGTAGGAAGTTGCTTTGAAGGTATATGTTAAAAAATAATGTAGAAGAGACTAGACTGCTCTGAGTTTGTTGTGAAGGATCAGAGACATCATGAATCATGTTCCATCACAAGAAAGGAAGTTAAGTGAAGGAAGACTGTGCTCTAACTAAAATAAAGGGCAAAGAGATTGATGTTTGCTAAATTAAAAAGATCAGCATTTTTATTCAGAGTAATATTTTTTACATTTCTAAAAAGTTGTTTAAAAAGCAATTATAACAAAAATGGGAAGCCAAAGTCTGAACTCTCCCTTTCCTTTCTCTGCATATTTATTCAGCTTTCCCCAATGAACATGAGTTCTAACTGAAGTTAGAACACAGACTTGTTTTGATTGTATTAGGAGGTGAATTAAGTCTTAAATAGTTACAGTTTATCTTGATATCAATATGAGCTCTACACAAAGATGTGGAAGTCAGTGATGCAGATCAGGGAAGAGAATTTAGATTTAAAAAACAAAAATAAGTAAATAGAAAATTTAAAATATATTCCTTGCAGTGTTTCTGAAGAAAAAAGCAACACTGATATAGGCCAACATTCACGAGATGAATACGGAATATGTCAGTGAATCTAACTGTGTAAAGCTTCCCTTGTGAACTAAGGGTAGTTTCCATTTCCAGCACTGAAATTAGGTAGCAATGTAACAGAAGAATGTGGTCAGAGTATACACAAAATCAATCTTTTAAATTCTTTGCACTGCCTGTTTGCAAAAAGCACCACCAATGATATGCTATAAACCTTCAATACTAAAACCAGGTTGTATGAATAATTCATAGAAACATCTTCAGTAGTACTCTAAAGGGACCACTTAGGTCCACTAGATAAATAAATCTAAGTTTTTAAAAGTCTGCAAGCAACTTAGCTACCTTCTAGCAAGACTTGGTACAGTATATCATGCTTTATTTCAGCCTGAAGCACATTTGATTTTCCTCTTGGGTTAAATAAAATAGGGAAGATGATTAATTAATTGTGGACTGATTACCATTTATCTTAGTTTTGTTGTTGTTGCTTTTGGTTTTTGTTTGTTTGTTTGCTGCTTGTTTGTTTTAGTTTTTCCCCCCCCTGTGTTCCAGTTACTTATTTTTATCCCAACAACTGATATAAGAAGATATCCCCACATTAAAAGATTCCAAATAATCATAAAAAAAATCATAAGGAAGACTTCAGCATCCTAGCAAAATTTTCTTAAGAGAGAAGAAAAGAACAGACAGTTAACTGAAACACATAAGCTCTTAGGTTAATTCAAAGACATGAATATTGTGGATTTCCATTCCCAGAGCTCCAAGACAGCAGTTGTCTGTAAAACGCAGACACTCGCAGTTGAGCTTTCTGCATCTTGAAGTGCCTGGGGGTTCACCTGATGCAGTTGGGATTTATTGTTTGTAATGTCTTAGGTGGGAGAGGATGAGGCAGGCTGGTGCTAACCTCAGTTACGAGGTTTTCTAGAAGACTGTCTTTGGGTGCCCAAAATGTTCACGTGCAAGCAAATTGCAATTCTGATCTTAAATACTGGGAAAACTGACACATGCATTGCAATCTCCTTCAAAAACTTTTTCAAGGACATGCTATGTAAGGACTACATATTTGCTGTGGTGGTGCTATTTCCTCTGCATTTTTAGTAAAAATATTTTTCTTGACGCTGCACCTAACTAATTTTTGGTTGGCATCCAAGGGAGCAGAGCCTAGAAGTGCTGATGAACTGTTGAAATACCAGATCTGGCAGCCCAACATGAGAGGTGCGTTGCCTTGCACCAACAGAGAGGGGTTAGATGTAAGAAAGTTGCTACCTTCTCCTGGCTGATAACTTGCTGCTTTCTGAGTGTCACTGAAAGTTTCACAGGCTTCAAAGTTTTTCTGCATCCTGTTTTGCCAGATCAAATTTGGAGGGCATTCTGCACCGTACTGGAATTTTAATTTATTCTTTAGGGAAGATTTTCCTAAAACAACAAAAAAAATCCAGGATGATTATTTTTAGTGATGCCTTCTTCTCAATGTCATTAACAAAACTGTAATTTATAGGGTTTATTTTATTCAAAAAATGTTTTCCCATTATTTTAAAGTCCTGTACAATTAATATGACTGAGGTTCAGAAAATTCGACAGAAGTTTGCATGTTTTAGCTTGGAAGACCTTAAGTTTAAGAAAAAAGACAAAAACTGAGGATGCTGACAGTCCAGGCTCCTTGTGTCTCTGACTGGACTGTGAAAACAGTCTAAGTGTATCACTAAGAGTCTGTAGCTATGCTGTGAGGGCTGATTACTCCTGGATTTATATTTGCTTAAATAAACTTGAAGGCTGTCTTTCTATATTGGTGTCAGTCTTTAGCTTGCTATCAGCATTAATTCCACAACACTACAACAGTAATTAGTGGTTAATGTCTTTCTTTCAAAAACTCAGTACTGTTCTTGTCTTTTTTAACACAGATATCAACAGCTGTGGGACAATCTTAGTATTTTAAGATTGTGTTGTTAGGAAGACTTTGGGGTTGTTATTTTTTTTCTTTTTGTCTCCTGTTGTATACTAACGATTATTGAAGCAGCAAAGGCTGAATACTTCAATTTTGCCAAAATATATTCCTTTATGAATAGCAAATGTTTTTGTTCTTAGGATACTCCCCAACCCAGATGATCTTCGAAGATGCAGTAACTACCTCACCAGAAAATATAACTGTGGGGGTGACTGAAACTTTGGCAGAAGCAGCCTTTACTGAATTTACTTGAAAACGAAACAGGCTTTTTTTTTTCTTTTTTTTTTTTTTTAATAAGAGCTTTGAAGCAAACCTGTTTAACAAGCTCAATCCTTACAATGTCTGAAAGCTCCAATGAAGCTCCAATTGACTTTAATTTGGCTCATACTTTGGCAAGAAAGGAGAAAAGCCTGGGAGAATGACCTTTGCTTATTCCCTACAGTGTAAACGAGAGAGAGATATGAACAGATCCACATTCTCCATAGGAGCTTTCTTCTCCTCTCAGTACATACTGTGTAATGAATGTGCAACTCACATTGGTATTGATAGTAATTATGTACATGCACTGGGAGGGAATGGAAATTTTAAATTGGTAACTCTTCACAAAATCTTATTACAACTGTTCTATAGACCACTGTTCAATGCAGTGAGTTAATAAGCATTAGTTAAATTCCTGTCAGGGCAGTAGCAATAATGTAGGTAAAATATTTAATAGAAACTTGTTGCTTAATTACTTTCCAAAGAGAAGCATTTAGCTAAAAGATATGTTTTGTAATATTTTTTTCTTTGTATCGTCTCTCCGTCATTCAGTACTGGTTTTGTCAGTGAATATCACCAGATGTGAGAAGATAATTTAAACATTGGATTAATAAAATTTCATACAAAAAGCAAGGTGAAAGAATAAAAACCTTCATGGTTAAGCATTCCAGTCAGGAAATGTATGGGCAATCTTCATTTTACCCCATAATGAATAACGCATTATGTTATAGCCCTTAATTATGTGATCATATACCACTTCTTGAATAATAAAATTTTCTTCAACAAGTTTTAAATACTGGTTTATGCAACTTTTCTGGTGCCATCTGTTATTCACTGTATGCTAGGAGGAATCCAAGAACATCTTTTATATAAAATCACATAGCATGCTAGTGTTGCTCATTAAATTTACAAACAAATCACCTTTTCTGGAACACTGTTCATTTTTGGATCTCAGACAGCTTTGCAGGTAACTGAGACATAACTCAGCAGCATTTTAATTCCTCTAGGTCCCAAGAACCTGACCCTGCCACAGCACATACTACTGTCATAGGCAAGCAGATACTCTAAAGTTAAGAAGCAATCATAGCTCTGTTGCTAATGACTTAGAGTATACCTTGCAGACACCTCTATTGACAGAGAAAACTGATTCTGAATGTGCATACCAATAACATGTAGCTTGTGAGTCTGGAGTCAACACATCCTCATGTCTTTCTTCTGTTTTTGAAGTTTAATAGTCTCCTTGTCACAGGAATACCCAAATTCTCCCTGTTACCAGGTGGCTGCACAGCAGTCAGTTAGTCACTGGGGTGCAGAAACCGAGATCCCTCCCTTTCTACACTCCACAACAGAATCCGAAGAGGTTGTCAGATTAGGTAGAAAAAGCACTTTCCATCCCAGTAGCTAGAACTGTAGAAAAGACAGAGGGAAAGCGTTTATGCACCCACACATTCACACGTTTGCTCTTGTTACTCCTCTCTAGTAAACGCTAGGGGAAAAAATAGAAGTGAGTGACAATTCTTTGGTGTGGAAAACCACAAAATGAACTTGTCAGAGCACACATCAGTATTTGTTTTGTGATGTTGATGCCTTATTGCGTACTCCACAATATAGTGACAACGTGTTGTTCTGTGACTAAATAACTTCATAGTTCTAATGCCACACCTAAGTGTCCAAATATCACCTGGGAGGAAGGTGAGGGCTTTTTTGTTTGTTTAGGTTTTTTGTTTGTTTGTTTGTTTGTCTGTTGGGTTTTCGGTTTTGTTGTTGTTTGTTTGTTTGACTGTTTGTTTTGTTTTTGTTTGGTCGGTTTGGTTTGATGTTTGTTTGTTTGTTTGTTTGTTTTTCTTTTGTTGACAGTACTGAAAAATAGTGTGTGTCTGCATTTTGGATTAGCTAGGGGATGGCTAATCCTGGTAAGGTAGAACGAAAGCAGGCAGGACACACATAATTATCCAAATCATATATATTTTCTACTGTGATTGTTTTCATCATGCTCTTCACCTGGCATATAAAATTAAAAGATCAGTTTAAAGAAACACTTGTAATCCATTTATAAATAAATTAAGCTTTACAGCTTTTCTTCAGTCAGCATACATGATTACACCACTTTGGATCTTAGCATTCTTATGGGTAGATTAGATGCCATATTGTAAAGTCTATTTAAAAATGTTACTTTGAATAATATTGAGAAGCATTAAATAGAGTTAAAAATTGTTTTGTTGCAAGCCAGGAATCAAGCATACTTGATTAAATATCAAAGACCAAAATAATACCATCAGAACAGAAGCAAGTTCAGCTTACAAGCATTAAGGGAAGACATGATTAAACTGATTACGATGTGCAGCATTAGTCATTGTTACTATACAACTCTGCTGTCTGCTGAAGTCTCTGATCTAAAGTAGAAGTAACATATTTTGTTCATTGGGTTAATATATAACATCTGGAACAAAATAATTACTGCAAATGAAATCAAGAAGTGTGACAGAATTTTCATGTATATATATATATCAGAAGCAAGTGTTCACTAGATAATTCATCTTAATATAACAGAACTCTTTGTTGTTCATCCTATCAGACACAGATTAGCTAAATCTTTTGTATAGTTCATTCTTGCCACTGCTTCTGCGAGAACTTAAAAACTTTGAAATACTAAAGCTGAGTGAATGTTGGTCAGGCACTGAGTTCAGCTACAAAATTCTAAGAATTGAATGGCCTGTTGATTTCTTGCAGAAAACTTGTCTCTCGGAGCTGTGATTAGCTGAGGTAAAGTAAACAAAGGAGGTGGGCAGGAGCATGCATTTGCAATGAATTTGTTGAGTACAGGTTCATATACAGCAAACTCAAAAATAACGTAGTTCACCTAATCGATTTTTCTTTTCAGTGACCCTACTTAGTAATTTCAATTTGTATGTGTTGTATTTTGTAGAAATTGTAACTGATGATGTTTCCATTCAATTGAGATTGAAACAAGAGTTGTAAACTGTTTGTTCTGTAGCAATGATGACTTAGGGGTGGTGATTCAAAGTCCAGATACATGCAAAGGAACAAGAACTTCTATTGCAGCTCACTCAACTGTACTTTGGATGTAAGTATGCAGAAGTATACAAGGTTATTTGCTGCACACCGTGTTCCTGGACTTTGAATGAAGGCAGGTGATGAACAGCACCCTGTCAATCCAGGCCACGTTCTCTTCCTCCTGATCATCATAAAATGAAGCAGTGCAGTGCAGAGAGAAAGAAATCCACAGCTGGAACGGGTCTGGAACCACTTCTGGCTTCTGGGGACCCTTCCACTAAGCCAGCAAATATTTCCAAATGAGGAGGTTCTGATGTCGCAAGAGAAGACTTAAGAGCAAACGCAACAGTTTAAAATTTCAGTCTGATTTTTGACCATTAGAGGAGGCTGCCTTTGGTGGAAGGGTTCACTTTGGATACTTTCTTGAAATCTGTGATATATAGTATGTGTTGTCTTAAGGAATTTAAGTCATAAATTACACCAAATGTTTGAAATAGTTCAGATTCACATCTAAATTGACAGAAGGCAATATGAAAGGTGTATGAATAATTTTGTGATGTTTCTGAGTACTATTTTTTTCTCCTGTTCAGATATCTACCTCCCTGTATTAACTTGATCCTGGGATTGAAGGCCAAGGACTGCATAAGTTGCTCATTTTAACTTTCTTCCTCCTCCTACTCCCAAAGGAGATCTGGACACATTGAATTATATATAAGGTTATATTAATATTTTCCCTTATTTCCAGCATTATCCTACTCCAAATGCCAGATGTTGTCATTTTATTTGTATGAAACGCTCCCCTGATCTGTAATGGCTTCACTGGTACCACGTGAGGAGTGCTATCAATCATCTAAACAGGCCTGTGTAATGTGTAATAGAGAAGAGAAACTCAGGCTTATAATATGAAAAAAGGAGGCAGGATGTGAAAATATTTTTAATATATACAAAATGGATCTGAATTGACAAATGCTTTGTTATATCTGCTTGTGTCAGATATAAAAAATGTTTGAAATACATAATTTGATTTCATATTGGACAGCTGAACAACTAGTTATTGCCTTATCCTAACACAACCAAGACTATCACTGTCATTCACTGAAATAGATTTCTTATTAACACAAGTTTCAACTGGCCTGCCAACAAGAAAGTGGGGAGTGCACAAACAGTTGGGAAGAGACACAGGTAGGACAGCTGAACCCAACTGACCAAAGGAATATCCCATACCATATGGCATCATGCTCATTATATAAAGCTTGGAGAAGAAGAAGGAAGGTGGAGACATTCAGATTTATAGTGTTTTTCTTCCCAAGTAACCATTACGTGTGATGGAGCCTGGCTTTCCTGGAGATGGCTAAACACCTGCCTGCCCATGGGAAGTGGTGAATGAATCCCTCACTTTGCTTTGTTTGTGTGTGCAGCTTTTGCTTTACCTATTAAACTACTTTTGTTTCAACCCACAAGTTTTCTCACTTTTACCCTTCTGATTTTCTCCCCCATCCCACTGGTCAGCAAGTTAGTGAGCAGCTGTGTGGGCCTTAGTTGCCTGTTGGGGTTAAACCACAGCACCACTATAAAAACCGTTTACATGGAAACAGGGTGATTCTGTCCTATTTTCTGCCTAGCAGTTAATGCTTCAGAAAAGCAGGTTGAATAGAGAAATTACTAAATCAGTTAATACTTGACATAATATATTGTATTTAGTACAATGATTAAGCATTGATATATGCCTGAGGAACCGCAGCGATGCGTTATTTAGCCTCTTTACTGGAAAGACAGTATTTCTCTCTCACCTTTCTTTACCTCTCTGCCATTGTATGACAAGCCTCCCCATCCCAGGTGGGATTCCATGACTCCCATTCTTTTGCGACACTTCTACCGTCAGAAATGTGTTGTGAGAGATAACAGATGAATGATACTGGAAAAAAATGCATGCATGCAACTTGATCTACACAGCTCATCCAGAAACTGCTGCAGATCGATGGCTGCACTGCTCGCTGCTCTGGCTCTCGCACAGGAAGGGGACACTGGGAAGCACCCTGTATATGCAGGTGCGCTGCTTCCACATGGTCCCCCATGGTCTGCAGTGCTGTGAATCATCCATCACCATCAAGTATACACTTTATATACACTATTTAATTGTGAATTAATGACAAGTTACAGACTTACAGTATTTAAAACAACTATAAACAATTTTTTTTTCTTTTTAAATAGAAGGAGGGTGAGGAGAGACGATGTTGCAAGAATGGCTGGAAGCAAGAACTTTTTCACACAATGGAAAAGAGGTGAAAGATCCCCTGAAATCTACCCCACCCCACCCCAACCCCCATATACATTCACCATGACCTGGAACCTTCTGATTAAAGAAAATGGTTGCTTTGAGCCCTCAGAGTGTCAAGAGGAGAGATATTTGTGCGAACACTGCTGTTACTTAAGTTCATATCAATAACACACTGTCTTCAACCCTTAATAATTACGTTTTGTTTGGCACTTCCATGTAACCAGCATGTAGAGTAACATGCCACTGAAGCCTCTGAGCATTTGTAGGTGTAAGGAATGATGGAGTAGATAGTCTAAATATGCATTACTACATGCCTCACCATGTTTTTACAACCCCCACCCCAATTGAGGACAGGTTATTTTGAAGAACTTCCTGAAACATTTGTTTAGCTTAGAGATATAGTTATTGAGCATTTCAAAGAGCCGTGAAGGGCAGAAAATGGCCTTTAGCAGTTAAATCTTGGAAAGCAGAATTTCAAGTAGGTTTTCTCTAGTTAGAAAACTTGCAGAAATGTTGATAGTTTCTTGTCCCCAAAAGGTTAATGAACATTATTAGGTCTTTAAAAGCATACCCTGTCACAAAATCCACGTGAACAGCCTCGTTGGAAACATACCCACTGTACTCAGTGATTTCTGCATTAGGAACTTTTCAAGCAGTCCTGAGATTCCCCACACTTTTAAGCAGGTGGCAGTGTAGGTTAAAGAGACATAGTTTTTTCCCTCAACTGATAGAAACTGTTGCTTTCTGATTTCTCGATTTATCTTAACCCAAGGTAACAATATATAGCAGTGTTGTTTGGTTTCTATCTAGATGGGGACAGGCACAAATTTTGAAAAGTACATCTTTGTCGACTCAAAACTATTTCAGATTTAGATTTAGGAGCTTTATTTCTCAGAACAAGTCACTGCAGTAGGATATGTAACACAACCTCTTTTCTTTAATATGTTAGCAGGAGGTCCAATCTTCTAAAGAGGTTAGAGGATGTTACAGTACAGTGATTCAGCATCAGCCCTCAATGTCTACTGTTAAACATTTATAGTTTAAATGAAAACAAATTATGTGGCCTTTCTTCTGCTGGACCTTCCTTTATCCTACTGAAATAACAGGCCAGGCAATAAAGGATCCAATTTACATTTGGATGTTTAGACTGCTTTTTTTCCAGTTATTTCATTTATTTGTACATAAGATATTGTATAATCCAGCTTTTGCACCTATGAATAGCTAGTATGGTAGATTTTTCCAGGCATTTCCCACAGTCTTAAAGTAAAATAAACAAAATGCAACAACAGAGTTTCAGTTAAGGAACGGTAAATGGCTTTGATCTCTTGCTAACATGGGAATAGAACTACTACTTTTCAAAAGTAATTTTTGAAGGTGATTACAAACATCAGAAGAGTATCTGTCATGAAGTGGTGGGGCTTTTACCTGGGGATAAGAGAAATGTGTGTGTGCAAGTACTTTGGTGGAAGTGAAGCAGTGTTCAGGTGGACTGGTTCTGTGGTGGGAGAATATAGCTACACCTAAAACTGAAGAGTAATTTATTTTGGGAATATAAAATGGGTAAAAATGACAAAATATTTGCAGAAATTGTTTTCTAGATTGTTGAAACAGATTTGGTTCTGATTTACACAAAATGTAGGATTTTCCAATGACAAGCAACCAAACTGATGGAGAAGCATCCATCTTCTTCTCAGAGTTTTGTAGAGTACACAGAACTAGAAAGTAACCAGTGGCAGGAAGGAGGGAAATCAAGGTGGTAGCAGAGGAAAAAAGCATTTTCCCCAGCTGCCCATTTAAAACCATGTTACCCAAACGCTTTAAGTGTTGTAGTGTGTTGAGCAGAGTTTTCATCAGTCACCATATGTGCTTCAGAGGAGCAAGTTACTCCCTTCTCTTGAACAACATGACACCTTAGTGACAGCTTGGCTTTAACATAAGAACCTGTAACTGAGCAACTGAAGTCGTGGGAAGTATTGGGGGAAGAGCACAGGACTGGGACTTTGGAGAAAGGCAAAGCTGGGCCTCAGTCCTTCTCCATCACTGGCCATCTGCAGGGTCTTGGGTAATTGCGTCCCCTGTTTCAGCTCCCCACGGATAAAGGAGAAGTACCTCCTCCCTGCATGCCGGGATCTGCAGATGGAAACATCCCCTAGTAAGCTACCTGCCGTTACCTTCTTCTCTACCACATGGAGAAAAGAAATAAAAACAAGTAAAAATTGGAAACCACGCTATCTCCCACTGTGGTTTCTCTACAAACTCCCCGTAGACCACTCTTTCCTCCCCCTCATGCCCACCCGTCTTAACAGAGAAGCTCCCAAAAGGGGGGCCAGCATTCTTCTCTGCATGCAGTCCCCAGCCGCAGAGCAGCAGGGGCTCCTTGCTCCCTCTCCCCAGGAAGGAGGGGGAGATCTGCCACCCCCTGCCTCGCCACAGACACCTGCGGGAAGGCGGCACCTCCCTTGAGAGGTACGACACCCAGCCCTCCTGGCCGCTAGCCCGGCGGGAGGCGGCGGTGGCCGGGAAAGTGTCCCGCGGGCGGCCGCCGGCCGCCGGCCGAGGGCGGCGGCAGCAGCCCCTGTCCCCGCCGGCGGGCGGGGGCTGCGCCTCCGTCGGCGTGTGCGCACCCACCCCGCCACCCCCCCACCTCCCACAGCCACACGCGTGATGCTACAGATGGAGCCATCGCACACGCAAGACACCCCCTCACACCGCTCCCCTCCCCAGCCACTCCCCCACGCGCAAACACAGCACGCAGATACACCACCCATCCCACGCACGTACCAGCACACACAGACACCCCCTCACGCGCAAACACCCCCCTACCCCCTAAACACACCGCCCCCCGCTCAGAAACGCGCCACACCACACGCACAGGTACACCCCCCACCACGCCGCGCAGAAACACCCCCCGCCAAATACACACATCCCCACTCGCAGAAACACACCGCACGCCTTCCACGCGGATACACGCTCCTGCATGCCCGCAAACACACCCCACGGAGACACTCACACCCACACCCACCCACACACAAGCCCCTCACAACCGCCCCCGCAGCCCGCGGACACCCCCCGGGCGCGCACACACGGACACAGACGCGCGCACTCGCCAGGCGCATGCGCGCTGGAGCGCGCGGAGCTGTCCGAGCGCTGAATTTCTAGCGCGGTGCGCTCCCGCCCGCCTCATTCCTGCACAGGCGCTGGGGTTCCCCGCGGCCCCCGCCCGCTCCGGCCCTCCCTCCTCCATCCCTCCCTCTCTCCCTCCTTCCCTCCCTCCCCGGCAGCGCCGACACCTCCCTGCCCAAAGAGGGGACAAGCAGAACCGACCCAGTAGCCCCATCACCGTCCATAAATACTAATTTTCAGAGCGAAAGGGGAATAAAACATATTGGCAACAGACTGCTCTCAGCGCTATTCCCTTTTGCATGATGCTTCTCGGGTAGTTGGGTTTCCTCTTCTTTTCCTTTTCTTCTTTTTTTTTTTTTTTTTTTTCTCCATCACCAAAAGCCTGGTGGGGGAACGACCAGGTCTGATGCTTTGTCTCTTTTGTGCTGGCTGCTGGAGATGAGCCTAGGCTTGACCTGACCATGATTCCAAGGACTGACACTTCTTTTTTACCCCCAGTTTGTAGAGATCCAGACCTTCTCTTCCTGATTGTCAAGAAAACTAAATTATTGCTGAATTTGGGAATCTAGGCAGCACCAGCTTACTTTTTCCCTGCATCTCTCTGGAATAATTTCTGGGATATTTTCCAAATCATCACAGAAAGCAGAAGGAATGAACCGGCAGATAGTGAAAATTTTGACAACCTTGTTTGCATTTTTCTTAGAGACAAACAACTTCAGGTAGGTGATACGACTCTATGTGATGATTTTTGTCAGAAGGCTGTGGAAATCATAACTATAAGCGTGCTACGTCACATTAACCTAGTTTATTTGCTATATTTGAGAGTATTTAATGTTCATTCTATATAGGCTATCCCTTTTACACTCAGAGACTCGTTGCTTGGTAACAAACACACACACACACAAAATCTCAAATTTGGGTGATTTATTTTCCATTTCTCTAATTCAAAGACATGCTTTTTCACTGAGTATCAATATAGCTAAAAAGATTTTCTTCAGTTTTACTTCCAAAACACAAATTCTCTGCTCCCACCAGAGGTTGTTTCGGAAGTTGCCTTGGTTCCCTCCTCTTCAAGCTATGGAAATGATTGAATCAGTTTTGTCAAGGTTGTAGTTATTTTTGACTAGAGAACCAGTCCTCTGATTTTGGGGAAACCCTGGATGAGACTGGTATTGGGCTTACTTAAAGTACCAGTACGTATGATTATTGTGGGTTTTTTTATTTTAGCTTTTTATGATCTTTTGCTTCAACTATTTATTTTTGTGATACAAAACAAACAGGTCAGTCTTATCAACCAAAACATCATTTTAATCAGATTCATAATTATACCGTATGCTGCTGTGTACCTACGTGTACACATATAAAGTGTTTTTACATGAGCAATGAGGTGTATATACAGTGACAGAGTGAAATAGTGTTCATATTCATGAGTCTGTGATCACAACACAACTCATAGCTAGTGGGCTCTAAATGAAAACAGAAGTAATTTGTACGGAAACATCCCAAATAAGCACAGTGAATTAATTTTCCATTTTTTCTTTTTATCTTTACTGAGTGGTTTTAGTATTTAAGTGGGGAATGTAGCATATTATGTATTAAAAATTAAAGATATTTTGTAATGGTACCGTGTCATTCACAAAAGCAAAAAGAAACAACCACCCTCTGTAAATGTAACCTGAAAAAACGTGGGAAATCATACAATGAGAATTTACTATCACCTTGCCTTTTAACAATTCTAGTGCTCTTGTAAAGTGATAAAGGATTTGATATTTGCTTCACATTTCAGATGCTCACATGTGTATCCGATTTGTTTATACTTGTATAAAACCTCCATGAAACACTCCTGAAACTGAGTGGTTCCCTTTGGGCAAATATTTAAACAGAGAGTGGTTAAGAAGACACAGTCATAGAATTACTCAATTACTCATATAGCTCAAAGATCATGTTGAAACAGATACCATGAAATTGGTTGTTGAAGAATCAAGATAATGCTTTATGATGAAATCTGTGTCCCTAAACACGAAATATGACCATTTCATTGTAGTTTCTTTTTCCTTAGGGAACAATCATGGGGAACTCCTAAATTATCTTTCTCTGCAATATTTAATGTGCTTGAAATATGTAATATGCTATGTGCAAAGCATTTCATATGCATGATATGGTACCAGAAGTTTGCTCTTAAATCCTGAAAACGGAGATGTGTTCCAAGAGCTTACATATAAATACCAGCTGGTGGTAATACTAATGAATTTTATTACTCAATGTCCATTGGTAAAAAAATCAGAACATCAGATGTGACTGACTCTGGAACACCGTTGTCATGCTGGGGAAGAATCCAGAAATTCATTATTGTGATTTAAATCTTTTTTCAGTAGCATCTGTAAAAAACTTTTTTTTTTCATCTCTATCCTTCCTGACATTAACAAAACTAATATTTTTCCACTTTGCTTGGTGAGTGTTGCCAGCTGTTGTTTGGAAGTTTAGGACCACCTTAAATTAGTGTTAACATGTAGTTTTAATGGCATACATGTAGTTAAAGCAGTGAAATGAAGTAAAGTATCAAAGTCCCTATGAGATTGCTCTACACGTTAAGATAAAGAGTAAATTGAATCTTCTAAAGCCTTAAGGCTGCAATGAATTTTTTTTTTTTTTAAAGCTGAGGATTTTTCTAAATAACTAATTGTGGCCATGTACACTACCTTAAGTTAATTTTTATTTATGGAATAAAGTTTTCAGTTGAATAATAGACTATATTGCTCTATTATTACATTCACTGAATTGAGACAATTTATTTAGTGCTATAATTTCTCCATGACTTGAATATGATACAAGCGAAATATTAGCTAATGGTGGCTAATAATTTGTTTAGGACGACTTTCTGTAAAGAACATGATTCAAGATCTGGAAAATCCCCCTCACAGACCCTGTCTCCTTCAGATTTTTTGGACAAATTGATGGGAAGGACGTCGGGGTATGATGCTAGAATCAGACCAAATTTTAAAGGTAAGTTTTTTAAGTCTTCTGGTTGATTATTCAATTATGTTTGGGGCAAATTATAGATTTCAGGGGTTTACCTCTGGGTTCTGATTCTCTTTTCAATAACTTAGTTTTCCAGTGTGATAGTGTCACATATATAACTTGATCCATGGGGTCTGGAAGAGTAGTGTAGGTAATAAGGGTCCAAAGCTTGAAAACCTTCTTTTCACATGACAATAATGTTTAGCTGTCAGAGGCTGCTTATGAAGACCTTACTAGTTCAATGTAGTAAACAGGATTCCAGGTTCCACACTAAAAACTATTGAGAAGTCTTGTTCCTGAAATTTTCAAGCTCTGAAGACAATATCTTTAACAGTTGCATACTGAACCATTGTCTTCTTTATAGTAGTGTCTGAAGAAAAGGTCTGTGTTTTGTTCAACTTGAAGTAAAACCTTCTTCCCCAAAGTAGGGATATAGTAATAAAGGTATGCACACAGCAAATTTTAGCCATTGAATGCTGACTGAATGATAAGAACCAGTTTCTAGGGATACCTAGAAAATATAAAATCCATATTCTGTTTATCACCTGCATGACCCGTCTCCTCCCCCCTTTTCTTCCAAAATTTGGACTGAGTTGAGGAGTGCCATTCCAACACGAAGAAGGCTGTGGACTGGAGACTTCTTTCACAAGCATTACTATTCACAAGTTTCCCTGCTGTACTCCTGTAAATCCCTGTGGCAGTGAGCAGAGAATGTCTTATGGCTTTGAATAAAGGGACTTGGCAGAGAAGTTTTGGTTGCAAATATTTAACACTTCCAAAGAGCCCTGCAATTCCACCAAAACTGGCTCTTCTGTGCCAATTTAAAGCTCAGAATATGATTTTACTTTGAAAATTGATAGCAAATCTGATGCCAATGTACATTTACACTCATCTCTTGGCTTTGGTCACTGAAATGCATGTTTTCTTGTATTGAACCTTGTTAGCAGTGCAGTGAAAGCTGATAACAACTGGAAAAAACAATAATTTCCTTGCCAGTGAATGACCTGCTAGGAAAGAAGTTTGCATGCCAATGAGAAAAGTGTTTAAATTTAGATCAAAGATCAGTTTCTGCTCTCTGTTCCACATGTGCGAATTATAAGATTCAGAACAAAGTGCCTTTTTTGACTGCTTCCAATGCCTGAGTGAGGAAGAACCTAGTACGGCTTTCAGATTCAAGGCTTGAAAACTGACAAGTTAAAAACCTCAAGTCAGGGAAGTCCTAAGTTTTAATTTCAGAACAGTTTTCAAAGTGCTTATCGAGTTCCTGAATGGGAGTCCACATCAGCTTGTAGTAAGTAATGTTGTATTAAGTTCTCACATTTCTTTTGTGGATTTGCCTGAGTATAAGAGAATTTTTAGAGAATATAAATGAAAGCAGACTTTGATAAACTGAGTAAGGTAGCAACCATTAAGAACTTATTCCTGCCCTTTATATGGTTCAGGCACTAAAAGAAGACTTCTGCTTCATCTCTTACAGCTTAGATAAAACCAGGAATAGTAGCAGTCCCTGTACACAGGACAACTTAAAGACAGCTCTTTATTTTTCCCCAGTATGTGTCTAAAAACATTTAATGAAAAACACAGGAGGAGATATATTCACAGCTTTGCTGCCCTGATGTTCAGGCAGGTAGAGCAGGTGTGGAGTGCACTATGTAGTATGGTCCGTGCTGAGCTGTTTAACAGACACTGCTCCTGTCCAAGTCACATGGTTTGCTTGGTTCCCAAGGTGAAGCTGGGTTCACCTATGAACCCTTAATGGCAAAGAATCTGCCATTTCTTAATTTTTATTTTTGTTTCATGAAGTTACTTTCCAGAGCAGGATGGTACTTTGCAGCAGTTTGAATGGACAAATAGATCTTCAGAGTTTTTTTCATGACTTCATACCTCCAAGCTCTCCTGGAGTTCTCAGTCTTCTGGTGAGGGGTCTGGAAGGCTTTCTTGTTCTTTGCTATGTTCATTCGAAGAGTGTTTTGTATCTCAGAGTTCAGAACTAGAGAGTGAAGTGATGCAGTTTTGAACTTTACATCACCTGTCAAAACCTTGCCAGCTGATAACCATTTTTGTTTGTCAGCATGATGCACACTGAGGCACCCAAGTCTTGTTCACTTAAAAAAAACAATTGAAAATTCTTATTGTTTTCTATTGCATATTTCTTTTCCTATTAAGAATAAGAAGTACAGCTGCAAAGAGGTCAAAATAAATTTATCTTCCATGGAGTCAAGTTATATAAAAATATTTTTATGCTGAGTCTATTGTGACTATAGTACAAATTGTTTCAGTTTCTAACATTCATTAGTCTATTTGAGATCTATTTGGGCTGTTGTACAACACTGATATTTTAAATCATATAAATAGATGGATGTCTGAAATGTGGAATGATTACTCAATTTGTAACACTTTATATATTTTGATGCAAGAATTTTTAAGCACAAAAGAGGTCTGCAGGAACAGTAGTTTAAATTAGGGACCTGCTGCCTGGCTTTGCATGTAATCTGGGGTTAATATTCATTTCCTCTGTTTCACAAAAGATGTCATGGATCAAGATAGTTATGCCATTACTCATACAGTTGTCTAGCTTTTCTGCTTTAGACCAGTTAGATTGTTTTCTCTGAGTCCACCGTAGGCATTTTAAAATGTCAGAAAAGTCTGATTTCATGGAAAGGCAACAGAGTAGAACCCATTTATCTTATACTACTGATTATGCCATAATTATATATGCTTTTATGACTAGTCTGAATTACTGGAAAACAGCAGCTCTTTGTTTAATTTGTGGAATAAAGGCTACGCATTCTAAAGAGAGGGGAAATTCTGCTTACTGGAACAAGGTGTTTTATGCAGATAAAACATTTCATCATTAGTTACTGCTTCTCCCTAACTTGCTTTTGTGAATTAGAAAATTCAGGAAGATAGTGGGAGAGCAGCAGGTGAATATTAAAAACTTTAGACATCAACAACAGTTTTGGTGTTTTGGTGGTTTTTTTTTTTTTTTTTTTTTTTTTTAGGATCCTTTCTTTTTTTATATATTTCTGTCTTACACAAACATTTGAAATCATCTGAAAGCAGAGGAGCAGATTTCTGGCTCTTCTTGACACACCAAGTGATCAGATACAAAATGACGAAGCACTGAGAGGGACTGTCCCTCTGATGAACAGCCAGAGAGAAGTGGCAGAGTGACAGCTCTCAGAATTGCCCTCCTTTAATCACTGTCTGTCAGATACTTAATGCATACTTTTTTTCGTCTCACACTCATCTTCTATTGAATTTGAATTGGCTAATAATTTGTGTAAGGACATAGAGTAGAATACTTTTAAATGTAAATGTGAAGACTGCAATCTAATACTAATTGAAGTCCCTGATAGTCTCTGTGTTGACAGCAAACATACACTTGTGGTCCTATGAGTTGATTTGCTGTTTCTTCTTCAATTGTAAAATCAATTGAGCATGGTTTCTGTAAAATAATAAAAAATGAAACCTGCATGATGTACATTTTACCTGATTAATATTAATATTATATTTTTATAGTAAACAACAACAACAACAAATCAGAGTGATGTACTTTCTCCCCTGCTTCTTTGTGTTCATTGAGAAAACCAGAAATAGCAGAATAGGGCACCTGTGTTATAAAGCTAGCCAAGAATGTGCTTTCTCACTGGTAGAAACCAGGGATGGTGAAGTGGTAACTTAGATTAGTACATATTCATCTCAGGCTCCCTCAAGAGCACCCTGTGCAATGCCATGATACAAAGGATCAATATGCAATCTAATCACAGCATGAGATGTGGTGCTAATGGAAAGTCAACTTGAATTTAAAATTTTCTAGCAGGTGCTGACCTTCAGAGGCTACTAAATTATTTCCACTTTTTCACACCATCTTCTAAAACCACTTCAAATCTAAACACAAGCTAGATTATATCAGATAGATAAAACTATTGATTTATAGGCACTACTGTGTCTTTTATGCCAAATATTTTTGGTATATTCTGGCCGTCATGCACTGAGTGGGGAGAAGGGGAGTTTGTCACCAAGAACTCCAGAATTGTGTTATCTTCTGGTATGGAAAACATTTACAATGAAGGTGATAGTGATTTTCTTTCGTATTGAGTTTAATTCTGTGGTTTAAATACATTCTTACCCATTAAGTCCTTATTTGCTAAAGGATATTCTGATTTTTATGGAGTTACATAGAGCCGTGCAGCAACAGTGCCCATTAACGTTACTCTCATCACTGGATGGTGCAATGAAGTGTGAATTAGCTTGCTCAAATGCTGCTGCTTCTAGACTCAGAGAAGTCTTGTTAGAGGGATGCAGTTTGGGGATGTAGTGGCTGTAGTTGTAAAAGACAGTTGTAAAGCAGTATGTCGCCATTTTCATGCTGAGTCAGTGGGTTTATATCCGAACAATAAACACATGGGTTACGTAATTTACTAAAAATTAGCTTGACAACTGTTACAGGAAATGGCTTATGTACTTTAATACTTTAGCTCCTTGGCAGCAAAGGTCAGTTTTTCCCATATGTTCAGGTCCATTGCTTACTTACTATGCCCCTGAATTGACCAGTAATGAAATGCTTAAAAAAGCTTGAATGGAAACCACTGAATGATATTCAAGGGTGAAATTAATGGCACCAGGCTTAAGAAACAAAAGCAGCTTGCATGTATGTGCTAAGTAGAGGCACCGTCTGCAGAAGTAAACCTTATGTAGACATGAAACTTCACAACAAATAGCAGTTGGAAAAACGACCTATAAATACATATAAAAGTTGGAAAATATACTTAAGCTAGGCTGAAGAGTTGCAAAGGTTTCTTCTCCAGTGATTAACAACCAAAGCTGGACTACAGTTCTTAACAGGTACTGGCCATGAGTTGTTTTCCACACAGTTTGATCCTCAAAGGGCTGCGTCCCACAGAGACTCAAATTCCATCCAGACATGACAGCTATTGGTGCATTCCCATTGGAGGGCACAGGCTGAAGAATCATTGTAGGAGGAAGGACGTTTTTGGATGTGGTCAGGTCATTGTACTCCCTAAGTATAGGCTGCTTGAGATGTGCAAGCATCCATTGTCATGGAGGTATGCTTCTGATTTATTTTCTACCTTGAAACACATCTACAACTTTATGCTGTTTTCAGACAAAGCTGTGTACATGCATCTCACTGCAGTTAGATGCTGCACGAGGATCCTTACCCGCAGGATATCGAGTTCATTTGGTTTTGTTTTCCTTTTCTTCAACCTCTAGAAAAAGGTAGCTAAGGAAATGAAGTTCAGCCCTTGCCCTAGGTATGCACATTTTCATGCAGAAACATTTTCACTGCAATTATGCAAGGAACCTTTTAATTGTGTTTATTTTAAAATCACTGGTAAAGAGAGATATAGAACTTGTCCTTCTTCCCTTCTTTCTCTAATTTCAGGTTCTTTTCCAGAATATGAATAAGCTGGGAGAGTTTCATGGTTAGCTAGGTTATGTCTGGGCTTCTAGACAAATAGGTCCAGACAACAAGCTCAAGCAGGCCCCCCGATTATCTACGCTGCTTAGCTGTTTGCTCGTTCCCTGGATCTTTTTCTGAGCTTCCTGCAGGCAGATCCCTGCAAAGCCAGTCAGAAGTGCTGTGAGCATGCAGCACTGTAAGTACAAGCCAACCAGTGCCACTTAGTATCCCAGCTGAGGATCTGTCCCTGCACTTCTTTTTGATTTAAAAGGTTAGCCACAGTGATCCATATCATATTCGTCTGTTGCCTTTATTCAGAACCAGTGATTTAATTAAGATATATCAATGGATTTGGCTGTTATGGAATATTCATCTGCTGCTGCATAAACTACTAAGGGAATTTATGAAAAACAAATGTCAAAGTAGAGCTGAAGACCTTTGATGTCAAAACAGGAAACACTGTTGTTCTGATTGTGTTCTAGTTTAATGGTATTGTTTTCATCACATCCAGTATCATGTTTAGATTTAATTTTTCTGTACAGTTGAAATCAATGCCCTAGGGTCACTCACATTAAGCATCTTGTATTTTGGCTGTTTTAGAAAATATTCAATTTGTATATAGAATGTATGAAAACATGTACACTTAATTTACTATAAATATACTAATTTATAAACTGCAAATCTGTTACATGCAGTGATATAGTAACTAGGATTATGTATACATAAAGCAGAAATGCGCAGTTTTATTACACAGACTTGTTATATTTTTTTTTCCCCTCCGGAAATATGAATATAAATCTCTGATTAAGTCATCAGAAAATGTATATTAGATGGTTCAGCTTCCAAATAGGCATTTCACAATGTTTTATAGAAATGAATGATTCTAAGAGTCTGTAGAGAAGAACCCCCCCAAATGATGGAGACGGGGATGAATGGGATCTGATACAGCTTTAAGATTAAGGGTACACAGTGTCTGCCTTGAACAGTGACCCACCAATGTCATTAACACCAAGTCCATGGTCAAAAGCAAAAATGTGCAGAAATATAAAGGCTCTGATTCTAGAAAGCTTATGAGAGAGAAGTGCCGTTCACCAAGTGTTCAGTCACTTATGAGGGATAACTTAGAGCAGCCTACGGGCTTATCTGAACTGTGCCAACTACCAACAATCCTCAAGTATTGCAAGGGCATGAAGGCACACTGATTGCTCCTTATGCCTCAGCTATGCTCCTTATGTCAGGAGCTGGGAAGAATGGAATCAGAAAGGCTTCATGAGCCCATAAGAGAAAGAATATTTTAAACCAGGACTTAGATGGAGCATAAGTCCACAAACAAACAATCTCCCCTGGAAATCTCCCATCCACCTGCTGTGTAAAGCTAAAGGGGTTCCTCTCAGGGTGGATCTGTGACCACTTATAAAAATAAACCACAAACACAAAGTAGGGTCTATGGGTGACCTGCTTTATTCTGCAATATACAGAAGATTTTTGGTCCGGTTTCCCCTCAGCTTAAAGGGTTCAGTGTCTGAGCCAAAGGACTGTAAATGGTTCTGAGTGGCCCATTTTGCAGCAAAGAGCTCAGACTTCACTAAGCCAGGGAAAAAATACAAGGTGAACGCCGCTTTTCAACCTTGCAATGTAGTTGCTTGTCTGACCGGGGGAGAACCTTTACCTTAGACCATTTTGATGAGATTCACAGAAGTGACTTGTAGCCATTACAGCTTAGGGGCAGCTGATATAACTGTTACAGAAAACATTGTAAGAACAAGAACTGAGAGCAAACACTTCTCTCACTCTTCTAGATAATTGTCCCAAATGTGCATGAGTGCACTTTCTCTTTCTCCAAATGTTGTATCCTAAGTGCTTTGCTGCACAACTTGCTAGGTTCAGTAGGCTATCCACACCTACCAAATATTTTTAAAACTGACCATAGCTGCCCTTTAGGATGAATCCCATCTCCTCTGTTTAGGAGACATTGATAGATATCTCACCCTGTTTTCCAAGGAGCCCATAACCTTGTAGCATAGGAGTTGAAAATTTGCATACCTTCAATCTGAGGCAATCATAGAAGATCCCAGAAAAGACTTTTTTTTTTTTTCTTTTTTCTGGAAACTCTCAATGTTTTGTTATTTGCTGCAAAACTGGCTGTGCTTTAGAAGGAAAGACTGAGATTCTTGACTGATTTTTCAAACTAAGTTTGTATGCGTTGACTTGGTGGAGAATGCTCTGAGGAGTGGATCCTGAATGAAGTACCTCCACCCTGATGAAAAGTAGGGTTTCAGGAGGACCCCGAAGAGTCCATTGCAAATGATTTAGAGTAATCATTTGATTAATCTCTGCAACATGCTCTACTCATGGACTGTTTAAGGGCCCTAGCATTTCTCCTCAAGGGCCTGGATGTTTTGGACCAAAGCATCAGACATTGCGATTCCTTCTACCTGTCATGGAGCTGAGATTTTTTTGGCTATAGTAAACAGTGGGCTGTTCAAAGAAGCACAGTAGTGGTGCAATGCTCTTCTCCAAAAGCTAGTAACTCTTAACTGTGTGTTTCTGTGTGTCTAAAGCCCAAGACTGCGTGGAAGCAACTGGGCACATCTGTGAATAGCTGAATTGTGGATACTTTCCCTTAAAAAATAGTAACTGTTACTCAATTGATACACGGCATGAACAAACACATTCTTTTGCCATCCCAGAAATATGACTATGGATTATCTCCCTCACTTTTGCACTTGGGGAAATATGGCTGAGAAGAGGCTAAATGCTTTCCTTAAACAAGCATAGTTAGTCAGGGAAAACATAGGTTTAAAATTTATCAGATCGATTCTCATTATGTTGGACTGACTCTAATGACTACATTCCCAATGTGTGCTGTCTTCATCTTAGGCTATAAAGCTGTCTTACCAGGATGGTTATTTCTTTTTGTGCTGTTTACCATGTTTAATAAAGAATTAGTCCTAAATAATAACTAAACAACAGTAACGCTTTGGCCAGGTTTTACTATAAACTCACACTGCAATTTAAAGCAGTTGTTGAAGACATGCATGCAAATTACATGCATGGGGCCAAACTAGGAATGTATGTTAAGACTCCTGGTTTTTAGTTTTGTGTGTTGGTTTTTTTTTCTTTGTTTTGTTTGTTTTTTGTTTTTGTTTTATGTGTGTGTGTGTGTTTTTCTCAGAAGTGAATGTAGTCTGTTACATCTGCATAAATGCATGCACATACCTTCTGCCATGACAAACTAAAATGAAGATGTGGCCACTCCATACAAGAGTTTCAGACTGCAACAATTTTCTTTTCCAGACAGTGATATCTCATGACATTTGAGCAGTCTAAGATGTTAGAAGCCTTTGGTCAGTCTGGTAATAGGAGCCATCATAAAAATAAGCATCTGGAGAATTTTGCAGCTCTTTGGCTCTGTACTCCTGAGAATAATTTTGCACCTTTTGGGCTCCATGCCTCTGAGAATATTGGTTTTGTTACACTTCCAAGGTGTGTTTTGTGTGAGGTAAAGGACACACAACCTGTTAAAACCAGATTTTAACTATTCTTTTATTTTATTTTTTTTTTTAATAAAATAAACTTTGATTAACGAAGTTATAAATTATTAGGGACAGATTCAATTCAGGCTAATAAGCTTCTCAGTGCGGATATAGTCTCATTTGGATTACTTTGTAGAAGACTCCTACTCAACATGACTATTGTTAATAGAAACCAGAAAAATACCTGGTGCCCTGACTCTGCAAAAGGCTTTATGTCAGCAGAGCTCTGAGCCTGTATGAAAGCCATGTAATGCTCCTCATAGCAACACAGTGAGCATCCCGCATCAGAGCTGGTTTGGTATTGACAAAAAGCCAAGCCAGTCAGTTTATAAAATGCTTATTTTCTAGGCTGGTGAAGAATTCTCATTCCCTCTTCCATTCTTCCAGACATTTTATATAGAGGAAGAACTGGTGACTGAGAAAAATTCTGGTAAAAGACACTCAAGAAGTGCCTTAAGGATGTTTTGCAATTAGAAGACAGATCCTTTTTGGTATTCAGGATGTAGGAAACAATATAGGAGGTTCCCAAAGGCAGGAGGGATATGTGAAGGGGAGGGATAAAACACTGAGCTAAACATGCAACAGATCAGCTGATAGCAGCATTGAGGCTGAGAGTCAAGAGGCAGGAATTAATTTCAAAGCCATATTCAGTGCAGATTATATGGAAATGAGTTGAACTACAAGGAAGTAAAATATGGGAAAGGTATGAAAATAAAAGGAAAATGTGCTTTTTCTTAGTGATAGATGTCATAAGTATATGGGTCTTTGTGCCTTTGACCAGTTGCAGATTGCCACCCATCCCAGGTCCTGACTGTTTCTGTTGTCATTTGTCCCTATACCTGAGCCATTCCGTTTGTTTAAATCCCATTGTTCATCTGTGTCCCATGTATCATTTGGTGTATAATTCTCTAGCAGCCATAAATCAATGTCTGCTCAGTAATGTTAGCCACCCAAACTGCTCTTATCCTTCAAGTCCTGCATACGCCTTCTGACAGTGAAACAAAGGACATTATGGAGACATTAAAGGAAAAGTTGGCAGAATTGTGAAATAAAGCAAATGTCTGAACTCAGAGGAACAAAAAAAAAAACCAAAAAGCAAAACCAAAAAACCCCCAACCAACCAACCAACCAAAAAAAAAAAAACCCACAAAAAAAACCCCAAACCAAATCAAACCAAACCAAAACCAAAACCAAAACCAAAAACAAACAAACAAACAACAAACACAAAAACAAAAACAAACAAAAAAAGGAATTAAAACTAATTCTGAAGCCTCTGTGTGGTCACAGTGAGAACTATTGACCAAGCCCCATATTTGAGACTGCACTTATTTATGCTTATAACTGAGCTTCCATTAATTTCTGTAACACAAGATCAGAAACACAGAGAAGGAAAAAAGTAATAAATATTTAGAGAGAAAAGAACAAATTACCTTTTTAAAAAATTATAATTATTATTATTATTAAATGTTTTGAGGTGAATATGCTGAGCAGAATGAAGCAGTTCATTCTGACTGAAAATAGAAGCCTAGATGGGTTGACCTAATTTCAATATTATTAATAATACTTTTCTTTTTTCATTAAGTAGATGTTCCCTCCTGCCTTCTCTTCTCAGTGAACATTTTCTATCTTGTGGTTCCATGCAGTGTCTTAGATGACTTGGCTATACTGAATTTGTAAAAATTATTAAAAATAAGATTACCCAGGAGGAGTTTGACTGACTCTACACAGGAGTGCAGATCTCATGGCTAGACCTGTAATATCATCTTTTGTTTAACCACATTCAGGAATGTCCCAGACATCTGCACACGTTATGCCAATCAGCAGCAAAGATCTCTGTCTTCATTAATGCAAAACAACCAAGCAGTTTCTCAGAATCAGGTGTGAAGAGCATCTGCTACCTGCTCCCAGTGATGCTGAGAGCCTCTATCTTCCCATTTGCTCACTTCAGTGAGCATTGTTTTGTGATAAGAAGTAGGTGCCTGGATCTTTTCATGGAATAAGAAAAGCAAACACTTCAATTTCCCCAAATACTGCCCTGTGCTCTATCTCATTGGAAGAAGGAAGACTTCAGAAAGAGTTGCTTTGCAGTGAGGTGCTTATCATGATTTGCAATGGAAAGATTTCAAAGAAGAGTGGAGAGCTCAGAAAAAAAAAAAAATGTAGTTTTGATGGACACATGAAGAATCAAAGCACTTATTTGAATATTTGCAAATTTTACATGAGTACTAAGTAACTTTACACTGTAGGATTGTAGTTCCAATGGGAAGTTTCCAGATGTAAGATTTCTGATTCACTGTTTCTTAAATTTATTTCCACAGACTCATTTGCACATGGAAGGCTTTAGCTCTGGGACTGGCTACACTCACAAGTGTGACTGAGGTTTGTGTAGAAATATCTGAGTTAGCTTTCAAGTAATTTGCTCAGAAGTGCTCTGTGCCACACAGAGATGATAGAGAGCTCAGCACACGGTATAACACCTGAGGTTAATGGCCTCCAGTGAATTCCAGCCTGCCATGACTACCTTGGTAGCAGCCCTCTACCTACATGAAAGCCAGCTCCAGTGCATTTGCACAATCCATTGTGACTGCTATTGCTATATATTCTTCATAGACTAGCTCACGTTAGCGGTGCAAATCAGGACGATGTCAACTGTTTTAAAGGGCTTTTCATTTCTGAGCTCCTGGTTTGTGGAGTGAAATAAAATAGTTCCTGAAAATTGTTCTTATGTCCTGTCTGTTAGATAACCTATGTGGAAATATCCCACTGCACCCCAGAGCTGACAGTAATATATGTTTCTGTTATCAGCCTCAGCAGAAAAAGGCAGGGAAGAATGAACACATTATATGGACTATCTGGCAATGCCAAATGTGGAACTGAAGAGGTTTTGTAATGTGAGACTTACCTTCCAGAGCTGGGTCTGTGGACAAAGGTATTCACTGAATGTGAAGCATGCCAATCCAAAAATTTTCACAAGTGCATTAAGCCACCAAAAAGGTGCATATTAGCAGGGATTCTGCTCCATGAAATGTTGATAGGATTTTACTGGCATGGCTCCTGCTACATTCAGTAACAGTCCAACAGCTGAAAAGTCACGTACCACTTCAGAAATTGATTACTCACTGTTTGACCTCACACTGTGTCAATGTATATATATATAGATGGCTTTAGCTGTACTTACTCCAGAGATATTTTCTTTCTGTGACTCATTCTGTAATCACCTGGATCTGACAATCACTGGAGTATTTGTGTTTTGATTCCTCAGAGGTATTTTGCTGAAGAAGAGCTTTCAGTTTTGGAATGGGACGTGCCCTTTTTATATCCAGGTCATTTCAGAAGGCTGGATTTTTTTCTCAGATGTTTCCTCAAGTTAACCAAGTGAAGGGAAACAGCTTAAATCTTGATGCCATTTTGTTTATTTGTATTTCTGTGTGTGCCTACATGTGTATTTCTGGAAATACGCAGCTTAAATTGGGAAAAAAATTTACTTTCCTCTATTTGTAATGTTTTTCTGCTGATTCCATTCAGTGTTGCCTCTATCTCTCACCTCTTCTGTTTTGGGTAGGGCGTGTTGTGTCTCCTCCAGTCTGTAAATGTCATTGTCAGAAGTGATACTGCTCAGGTACATTCCTCAGATACTTGGTAGTATTTGGGCTCAGTGATACCAGTGGGAATGAGAGTCCTAAAAAGGATCTAGACATCTGAACATCTCTGTAGGTCTTGCTCTGGCTCTGTAAGTGTCTTTGTGGTTCTTAGCCTTATTCTGTTGATCATAAATTTATACTGATATCACAGAATATGATTCTGAGTCTCAGATGCAACAGTAAGAACCCAAAATTGTTGTCACATTCCTTCCAGGAGATATGGCATTCTCAGCAAGCTAAGTTATTTTATATGACAGACGAACTTTAAGAGGGTGTTGGTTTTAGCTTGATGAAGCAGAACAATAATTTTGTTTTATTTCATTTTTCCAGCAAATTATATTAGTGTAAAGTACCACACAATTACTGCATTTCAAAGGTTCCTGAGATCTCTGCTCTTGCTGGTTTTCTTTCGGTGTTTGGAGGATTTTTTTGTTTATCTGTTCAGTGGATAGAATTGTCATAAATGAATGATAAAATTATAACAATTCCATCATATATTGGATTGTGGTGAATAATTCTAAAGAAGAAGGAATTATCTGTTTACTGGGCATGATTATACTTAGGGACTCAGGATGATTCACTCCATGGAAATCCCATAGGAAGACAACCTCACAAATGAAAGGCATCACTCCCCAACAAGAAATGTCACCTTCATTTGTAAGCCTTAGGGTAACTATGTTGTCCTGGAGTCATCAATTTTGCCTGCTGTGACTGTTGCTTTTCCCTTGCTGTTACCACTCTAATGAGATGATGATGTTTAAAATGAGGAAAACATTGGTTTTGCCCAAAGGCAGAATGAGAAGGAAAGAGAGGAGAAGGCTTACCTAGGTACTTACAATAAAGACTACCTGTGGTCTACCTCCTGCTTTCCTACCAGAACCTTAAGCAAACTTGTTAAATCATGTGGGTTTTCTCATCAGGGGTTGGACTATGCATTATACAGATCCTTGAAAACAAGCGTGCAAGTCGCACTGCTTTGAAGTAGTGGGAGGATCCCCATGGCTCAGAGGAACTTTTCTGGTGCATCAAAACTGCCTTTCCCTGGCCAAATATCCATGGTCCCTGGCCAAAGGACTGGCTGAACTGCCTTTGATAACACTTCTCTAGTCCTTACTTTGCCTGCCTCACTCTGAACCAGGAGGAATCGAGGATGATGAACAACATGCTCCTGCCTAATGACCATGGCCAGCTGAGGTGTCCCAGCAGTAGTTCAGCCTTGCTGTCTGACTTACAGGAGTGTGCCTGCAGGGCCATAAAGAGATGCATTGGCAAGCTCTTGAGGTTGTAATTCAGGTGCTTTTAGCAGTGCAGCTGCAAAAGCAGGCCCACTGTAGGGGTTATCTCTGTTTTAAGTCTTATGATGACAGTGCTGGATGTTGGAGGCTACTCAGTTTGCTTGAACAAGAAATGGTTGCTAGAAGCCCAGCTGCCTCCAGAACTGGCAATTAAAAAACATCTCCAGCAAGCTCTGTTACCCTCCTCTGCTGTCCTGGGATCTGTTACCAGTGCTCAGGTCAACATCTGGGTTTGTCCTGCTCTCACATTTTGATCCCCTCCCTTGTTTAAGCTCATACACGAAATGCCCATTCCACAGATGAAGGGATGTTTAGTTCCTGGTGAGACAACTGCCTCTTCACTTTGCCCCTTGGTCCTGTTCCTGGATCCTTGTTCTATCCCTACACTCAAGCAGGATGGATTTTAGTGTTTTCAAATAGTCCTGATGCTTATCTTGTCCTCTGTGGTAAGGGGAGAAGGGCATTTTAGTTCACCTTTCTCTGCCGTATATGGGATGAAATAAACCATCCAAGATGGTGGGAAGAGAGTCCTTCCATTGACACATGGGCGAAAATCAGAAGGTAGGCCAAAAATATTACACATAAAGACACAAGATTCTTCACAGATCTGTAAATATCTTGCCGATATTTTCACTGTCATTCCATGGGGCAGTTCTGCTTCGTTATCTCTCATTTTTGCTTCCACATATCTCGTCTTTGCCTCAGTTTTCTATGCGCGCACTCTATTTTAGTTTGCCTTACAGTATCCCTGAATAAATACACATACCAAAGAAAATTGGCAAGTGCACAGGTATGATTTTAATCCTCTTGTATCATTATAGTATTCCCACTAAGGGCATTTTAGCCATATGGCTGAAATTAACATGAAGGAAAAAGGGCTACCAGCTGCAGCCTGGAAACCATACACCAAAAAGGCAGAGTTGTGATGGATGTGAAAATACAGATATTATTAGTTGCAGCTAGAACACTCTCCAGGGCCAGAATACAAGTAAATTTTCTCAAGAAGCTGTCAAATGAAGGAACCTTTGGGGTGTTATCAATACTGCAGAATATTCAGCAAACGCTGCAGTCAGCAGATGGATGGGGCTCAGTGTACAGCTTTCAACACTCTCTACTCAACCTGGGGACTTCTCCACATGTTGAGATGGATTCATCCTCCTTGCAGCTGACAGAGAATAGATTCATTCCATAACCAGACAGCATCAAGGTCACAGTCACATTTGATACAGGAACAATTATGCCACAGCAAATTCAGGGGAATATCCAGTATATTCAAGTTTCTTGTGGGTAAGGTGAGCAGATGAGTGGTGAGGATGTTTTATAAGTGCTAAAAGCCGTGAAATCACAGGAGGTGTATGACATATTATAATGTCAGGGCTGTTCAAGAAGGCAGTGTGTTGGAGGGTTCCATTGATGGGCAGCAGCAGCAGACCCTCTGGGGAAGCAGGTGGAGGGGGGCTGCAGGGAACAGAAGCAGTATCTCAGCTGTTTTTCAGAATACCAGGCATCTGCTTTCTGGTGGATCTGAGCATTAGCTACCTGGTTTTGGTTTAGTTTTTTTTTTTCCTGAGTCCTTTCAAGAAACAGACATTCTCCTTATCACTCAAAAACTGCTTTGATTATCTTGGATGCACCTGAAAGACATCTGGACTGTTACTATACCTTGTTGCACTAGAAGTGACAAAAGAAAAATGAAGGGGAAAAAAGAATTTCATTATAAAGTATATTTTGCTTGATTTCTTAGAAGTGATATCAGCTCTTTTTAGAATTTAGGCAGTAAATTCAGATTAATTTTTTCCATTGCTTTTGAAGAGTTTTAAACTATGTTCTCAAACCTTGGCTATACTTCATATAAGTTTACTGCTTTCATTTTAAATTAACTATTTGATTAGAAAAATCATATAGGATGGTGCATGTGAAATGTTTCATTGGAAAAAGTGATGTTGTGTGCCTTCTTTAAAGTGCACCTTTCCTTAAGATGTACAATACATATATGCCCCCTCCACACTGGAATAATATCAGCTGTAGAAAAATGTCCATAAAAAAAGAATAAAATAATTCCAAATCTCAGTGGTCAGTTAGTTATCTTTTTCTTATCTACTTCATTTGGCTTGTGTGTCCTATGCATATTTAGAAACCCCATCATTAGCAGATTGACTTTAAGAGAAAGTTGGACATTTAGCATGATCAAATGCTGCCCTCTGTGATCCTCTGATAAGATCTTCTGTTCTCATTTGATTGAAAATCTTGCATTACACTTCTGATATTTATAAAAAAATGTAAATGATCAGAAAAAAATTGAGTGGTGATATCTCGCCAACAAAACTCTTTCCAGAAAACTCTGAGGATCAAGAGAATGTGACTGGTTTTGCTGGCAGTATTTAGGTTTAATGAATTCTTATACTATTCCACTTCTATCAGCAGAAGTCAAGTAAAAGATATTATACAATTGAGTAGAGAAATGGAGGAAGATATCTGCTTTGTTACAAAATACAGTGCTCTAGCATGTACACACTTAGTGTATATCTGAATGGCAGTCTGTGGTGCAGTAGTGTAGCTCCTGTCATAGGTAACCATGTTTATTCCGTTCTGGTGACACTCAGGGACTGAAAGCTGTGGTGCTCACATATGGTGACTTTTGCAAGGCAATGCCATGAGGTTAAAGAGAAGTCGACAAAAAGCATGGAAAAATGCCAAGTCACTCAGTGACTCCTTCACATCTGTCTTTGCTGATGAGACTGGTTTTCAGGAATCCCATGTCCCTGAGACCTGTGGGAAAGTCCAGATCAAGGAAAACTCAGTGGAGAAGAATCAGGCTATAGAGCATTTAGGCTCATGGGACCACAAAGGAAGTACCCAAAAGTTTTGAGGGAGCTGGCTGATGGCATTGTAAGGCAAATCTTATTTATCTTTGAAAGGCCATGTCAACTGCAGGAAGTTCCTCATCACAGGAAAAAAAAGAAAAAAAAAAAAAAGTTGCTCCTGTTTTCAAGAAGGACAAGGAGGAGGATCGAGGAACTACAGGCTGGTCAGCCTTACCTCAAAGCCTAGAGTAAACATTCTTTGAAGCCATTTCCAGATATGTAGGACAGGAAGATGACTGGGTGTAGTCAGCATGGATTTATGAAGGGAAAATAATTCCTGATCAGGATAATAGCCTTCTATAGTGACTTGTCTGGCTTCATGGATGAGAGAAGGGCAGTGGATATTGTTCATATTGCTTTTGGCACTGTCTCTCACAACAGTCTCATAGACAAACTATTGGAACAGGCTAGTTAAACAGACAGTGAGGTACATGGAAAACTGGCTGAGTTGCCATGCTCAAAGGGTTTTGACCAGCAGCACAAATTCCACCTGAAGGCCAGTCACTACTCATGTACTGCAGTGGTTTATACTGGGCCTGTACTGTTTTAACATCCTCATTTATTACCTGGATGATGGGACAGAGTCCACCCTCAACAAGTTTGTGGAAGATACAAGACTGGGAGAAATAGTTGATGCCCCAGTGGGTTGTGCTGCCATACAGAGGGACCTGGATAGACTTCAGAAATGGGTCAACAGGAGCCTCTTGTTGTTCAGCAAGGGGAAATGCAGTCCTGAAACTGGAGAGGAACAATCTGGGAGATGGCCAGCTGGAATACAGCTTTGCAGAAAAGGCCAAGTTGAACATGACCCAGCAATGTGCCCTCACAGCAAAGAAGATCAACAGCCTTCTGGGTTGTATTAGGCAGAGCATTGCTCAGCACTGGTGAAACACGTCTGGAATGCTGGATCCAGCTGTGGATTCCCCAGTACAAGAGAGGCATAGACTTAACGGTATGGGCCCAGCAAGGGTCACAGAGGTGATTAAAGGACTGGAAGATCTGTCATGTAAAAAGAGGCTGAGAGTGATGAGGCCGCTCAGACTGGAGAGGAGAAGGTTTGTGGGACTCTTATCCATGCATACACATAACTGATGGGAGGTAAGTAAAGAAGATGTAGCCAGAGTCTTCTCAGTGGTGGCCAGTTACAGGACAAAGCCAGTGAGCACAAACTGAAACACAAGACACTCCGCTTAAATACAGGAAAAAATTTCTACTGTGAGGGTGATTGAGCACCAGCACAGGTTGCCTGGAGAAGCTGTGGAGTGTCCATCCTTGGAGATATTCAAAACCTGATGGCGCATGGTCCTGAACACCCTGCTCTGGGACTAGATGGACTAGGGGGACTGGGCCATCTCCAGAGGTTTCTTCCAACTTCAATGATTCAATGATTCTGTTTGTTTATACATAGAGAAATAGGTTGGTCAAGCTGCCCAGCTAACAGAAGTATCATCAAGTAAAAAGCTCTAAAAAAATTATACTATGGAGGGAGAATAGAAGATTATTTGTCTTGTTCTAGCTTGGCCTTGAAAGTGAAAACATTCTTACAATGTAAAAATGAAGTGTTTTTTAAAAAATAATTGTTATAAAAACTGAATTAAACAACACATTTCATTGGAATTTAACAGCCTCAAAACATATGACGGTTGTGTTTTTTCTTCCCAAACCAACATATTTGTTACTTCCAAGGTGGGTGGTCTAGCACTCAGGAAGCTGATAGTATACTGGATTTCACTGGGCACATTATCTTTCAATTAAAAAAATTGGAGTGGAGTCAATGTTAAAAGCATGGGGATTTCAGTGGCAAGCCTTTGCATACAGAGTGGGATAAGTATAGGGAGGTAATCTTTTAATTTTAAGTCTGAGAATGAGGGGAGAGACGAGTGGTTGCAACGCTAAAGCACATACTGCACTGGTACTGTGGATAAAGAAAAAGTTCTCATGCTCTCACTCAACTCTTCTCATAAATCCTTAAGTGGAAGGGTGTTGATTTGTGTATTTATATAACAACTTCCCATGAAACTAGATTAATTAAATTAGTGTTGATTTTTTTTTCTTTTGATTGATATTTACATGATCTGTTTGGGAAAACTCACTTTCTACTTGTTTTCAGCCACATCTGTACCAGATTGTATGGAGGCTGAGGGATCTGTACTTTTGTTTCAATGTATATTGCAACATTTTTATTGCATTCCACAGGTCCTCCAGTAAACGTTACTTGCAATATTTTTATCAACAGTTTTGGATCAGTCACAGAAACCACAATGGTAAGTTCTATGATGCCATTGGCAAGAGAACAACAATACGTAATATATATCATGAACACAACCTGTCAATTTTTCTATTTATTGTTCAACTTGCAGGTCCTCCTGTAAATGTTACCTGCAACATATTTATCAACAGCTTTGGTTCAATAGCAGAAACTACAATGGTGAGTGGGACTGGTCATTGAAGCCATCTTGTGAAGGAGTGGGATATGATGTAGAATAGAGAAGCTCAGGACCTGGGGACATTTGCCAAGTTATTAAGCTATCAAAAACCTGACAGCAGAATTAAAATAAAATTAATATAAAATAAGTATATAAAGATATAAATAAATTATTAAGCTCAACTGCCAAGTCTAAATGTACATATGTAGTGACTGCACCACAGTCTGTAGTGACTGTGATGGCAGCAAATACAGGTGTGTGCGAAACAGCTTTCTCAGGGTTTGTTAGCACTGATGAGGCAGAGGAATGGCTGGAGCTCAGCTGTGGGATCCCTGCCAAGTACTCCATATTTTGAGTGGGTCTTACACCATATGCTGAATTATCTGCTGCTGCTGCAGACTATGCTGACAGAGCTACCAGAATGGTCTTGTTTAACTTTTGCAGCCACATCAGTAACTGAAGTGAATGCATAACCTGAGTGAAATGACGAAAATATACAACTCAGGTATTTTGAAGGTTAAATTGATACTGGGAAATTATGGGATCTCAGCTGACTGAAAGGTGTATTTTGACTGAATTAAAAGAATTTTATCAGTCAAAAAAACAAGGCCAAAATTAAAATATTAGTTTTAATTGTAAGATATGTATATAAATCAATAGCTTATTTTTCCTTTTCAAGATGAGATTTTTCTTTTAAAAATTGTCAAAATTTAGGATTATGAAGTCAAGCTAAAAAAAAAATGAAATTAATTTTTTTGTCCAACCTTTTTCTTTTTTTAGTTGAGAAGTACATTTTCTTCCTCCCCCCCTAATAGTTGCTAAGAAAAATATTTTTTGAGTCTATTTAAAAAGATGCTGAGATTTTAAATCTTCTTTTTCAAACAATTAACAAAAAAGATAGGTTATTTATTTTAGCATAGGTACACCTGTCTGCTGGGGTTAGTCCAGAGAGAGATTTTTGGATTTTTGATGATTTTCTTATAATAAGAATATAAACCCATAATAACTATCAGGTGCTCAAATATAAGAAGTGGATTAAACCCATTCTAGAAAGGGCCTAGTGACAAATTCCAGCTTGACTTTGAACTTTTCAAGTCACCACGGCCACAAAATAAACTAAAAATGGATGTTGTCAGCTTCATTGAAACTTTGCAAGAGTTATTCTCTTTGCCTCAGGACACTATGGACAGCTATAGACACTTCTAAAGCAACTACAATGCAGTTTCACAACTCTGCTTTCTGGGGATCCCTGCACAGCGTCCAGGTCTTTCTGTATTTGCTGAAGCCAGAGGCAATAAAGGTGCTTAGCATCCTGTAGGACTGAGTTCTCAGTAAATAGAAACGTAATTACTACCCACAAGAGGACTTAAGGTATACCAAAGAACTATATATTTTTTTAATGGGATAGATACTGCCTTGCAAGCCTTGCATTATGAAAAGCAGATATTTAGCCCAACTTAATTATTTTATTTAATATTCAAATACTTCATTTACAGTTTATTTCAGTTTAATTTATGCCGTAATTTAGAAAGTGCTGCTGAGGAATGTGGCAACTCAATCCTTCTGCTCCCAAATATAGTTATCTAAAAAAACACTCTGTTATTTAATGTTTTCCAGAGAAAAGGGCAAGTTAACACTAGGCTAGGTTGCTTTCTTAAATAGTGTGGGAAAAACTCTTCTATAAATGACAAGCTATAATGTATAGAGCTATAAAATAAACAGATAAGTTAGGAGAGTATGAGTATGTACCTGTAATATTTTAGAAACACCTTAAAAGAAAACTAAAATCAAGTTAAAAATGTCAGGAAAAAAACCCCGTATATCGATGTAACATAATTATCAACAGGTTTAATTTTCAGTTTTTTGGAAAACATGTGTTTTCCTCTGTTTAAAGGATTTCAGGGAGATAGCTATGAATGTAGCTTTTTTTACCCAGCCACGTCTGTTAATTCTAGTGTGCAGAGGCATCAGCATAGCAATAAGTAGCAATAATCCTGCATGTCACTGGCTTTACAAGATGGCATTCAATGAAAATATTTGCACGACCTAATGCTGATTGCATTAATTAGACTCCTTCATTGCTTTGATTAAATCCCCTCATTGCATTTTACCTTCTATCAAATATGTTAATGTGCACCTTTCTAATGTTCATTAACACATTCTGCTGAAACCAGCCAAATATACAAGTAGATGAAAACAAAGACTATTGGCTTTCTTATTTTGCTTTGTTTATAATATCTGCCAAAATTGTGAAAAGATTTCTCTTAGATATTATTCAATGGTCTGATATTGATTTTCTTAGTGCTGTTACTTCTTTAATGACTAGTGCATCTAGTTTTAGGATGTCTTAAAACTGCTTTGAGAGGCAGACAATGTACTGTTCCATTTACTTTGCCTTTCTGAAACAGATATAACCATGTGATAAAAATGTTGGCATCCCTTGTGATAAATAATGAGTTTTGTTTGACTCTTAGGATTAATTTTTCCCTACAAAATGCTCTTGATGGTTTTGACATAGAACTAAAAGATTCATTTAAACACCTGGATTGTAAATTCAATAGAGACATTCCTGTCTCAGAGGATAGGAATGTTCAGAGAAAGCACGTATATGAACTGAAGGGTCATTATCAGAATATAACTTGACTGATCTACAACAGCTCATTGGAAATTTGGGAGAGGAAATCTTGTTTAGAGAAGCTTTCAGCATGAGAAATAAACATGGCAAACAGGAATACAGTCCCAGACCTCCTAAATTCAGTAACCCAGGTTCTCAGTAACACTATCAGGAGTTGCTTCTGTTTTCTGATTAGGATAGACACCAGGATGAAACTCATCCCTGTGTGAAAGGTCAGCACAACTCTTACATCCAGTGTATTCTTCTAAAAGCTAAAAACATTCATTCAGAAATAAAGCAGGATTTTGTGTGGGTTATCTCCAAATGAATGAATTCCATAGAGTCTTCATGAGTTTTATTCCCAAAGAGCTAGGAAAGCAAAATGCATATGTAATAGTCTGTGCTATAACATATGTATGAGACAGTATCACAATTTATTATTTTTTTTCTCCAAAATAAATGGTTTTCTTCCATATTAGAATGAAATATATTATACCAAAAAAAAAAAAAACAAACAGTGGGGGAAAAAAAAAAAAGCTAGAGTCAAGATGAAATTGTTGGACATTTTCTTCATTAATTCACTTAATTTGCATTTAAGTGCTAACTTGCAAACAAAGAGAAAAAGATGGTCCTGAGTAGCTTCACTGAATAAAGCAGTTATGCCAGTAAGCTCTGTGTCTATTTTTGGAAGCATTCACACATGCAGTATTCAGCAGAATATTCACTGTACAGCATGACTGCAGCTGAGTATCACAGATGAGTAATCTACATCAGGTTGGGCAGATTCCCAGAGAACTCAGATGTTCAGTTTTGCTAATGACCAGGATTTTTTAGTTATCTGATGTAGGAGAAGCTAAGATCAGTTTATACATTGACGAGATAATTGTTAATTACAGAAATGACTAACTGTGAGAACATTATCATTGTCGTTATGCCCTGTAATCAATGACTGACACTATGCAGCAGGTTCTCTGTTGGGATAAATGCATCAAACTCCAGTTGTGTTTTGAGTACTTATGTTAGCAGAAAAAATTGCCATTCCTTTTACAATTTTTGCAGCAATAAAGCTTGGCTGTGATTGGCTGCATGATTCTATCTTCCCAGTAGAAAACCAAAAACAAACCCCAAAAAACCCACAAAACAAACAAACAAAAAACCCCAAAAGACCCACCAACCAAAATCACAAATTAGCTTGTTGGATACTGATTTATTGATATGTATATTTTCAACTGCATAAGAGACTCCTGCTGAAGCCATCGGAAACACCTTATATACTTTGATACATAGGTGGCCAAGTGTTTTTCTGTCACATGGCCTTGAAATAGGTCATTAAACCACTACTTTTTAGTTAGTACAATTTAGAAAGGGAGAATAGTGTCTTTGGCAATCCCTTCCTATGCATGGAAGACCAAGTGTATCTGCAGCTGTTTGCCTCAGACATCTGACTCAACACCTGAGCAATCAATGCTGTTGGACAAGAAGATGGGAGGAAGGGTAAGATCTGAGATAAGCATCAGTTCAGAGACAGAAGGTAGCACTGAAGAGGGAGCAGGGCTCTCTTGCATCCTGCTACCACAGCAGGGCCTGAAACTGAAGCTCTGGTCAGTGAATCTGGTGACCATGAATCTGGTGGCCATGAATTTGCTGAAAGACTGTTTCTATTTAGATTCCTCTAACACAAAATAAGTATATCTGTGGATTGAGTCCCTAAATCTTGAGATAAATCTACTAAAACTAATCAGATGAATATTCCTTTAGTATGTTAGTATTACTCTGATCTTATGGCTTGAGAACAGAGGAAAACTGTTTTGCCTTGAGCTATTGCTGGCATCAGTGTTTCAACTGAGATTGAATCTTCAGGTCCACACTCCTCGTTCAGAGCAGTGGTGCTGTCAGAAAGAATTTGTGGAGCAGGTGTGCTCATGGCCATGTAGGAGTCCACCCACTTCTACCCTCAGGAGTTTGCAAAATGCACACTGTAGTCTGCTTGAGCTCCATGTTGTGATATCATTCTCAGGAGATTTTTTCTTCAGAAGTTAGTTACAATGTTAGCACAGGAAAAATAAATTCAAAACTCTGCAGGATTACGTCTGACTGTGTAAACACACATCACTCTCAAACGCTTGTACTGTAAGCATAGCAGAAAAAAGTGATGATGGCTTTGTGACATGCTCCTTACATTTCTATTTTTATTTCTTGTTAAAATATTTATATATATATATGTACATAAAGCCTATCAGACATAAACTAAGATTTCAGTGTTGTATTGCTTCTAACAATGACACTTGCAGAGACAAAGCATTTCTAAGTGCATTGGTGTGATGACTGATAAATTTATGAAGGTACATATTGAAAAAGATATTGTAATCCTATTGGCATTATTTATGCTTTTGGTATAATATATATCATTGTATGGAAGCTCTTTCGTGAATAAGGATTTTTCAGACTGGTTTTTGTTGTCTAAATCATCAACTACTGAAGCTCATGAAAACAGTGTTATTTTTAGAAATTTCTAAACAATTTACTGATTTGACTTATTTATGATTGCTATGTCATGGGAGGAAAAAATCCCTCTGCTTTCCATAGGCTTCATTATATATCTTATTTCAAAGAAAAACTGAAGGCAGTTACACAACTAGTAGCAATTTTATTCTATCAGCAGTTGCTGATGAAAGGTCCTGCCTTCTTTTCTGCATGATGAAAATCAAGTGATTTCCTAGAGTTATGACTAAAACTGTCCCATATAAACTTACAAGACACTCTCAGTTTCTAAGACTAAGAAACAATGGAAAGTATGCTTAGTGTTAGTGTATCCTCACAAGATGCGACAATATTTTATAAGCTCTGAACTGGAAGTAGCTATTTTAATTGTCTGAAACAACATCATCAGAAAAAGTACAGTGGCTTGTAAAAAACAGATACAGGCTTTTTCAAGTAACTTTAGCAAATATACTATTCTTGAGACCTCTCTCAGGTCTGTCTCGCTTTGATTAGTAGACTTTCCTGTTTTGTCTCACATCTACCCAACAGCAAAAAGAAAATTATAAACAAATCAAGAAAAATCACGTTCCTAGTGATACTGAAAAGCCTCATCCTATTGGGTTCAGACACTGCATTGGTTTGGATGTCAGAAATATTACGTCAGGGCCGAAGCAAACCTCATCACTACTGAATGAAGAATGAATGGTGGGAAATGCTGAAGCTTGGAGGGGCTCATTCACAGAGTTTGCATATTGGGCAAGCTGCTTTCTGCAGCTCTAACTAGACCGGGAATATTTATTTACATTTCAGGATGATAAGTTCTTCAGACTATGCAATTCAGTAGCCTAACTAAGCCCACGTCAGCTCATCCATTTTCCAAGTCAAAAGTACAGTGCTGCCATTTTAACGTACTGCTGCTACCATAAAGAAAATCCTAAATGTGAGGAGTTTGTACAGTTGGCAGAATTATTTGACAACATATTCCTTCAGATAGAAATATTATTAAATATTTTCCTTTTAAATGAAGAATAGATATATTCCTAAGAGAGTGTTCACAAGCAAGTTAAATGTTGTAATTTCAGGTAGATATGTCAGGTAAATAGCAGGGAAAGGTGAGTGAGATGAAGCTCTTATTTGCTGACTTTGGAAATTCGGGATAAGGAGAGTATGCATTAGCATCTTTCATTCCCTCCAGAGAGTTTGGACCCTAAAAGCTCTTTCCACACTCCCCTTTAATAGCCAGTTCTTGGCACAGTGTTAATGTTGGTTCTAAATGAACCTCTAAGTAATTGCTGCCTCTCCCAGTTGTGACTAGCAGACCACTGAGCAGAAGAATGCAATTAGAACAATTTTAATGGGATGCAGAGAGTCAGGAGTGAATGAAGGCACACACAGAGAAAAGCATACGGTAGACAGAAAAAAGATACGGTAAATAAGAAGTGCTGATTTATTTTCTTCTGTACAAATCTGGCTTCACTGGAATTAGCAACTATTCATGAGTACATTAGAAATAATTGATTTACACATCAGAAGCAATTTATTTAAATTGGTAGTTTTTTAGAATCTTTGTTGAAACTGTGTATATTTAGCTGCAAAGCTTTTTGACTTTCTAGGTACTTCTGAGTTAATCTGCAGCATTTGAAAGAGGGTTATATTTAAAACTGGAGGTTGCAGTTAATATTATTTCTTCACTGAAGTAATTTTGATTTGGAAAATGTAATGGTTTTGTTTGTTGTTTTGTTCAATACAGCATTTAGACTGCTTTATTTTCAAATGACAACTCTTACGTTCAAAGAATAACGTAAAAGTTTGCTGTAACACTGGTACTGTAGTAAGTCTAAGAGCATAAAGCAAGATAAAGTGGGCTTTCAGTTTGGGTAAGTGGCTTAGTAACCTTCTTTACATGGCATTTCTGTAGGACTACAGAGTGAACATTTTTTTGAGACAGCAGTGGAATGATTCACGTCTGGCTTACAGTGAATATCCAGATGATTCCTTGGATTTGGATCCCTCTATGTTGGACTCTATTTGGAAGCCAGATTTATTCTTTGCCAATGAGAAGGGAGCAAACTTTCATGATGTCACGACAGACAACAAGCTGCTGAGAATTTCTAAAACTGGAAAAGTGTTGTACAGTATCAGGTAAAGCAGTTAACTTTTTTTTTTTTTTTTTTTCCCTATTAATCCCCCTCTTCCCCCCTCACTCCCTGTTTTTCTGGATGTAACTATGCATACATAAAATAATGTACATATTTGCCTTTTTGTTATCCTGTGTGTACAACTGAAATGAGACTTACTTTTAGCAGGGTAGAAGGAAAATTTGCTTATGTTCTTTCACTAAGCTTTTACTTTTCAAAAAATAGTCTGCAAGTGCCACAGCAGTTCTTCTTAGTCTTGTTGGAAATTTGAGCCTGTCTGAAACTTTAATGGTATGCCTCAATAATTCCCCTTAAAGTCAGTTTGAGTCACTCCTCTTACAAAGAGAGGAAACCAAGTCCTTAGTAGTTTCTGGATTGCAATTTAAAAGTAAAGAGAAATAGTATTTTAAATGACTGTTCAACACCTTAAGTAAAAACGTGCTTGAAAAACAATAAACTTGACATGCAAGTTGCTGGGTAATTGAAGCTATCTATTCACATTTTAAATGAACTGGAATTATGGACAATTTTTTTTAATAAGTGCATTGATGTGCGTATCATGTGACTGGATTTAGGCTGAATTAATAAACACTGACAAAACATTATTTGGTATGACCTGATGAAACGAGACATATGCAGAGAATCAGAATTGCATTGGACAGGCATAAATAGTAGCAGATAATCTGCAGTATTTATTTGACATTCAGATTACTGTGCACCACTAATTGCTTAATATAAGTAGTCAAAGATACATAACACTGTATTATTGTACTTAATTTTTTTATAAGTAATTGCTGTGTTTTATTTGTTCCTGGGAATGCTTCTTAGCTTTTGCCTTTCTCACATTGTGGAAGGTAAACATGACTGCATTTGTTTAAAAGGTTGTTTAGTGAATTTGCTTATCTGTAAGGCAGATTACTTTAGAAGGCAGTTGTTTCTGAATGGACATTCTGTTCATGACCTGCATTTTCATTAAGGAATTATTATTGATCCAGGTTCAGGACAGCTGTGTTCCTTAGGATGTTAAATGAATAAATAATAACACTTCATCCATTTACTTAATCTTGTTCAAGTTCCTTGAGAAGATCCCAGTAATATTTGGATGGAAAGTAAATATTTATTGAGTAAGATTTCAAATTGGCGTACCTGAACAGTTTAAGAAAAATAATAGGATACCAGGATGAAACTAGCACTAGCAGAGTGATAAATATGCTGTCACTAGCAAATATTTCTTGTTTCACCCTGGGAAAGAAACGAATGCATCTATTTGTTTGAATGACATCAGACACCATCTTATCGGAGGCAATAGTGCAGTTAGGTGCTGTTCTGAATGCAGATGAATAATTTTCCTGACATTCGTCCATGCAAAAAGAGTAATATTTTGAGCTGTCATATCACATTTGTAAAATTCCCACATCTAAATGCAAACTAATCTGAAGCACAGTAGGTAGCATTCCAATGGAGTACTAAACAAAACTCATTGTTTCTCATTTGTATCGCACAGCAGTAATAGAGGGGTATCTGGCACCGCTAACATGGCATGTGAAGAAGAAAACTTTCCAGAGTACAGAAACTTGAAGTCAGAAGCAATTAGAAAAACTTGTCTAGATACTGGGCTAGATGAATCTGTGTGTTGCCAGTCACTTCTACTTGTGCTGTGCAGGAACAAACAAGAATATTTTAGTGATTGTTTTCAGTACATTGAGAATGTTACAATGCTTCCATTTTCATTACTGCACCTGACATCAAGATATTTAGGATTTAGTGTGCTGTAAATGTTTAAAGCACTTCACAGACATGTCTGAGAAGTGGAGGTGTAAGATGCTCTGTCATATTTCCAAGCTTAATAAAAACAAGGTCAAGTTAATCTCACATAAATATAAATGGCTCTCTGCATAAAATGAGTTTTTAATTGCTTCCAGTAATGAATGGGTAAGAAGCAAGGTGTGTGTATTATATGACAGTGGTATTCTTCCTCCCTATACACTGCACAGAAAACACGGAAATACGCTACACAGGAGGCAAAACTGGCTTATGGTGTTAAATGTTCTCAGATGCCAACCCTGCCCTTTCTGAAAAGAAGGCAGAAGGCCACCTGGAACTTGGCCCCACAGTCCATATTTCACTAAAACAAGACACTTGGTGTAGGATATGGATGCTCAGTTAAGCCATGGAAGGGTCAGTGAGGGTCTGGCCCATGTGTTACCTCTGGCTCTGGGAATTATGTCAGCCTATGGCAGGCAAGAGGCTCTTCATCTTTCTCTCAGTAAGGGATAAGACATGTTGCATTCACTGGTGGTGATAAGCATGACATAAATTTCCATCATAGTTTACCTTAGAGTAATAAGTTAGGATGCTCATGCTTGCAGTCTCCTAGATCTATATTTAATTCTCTTGGAGTTGTTATAGAAAAGAAAGCCAGAGTTGTTGTTGGTTGATGTACCCACCTATGAATCATGTAAGTTTAGGAGTCCAAACTTATTTTTAGATATTTACTGCATGCTCAAAGGACTACTTTGGGATGTGTTTTCATCTCAGCTAGCACACTATGTAGAGCCCGAGGTTCTATATCCGAATAACTGGTCTAAACTTTTGAGTACTGCAGAAAGAACTAGAACCCTGTGGAGGGAACCCAGCGCTACTCAACACTGTAAATATAATCTATTACACTAGAGATGTAAAAACCAGCTCTTAGAGGTGCATATATTTTGAGAAGTCAGCAGTTACAGCAAAGCTTTAAGTTGGTGCAAATTAATTTCAGTTTTGGACCATGAATTTTAAATCATTAGAATTATGTTCAAACACATCTTTATTAATCATAATAGGAACCATTACAATCAACACATTTTTGCCAATGAGAAATAAGTTTATTTATTCCTGTAGCATGAAAATCCGTGCTTCAGGATTCACGATGAACTCTAGGAAAGCATTTTCTGTATCCTGCTGGTTGTTGAAGGGTTTTCCCTGCAAAAAGCTGATGAAATGCTTGAAAAAGTGGCACTCGGTGAGAAGTCAGGTGAACATGGCAGATGGGGCAAAATGTTATAGCCCAAATCATTCAACTTTGGAAACATTGGCTGTGTGACGTGTGGTTGGGGGTTGTTGTGGAGAGGAATTGGGCCCTTTCTGTTGACCAGTGCCAGCTGCAGACATTGCAGTTTTTGGTGCATCTTGTTGATTTGCTGAGCATACTTCTCAGATGGAATGGTTTTGCTGGGATTTAGAAAGCTGTAGTGGATCACACTGGCAGCAGACCACCAAACAGTGACCGTGACCCATTTTTGGTGCAAGTTCATCTTTGGGAAGTGTTTTGGAGGTTCTTTTTGGTCCAACCACTGAGCTGTTCATTGCCGATTGTCATATAATATCCACTTTTCATTGCACATCACAATCTGATGGAGAAATGGTTTGTTGTTGTTGCATAGAATAAGATGACACTTCAAAACAATCTTCTTGATTTTCAGTTAGTTCATGAAACACACTTGAGCTTTTTCACCTTTCCAATTTGCTTCAAATGCTGAATGACCATAGAATGGTCGACGTTGAGTTCTTTGGCAACTTCTTGTGTAGTTGTATGAGGATCAGCTTTGATGGTTGCTCTCAATTGGTCGTTGTCAACTTCCAATGGCTGGACACTACGCTCCTTATTTTCAAGGCTCTCATCTCCTTTCAGACACTTCTGGAACCACCACTGCACTGCACGTTTGTTAGCAGTTCTGGGGCCAAGTGCATTGTTGAAGTTGAGAGTTGTCTCTGCTGCTTTTTGACCCATTTTGAACTCGAATAAGAAAATTGCTTGAATTTGCTTTTTGTCTAAAATAAATATAAAATAAACAGCAAGTAATAAATCAGTAGCAAAAAAACATAAAGTGAGAGAAGCACATTAAAATTATATATAACATAACCATATTTATTTAAGAATATATTGCAATATCAATCGGCAAATTTCAACACTGCAAAAAATGCAGTTACTTTTGCACCAACCTATATTCAGCAAGCAACTACATTTTAGTCAGGATCGGTCCCAGTTGCACTCTTTGAGCTTCAAAACAGTTAAATAGCTATAACTTTTATTTTAAAGCCCTCTGCAGAGAGCAGTCAACAAGAGGGGTTTGTTCTAGCAGTGTTCAATAAAATTAGCTTAAGATGTGTATCTTTTGTTTGCTGAAAAAATAATGAGAGTTAAAATCAGAACCCACATAATGTCATGCCCCAGATGCCTGTGACTCATCCACTCCCAACTCTTCAGTGATCTCTGCATGGATTGGATTTTGTAGGGGCCTATGCACTCGGAAATAGTGGCAGTGCTGTGTGATGATACTGAGAATCCTGTTTCTGGCAGTCACATTCTGCATGACACCAGATTTTGCATTGCATACACTGCTGCACTGATTTTATGTTCCCGGGGCAAAGATTGTATCTTCTCTGACCCACTGCAGACACCTGGGACATCAGGAAAATATTAAATAACCTCACAGGAGGCTTCACATTCTCTCCAATCCCTCCATTTGTGCTATCTGATTCCCACAAACTCATTTCAGGCTGCCAGCCAGCTGAGAAAATTAGCATCTGCTAAAAACCTTATTTTAGCAAAGTAATAGAAAATGGAATAGTTTTATTTAAGGTTTGTGGGGTTTTTTCTGTATTAATTGCCTCCCCCTTCCTTTTAATATTTTCAGTGCATCTCAGCCATATGAGCTTGAAGTAGGCGGTGATATAACTCAACTGTGATATTGATCCATGGCATTGAACCTAGAATATATTGGTCAGGAAGGTAAAGGGGTTGTAACCTTTTTTTTTCTTTTTGCCTGCTGCTCCAGAAAATGCTCCCAATGGCCTGATAAGGTTGTAGAGCTGTGCTCTGAAATGTAGTGCCAGTGCATCTAGCTAGAAATAGTCACAAGGCAGATTACTTCATATTTTTAAAATATGCAAAGATTTTAGAAGGTATTGCATAATTTGACAAGAGAATCACTTGAAATCCTAAGGAGGAGATTTGTGCAAATTCATAAATTTCTCCCCCTATTTTTGGTATTCCTATACAAAGTGCAAGGAAACAAAGAAAGAATTTCCACAAGTCTTTAAAGATATTTCTTTTTCTCTCTTTATCTCCACAGTGCAAGAAATTTTACAGTTATGTACATAATTAGGTCTTCATTGTTTCAACTCTTCACCTAGATTTAATTGTTGAATGTGATTAGGGATGTAGGGAGAGTGCCTGCTAGAGAGCAGTACTGTGCTGTTTAGGGCACCACAAAACAGAAATAATTCAAGATATTGGATTGCTCCCTCTTTGTGCAGCTGTTTTGGGGGTGATTACTAGCCCCTCCTTTCAGCAACAAGTAGCTGATAGGATGAGCTGGCACATATAGAAGCCGTTTCCTACTTAAGCAACCAAAGAGAAGTGTCTGTCAAAACAGCACATTTATTTGCAATACTACTTCCCATGCCTGCTGCATTACTCAGGAGTTTCTAAAATCAATTCTTCCTGGTGTGGCCATCTTGCTGAATGACAGAGCACTGAGCCAACTTCCCCCTGCATGCCCACTGCTCCACACACAATTTGGGTCACATCACGAGTTATGATTACCATCAGGCATAAGTTACCGAAACAAATCTACAGCACTTTCATAATTCAGGGTTTCTGAGTGAAAATTTTCAGTCCTCCATGTACTTGTGTTCTTTGCTCTATGGGAAGAACATGGAAAAAAGATCAAGGAAATACATAGGTAACACTGATAGCCCCTCTGCAATAGACTTTTCATAGGGAAAAAGTCCACCATCCTTCAGATGTAAGATCTTTAGAATGTCTACTGTAGAATATACTGCCATGTTACAGAAAGTCAAGTGTGGGTTTTCTAAAACAATTTTGGGGTACAGACCTTATCAGCTTCATTGAAGCTTCATTTACACCTGATGACATAGTTACATGTAACTCATCCATGGCACGGCACAGTCTATCCGGACAGAGTGGTCAGAAGTCTTATGTTCTACAGCTCCATGTGCATCCTGCGCTTTAATTTGATGACTCCAATTCTATTTTGCAACTTAATGTTGGGATTTAAGAGGATTTGGACTTTACTAGCAACATTGTCTTCCATAGGACAGATTAGTGGGGGGGAGTGGGGCAAAGAGGCTGTTACCATGATTGACATGGCTGTTTACTACGTAGGAACTCTTCTGTCCAACCTCACACAATCATATTTATAATCTCAGCTCCTACCAGAATAATAGTGATCATGACAAGGTGAGGATTTTCACTTGGAATTCAATCTCAGTCAGCACAGGAACATTTCCATAGAAAATTATTTAGTTATTCTATTAGCAAAACTGCACACTTTGCCATGCTAACCATCCTGACTTTCCAAGAGCATAAAATTTCTTCATATACCTTTAAGTAACTTTTCCACATTAAAGAAAAAAAAAAAAGAATCAATACAGAAAAGCTAACTGAAATAGCGCACATATCTAATGAGGTTTTGGGTTTGACAGCTGTTATATATTATAGGCAGAAGCCTTATAGACATTGTATAAATAGTGTTAGAATCACTAGACTTGATTAAACTGCACAATGTCACTGGGACACAGTGACTTCCCAAATTGTGTCTGCCTGCTATGTGAATCCAGCAAATTTGACAAATTTGTCTTCCCATGGGCATCATTACAATAATAACAATTGTTCCAAAGGCTAAAAAATGGCAGTCTTTTGTGGGACAAGCAGCCATCCTCTTTATGGCTGAACCCAGTGTCCTCAGGACCCACTCTTCACCCATCATTTTTCCATCTTGACCTTACTTCTGCCCCTCCTCTCATCCCCATCCTCCTTCCTTTTGGGGTCTTTTAATTAAATGGCCTTAGATTTTTCTCATCCTTTGGGATGTTTTCCTAACACTCTTTTAATTATGCCTTCCTATCATGCACTTTTGTCTTTCTCATTCCCTCCCATTCTACAAATCCAGTTTGAAGATCTAGCCCTGGGTTTTCAATGCTCTTATTTTACTATTTTATCTAAATTACTTGTTTCGCATAACAAATAATAAAAGCTACAAAATACATAATAAAGCCTAATGCAGGTACTTTGTTATGCAACTCGCACAGCTATTGTGAAAACCCTTAAGGAAAGAATAATTTAAATTTTAATGACACAAAAATAGTTGCTTTTTCATGTAATAAGGCATTTAAAGCAAAGCAGGTATGTGGACATTATACATGAACATGTACTGCCTCACTTCTTCCTCTAATGCTGTGCACATCTCCAGCTGACACACAAGAGCAGTGAAGGTGAGGTAAATACAAACACAACAGCAGAGCTACTCTACACTGAAGGATAATACTGTCAGGACAACAAATGGCTCTGAACTGGCCATAGGTAAGCCTAAAGCAGATGCTATAAGTTTCCATCCATCTACACATTAAATTCCTAGGATAATATTCCAACAGAAATGAGGGCAGAGGGGTAGGGGAGGGGAATGGAAGTAGATATCATTAAATGAATCTTGTTCATTTTTGAAAGGGATTAGATAATGAGACTATGTGTGATAGCAGATGACCAGATTTGATGGCCTGAGATGTCACTTCTATAGCCCTGTATTCCTGTGTCTAAAAAAAAAGGGAAGACTTTGTTCTAAGTAAGAAAGGGGAAAATGCTGCTGGAGACCAATTTATACACGAAGTTGTTCTTGGCTGATAGGATTAAAAAATCTTGGCAGGTGGTTACTTCTATGCTAATGGGATAGTCACATAGCCAAGACACATGTCTGTGTACCTGCCCTCCTTATGGGTTATGGCAATGTCTATCCTCAATTGCTAGTGACCAGTCACTCCGTTTACCCTTTGAACTTGCACTGGAGCCATTAAAGGTTAGGTGTAAAATGATATAGGTGCAGGAGTCCTTTCTAAATTTTACAAAAGAGTATGTTTTCCTGGAACATGCTGCCAGGGATGAAGGTCTTTTGCCAATTGCATTGTACTATGTGGCTTACAACAGAGATGTCATCATGCCAGGAGGAAAGCAACACCATACTAAACACACACTGCAGGAAAATTAAGATAGAAAATGACAGAGAAGAAAGGAGAGATGAAATACTGTTCTTCATGGAAAGGAAACAGGTGGTTACAGAATTTAGCTGTTACATGAAATCATACTTGAATTTAATTTCACGGATTTGTTTGAGCAATAATTGGAAAATCATTTGCTGGCAGCTCATGTGCTGGCATTGTGTCTCCACAGACAATGATTGCATTACAATGAGAGGTGGGATGTCTGTAATGAGAAATCCACCACCCTGCTTCATGCCAGCTTCTGTGTTGTTAAGCAGTGCATGAACCAAAGCAAAACAAAGCACTGGAGGGAGCGAGAACACGCTCATAAACAGCAGTATGTGAAACGCCAGCCTACATCATGCATTTTGTCATAGCAAAGAAGGCTCCACATCTCCTCGAAGTTTGACTTCAGCCCATTCCCATCTGACAGAAATTAAGTTGCAGAATATGATGAATATTAGAGAAGAATTCCAGGTCTTCTCAAAAATCAGGGAAAAACCAGACAGTTTGACCGTTCCATTTAACAGGACAAAACCTATAGACTGTGAAAATTACCAGAATGAACATTCAAAACGATGAGTCAGGTCCCTGAAAAAATAATGGGATGGACTACAAAATGAATAGCCCTTTAAAAAAGAATGTCATTGGGAATTTTTTTTCTTTTTTTTTGGCCTTCTGATAGATGAACAGTGTCTGTGCCCTTCTTTCAGAAACAGATCACTCAAAGAGAGGGGACTGGGCAGAATACAAGGAGATTTTAGATTCTCCTATCTGTTTCAGTGTCACTAGCCCAAATTGTATTTCCTCTAGTGTCATGTGATGCTGTTGTGGTTGCTGTGCAGCTCCATCTCCCCTGCCAGTTTAATGGGTAACTTTGTCTGCCTGTGCTTAGGTAATATTTACATGTTATTTCAGCAGCTGTAAGGATCAGGAATTTAATCTTCCAAAGAAAAATGTGCTGCTAAAAATACCTTTACCTTTATTGTCAGGTTGGAGCTTTAAGAAAAAGTCTCAGAAATCTTGCAATATGTGATAGCATATTTAGAATTGGAAACACTGGAAAAAAAAATCCCACTTCTCTCAATAAACCAAACACTGTGGGCTTTGCACATGTATACGATTTTTCATAGAAATGGCACATAGCCAACATTAGCAGTGACCATGCATGTTCTACTCATATTCTGGTATTTGCAGAATAAAATCATAGAATGTGAAGTCTCCTGTCCCAATAGCTGAGCTGCAGATGGGTGTAGCTTGAAAGAATGAAGGGATAACAATAGAAACAAAATGTTATTTTTGACACCATTCCCACTCATAGTGAGGCATTTGTTGCTTTTCATGCTTATGAGGTGATAATAATGCTTTTTTTTTTTGGAGGCAGAAGGGACTTGTACTCTTATCTCCAGGACTATTTAAATTTCCATCAGTACTTGTATACTTAATAAGGATCACCTATTTCTCATTAGAAAAAAAAAAAACATGTGAGGACTGTTCTATAGTTCACTCACAAACTGCCCCACTTGCAGGATAATTAATGAAAATGATGTCTCATATTGTGATCCACAGCATCCTTCTCTTGTGGGGTTGATGTCCTTCTCTGCAGTGAGAGTTGTCACTGACATCAAGGGAAGTTTTGAGGAGTCACAATGCGTCAGGCTACAGCGTGATAGGTGCTTGTAAAGAAGTGGGTTAGAATACAGTTTAATGGTTGTTGCAGATTAAACAACACGTCAAATCCCAGTTAAAATTACATGTTCTCTTAAATTTATAAAAAAGATTATTGGATTATGTAATGTGTAAAACCAATTCCCTAAGGGTTTAATATGATACTAGCAGTTCTTCAGTTTTGTGTTGCAGACTATTCACAAGCAGTCTGTATGTGTAGTATTCTGAAGCACTTTTTTAGCATTGAGAGATTATCAGAGAAGTAGCACAATGGTGATGAGTATCAACATTCAAAACCCCTAAGAGAAAGGATGAGATTGGAGATCATCTTGAGAATAACCTGTTTACAAACATTTTACTCCTATTAATTTTCTTTTTTTCTTTCTTTCTTTCTTTTTTTTTTTTTTTTTTTTTTTTTTTTTTTTTATTAAAGAACTTCCCCCTTCACTGATGGTACTGCTTTGGGGATGTGGTGTCTAGGAGCTGACTGGCTTCAAGGTCTGATACCCCAAAGAGAGCTCTGGTTGTGATTGGCAGGAACTGGGCAACAGCAAAGGGAAAGGGAAAAGATATGAGGACAGACCATCAGGATGCAAAGAGGCTGGGCTCTGGGTGTCACTGGGAGAGATGTAGGTAGATGGGCAAACAAAGGAGAAGTTGAAGAAAGTGTCTCCAGGGCCAGAGAAAGGACAGGACAAGGGCAGAAATGGCAAAGGATTAATAGGAAGCACAATGTCTCAGCCTGACTTCTGATTTCAGGACTTGATTGCACTGCACGTGAATACTTCTGAGCTCCCTTGGCTGCACGTGTGTGTCACCCTCCTCCTCTGGCTTTTCCTCAGAGGACGATGGCTGGCTACAGCAGCTATGTTTGGACAGTGGTTGTGCCTGTGCTGAGCTCTGCCGCTGGCCTGTCTGAGGACACATCTGGTCCCTTCTGGAGAAAACACTGATGTTTGAAACAACATCTTCAGGTATTAAAGATCAACAGCATGAGGGGTTCTGATTAATTAAATGTTGTCAGGCTATTTATTTTTTTCCCACAGAATGTTTTATTTTGACTTCTGTGACAAAGGAGTCCACAGCCTGCAGGACTTTTACTGTCCTGCCTGCAAAAGTGAGAAATACAGGCTCTAAATGATGCTATAAGGGGGTGACCAGAAATGAAAGAGGTTGAGATGGGGTAGGAAGAGAGACAGGCCCACAGCCCAAGTCTGAATGATTTTTTAGGAAATTCTGTTGAAATCAGGGGATGAAAGAGGAGAGTTTGAATGAAATGCTGAGTAAAGAAATCCCAGTAGTGCCTGCTGCACTTTGACAGCATTTAAAGAATCAGCAGGTGCTGCTCAGAAGGGCTTAGTGTGCGAGGGAATCCTCAGGAAGAGAGTCCGTAGTTTAAAGATAGGCAATGCTGCCCTGGTATACTTGGATTACAGCCCTGCCTCTCCCACAACATTGTTCAGTAATATTATTGATTTCTTATTTAAAATTATTTGTGTCATCGTGCCAGCTGATTCTTTGTTTTCTGTGTCTGATTCTGCATTTTGTTCTCTTCATATTCTTATTTGCATTTTTCCAGGGCTCAGTTCTTCCTTGACAGCAGGATGGGTGAGGGAGCAGGCAGGGAAAGAAGAGAGCAATTTTGCCTCTCCTCCTGGGTGGAATGCTGGCCCTGTGCTGTGCCTGGAGTGCTGGGATGCTGGAGATGTGACTCTCTCCTTCTCCCTCATGACCCCTGCCTGCTCAGCTGGAACAGAGAAGGTGCCCAACAGCAGAGCTCCCCCTGAGCAAACTGTGCCACCTGAGCCTGGCTAACTGCCTGGGGAAGGGGTGCTCAGGTAGCTGAAGACAAAATCAAGTCCTTTGTCAGCTTCTTCTCCTTTCAGCTTTAGAGATTGTTCATAAAACTGTTCCCATCAGTGTTTTATGGTGCTATGTCACCAAATTTATTGTTTATGCATCTCAAATGCCTTGGTGGTGGGTGCTTGAAAAATAAAATAATTGTGCTATAGCAGTTTCTGCTATTTTATTAACAATTAAAGTATATTAATCAATGTAATTTCCAGTTAAACTTGCACTTTGCACCAAACATCCAGAGGCCTTTCTTGAATTTGCCAAGTGTGAGACATTCATTTTTCCAAAACATTTTCTGTGAATGACAGCATTATTATAGGCAATGTTGGTAACTATATCTGCCTAATGCTTTCTGTTTCTGATCCTGTTTTCTTATTAATGTAAATATAAAGATAGAGGCATAACACCTGGGTTTGGAAACAGTTGCAGGGTGATATTTTTACTGAAAAAGAGTCAACTGCTATAAATTGACCCACCATCATGGTCTTCACTGGAGTTACTTCAGACTCCAGCAGCTGAATAATTAACATGCAGTAATCTTGTTGAAAATCAATGGATCTGTGGACAATATCAGGCAATAAGCATTGGTTTCAATGCTTGCGTCACTCCCAGCAAAAGAGATTGCAGAGTCAGAGAGGTTAACTGTGAATGGCTGCTCTGCTGAGATGAATAAGTAGAGGTAATGCTATAAGGGCAGGATCTCTCGAGCTAGCCTCATCAATACAGTGAAAATAAATTATTTTCCATTTGTCAGGATGAGCAGAAATAATACAGTCTTCCTGAAAGACACCACTGGTTGGGAAGAGAAAGAAGAGACGTCAACCTTTGTGTGAACCAACATAATGAGCATTTTCTCAGCTCACCTCCAGAAAAAAAGATAATTGATACATATAACTAGCATCAGTGGAAATAGATCAATTTATCCCTGGGAGGCCTGAAAGCTGCAGCTAGCTGTATTAACTTTCTCATGAGTTTGATATTAGAATGTCCTGTTCATGTATGTAGTCAAACCCCCAGATCATTTGAGGGTTTGGGGAGGTAGAAAGGGATGAAGGTGGAAGGAAGCATAGTCAGCATGCAGTCCACACAGTAAAATCTAAGGGTTGGATAGGCTATGCCTACTTCAGTGAGTACAAACAAATGACATATTTAGAAAGGATCCATTTGTGTAAAGGCATGTTTGAAATGAACTTAAAACATCTAAACCATGTTTAGAAGATGACTGAAAAGAGACTCTAATATCTCTACATCTCAGAAAAAAAAAAAAAAGGCAGAAGCAGTCTTTTGTTAACATTGGAGATTAGTGATTTAAATAGCTCAGTCTTTAATCCAGGAAATTACCTAGTGAAAATGAGACGAGTTGACATTTGCAGGGCACTTAAAATATTTAGATGAGCAAACGGTAGCTTTCTAATGGCATTTGTATGTCTACTAGATATACATTTTTCTATAGATTATTAATTTTTTTATAGTGCTTATGCTATTTTCTCCTAAAGGTTAAATGAAAGTTTATTTACTACACTGGTGTTGAGAAGACTACTGGGGGCTTTTCTTCATCTCAGTGTACTTCACTGCCACAGACAACTGATCTCTAATTTCCTGATACCATCATATTGTACAATGAAGCCTGTGTCAAGAGGAAAATAATACGACTTTTTCAATGTAGCCCATGAGTAGGCAAAAACAGAGTTGTGGAATGTGACTTTTGATCAGGATGAGACCATTCTGATCCCAGTGACCTCAATTTCATCTTCTTGTCATAGTGATTTGATGGCGGAACAGTAGGACTAGAAGTCCCAGTCAGGCTTTCCCCTGAAATACACATCTCATGAAGAAGTAGACTGAAAGCATACAGCATCAGCTGTATGTGGTGAGAAGCACAAAACAGGAGACATGGGAGACAGAGCTTAGTGAAATATTTCTCCATACTGATGGCATTGGTCTGTGGGACAACAATATACTTTTTAGATTAGCAGCTGGCCCATGGGTTCACTGGTATAACTAGAAAAACTCTTCTCATTGTACTCTGTCTATGTTTCAGCATACCTTTTAATCAGGCAATATATTATTAGTCCTCAGCCTTGATGGTAAATGGGTGTAGGGGTCTTTGTTGATTTCTTTCTTTGTGTTGAAGTGCTTCTTGTGCTTAAGGTAATCTGAAATAAAAATGTACTCTTTTTATTTGATTTAACTCAAAATCTTAACAAGTCTGTTTTTTCAGAGCAGCTAGTTGTTTATAATCATGTCATCCGAGTACCTTGGTTTATTAAAAATGGTTTCTTTTTCCCACACGAAAAAGAAAATAAATGAAGCAGAGGAGAAGTTTTAAAACAGATTTCAGTCAAATGTGGGAAAGTAAGCTAAGCTACAAAAAAAAAAAAAAAGAAAAAAAAAAAGAAGGAGAAATAAACTTTAAGAATATTCCCATCCAAGTAAAATTCTGCTTTACTGGGACAATAACAACTGAAAAATTAAAATAGAAATTCGGTTTGAATGATGTTCCTCTAGGCTTACTTTCTTCTGTCTGCATTCTTTATCTTTTAATGCTGTGTGGTTCTAGCTTTTGTTGTATGTATTTTTTTCTTTCTTTTAATGGATAAGTAGTAAGAATGACGAGTTGGAAATGGGCCTCATACACAACAAAAGCACTCTCTGTTGAAAAAAAAACCACACAATGTGATTGTTGTTTCCTTCCTTTGCTTTTCCAAAACAAAGCCTGAAAATGTGTGTCCCATGATCAGTCATTTCAGCTTTTGCATTATATGGGTTCAGTATTATACATAAAACATACACTGGTACATTAGTGGGAAGCTTTTCTTGCTATCTTGATGTTGTCTTACCTGTCCTCGTTCTGCTGAGTGAACACAGCCAGCAAGTGCCTGGTTTGCTTATATGCTCTGTTTTCACAGCTCTTATGTCCTTAAAAGCTCAGAGGGTAGAGAGAGTCCAACTTCTGAGATGTTAAATTTCCGTCTTGATCCTTTAAACTGGAAATATGGGGGTTTGGATAAAATCTGTAGATTTCTAATAGATTCTTTTTTTCCCCCTCCAATTTTAGGCTTACTTTAACCCTATCCTGTCCCATGGACTTGAAGAATTTTCCTATGGATGTACAGACATGTACAATGCAGCTAGAGAGCTGTGAGTGAACAATTGCTTTATCTAGCAAAGAACAAAATTTTGCCATAACATTTGGTGATTAGATAATATCTACACTGTCATATTTGTGTGGTGAGACTCAGCATTCCTATCTTTTAAGGGCAAATCAGAGAGGAACAGTGCTTTAACTGTCTATCACCGTACCGTGCAAGTCCCTTGTTTCTGTGCTGTTCCTACTCCCTTTCCCTCTCCCAGGGCACATCACCTCACCCATCATGGCTGAGTTAACTTCCATGGACAGCCACAGTGACGTTGTGTGGGAGAAATTAGATCTCAGAAAAGTAAGAGCAATTAGTACACGGCCAGGGATTAGCTATGTCTGATCAAGGCATGCTATGGCCTTTTGAAAAATGGAAGCAACACACTCGATGAAGCAGAGGTCCTATAGGCACAATTATATTGGTAAGCTGAACACAGTCAAGCCATGCACTTGGGTACCCCCATCCGTACCACATAGCTTTCAGCACACACATTTGCACCATTTTGCTCTGTGCCAGTTAACAACCAGACAAAAGAGTGGCTGGGATAATGGCATATGCCAGTGACCATTCCCAATAGTCAGTAGCTACCAGACCACCTTGTTGTGTGTGGGTTTTTTGTTTGTTTGTTTTTCTTTTACAAGGAAGAGAGAATGAGTTTAACTGGATGGGTGTGAGCTGCTGGCCAACACCTGCCTTTGTGGCCACAGTGGTCACAACTAGTTAAGTTTACCCATAAAGGTGTAGCTATTGCAGGAAAAAAATAGACCTCAGTGAGTCTGAGCCTCTCTCGTTCCCATCCACAACTGTCTGTGGGAGGTTCACATATTGCAAATGCTGCTGTTTTCCTTTTTGTGGGGCCCAGCATCCTGTAGTCTAGAAATTCTCATTTTATTGGTGCCCACCAACTCCATCATCAAAGAATAATTAAAAAAAAGCAAAATGCAAGCTGATACATATGCATAGAGGAATGCCATTTCAGTTGTAAACAGTATCTTTGATGGGCCAGCAAAAATATTTTTAGTGGCAAACCAGGGCAGTAGTTCAGAACATAATGGTATTATTTGTTGCTCTTAATAGAATAATAGTGCAGTAACAGTAACTAGCAAATAACAGCAATAGTGTTGTTGTTAATGAGACAGTTTAAAAATATAACTGAGATAACATGTATTGAGATAAAAGACATACTCCTCAGACATAATAATATTGGCTTTTGATGTTTTCTGGTCAGTTACCATCTAACAAATTCTGATTTCTTTATTGTAGTTGGCTACACTATGAATGATCTGATATTTGAGTGGCTAAGTGATGGACCTGTGCAAGTTGCAGAGGGTTTAACCTTGCCACAGTTTATTCTGAAAGAAGATAAAGAACTTGGTTATTGCACAAAACATTACAACACTGGTGAGCTTTATTCCATTTTTATTCTATTAATTGCTCTAATGGTGTCTATTGTCAATTTGTAAATGAAAAAGCTGGATAAATTAAAAAATATTTTAAAACTCAAATTTGATTCAGCTGCACTTATTTTTAAATCTGAAAAAAAAAAAGAAATTTTCCTCCCTTTTATTTTTGTTTGTTTGAAAGATTTTGTTTCCAAATTCCCTTTCATTTCATTAAAGATACCCCGATATGCCTATTCTAATATCCTTAAAATCATTAAGGAATTTAAAATCTTTAAAAACAGATTAAAAAATCTACTTGCTTTTATTTCCTTAAAATGAAAGTTTTTAACAAACTGAATCTTTTATTAAATATTGATTCAGTGCTTTTAAAGTACTGATTTTTCTGAACTTGATTTAATTCCCCAGCATACCAAAGTGCCAATGAGGAAAAACATCACATTTTCACCAGCTTGGATGTGTGGTCTAATTCATGAAATGCTGTATTTGAAAAGACAATGCTTTCATTGTTGATCTGAATAGTATACAGGCATGACATGTTGGGAAAGTAAATATTTGCTTAATACTATAACCTTTTTCCTATATTTACTATTTTGAAGTTTCAAACGCTCTGTTTTCTATCTTTAGCCTTACATAAGAAAGAGAACTCTGTTAAAATTTGGATTTAGCTGCTTGGAGTTTATTTAATAGGGACAGCATTTAGAGAAGGGCTTGCTGGGTGCTTGCTGGGATTAGATATAATCCCTCTCATCTAAAATAGCTTTTTCATCATTTCAGTCTAAGAGCCAATCTGGTTGCATCAAATATATTTGGCAGAGGTTCTGCCACTGCCAAAAATAAGTCACATTCATTTATTAGGAAAACAAAATTATTGTTTTTATTTTTTAAACATACAGCTTCTCATTTTGGGGCCCAAATTGCCAAGGAAGGAAAACTTTGTGATTCTATAGTCCAAGACACATGGAAAGGGGGACTACTACGACCTGTCATCTTTTCTCACACTTAAAGGAGATAATTGAGAATAAATTTCAATAGGCAGAGCTTGCTCATTTGTAATTTGGCTGATACAAAGTTTAGCCGTTTCCCTGTATGTAATTCAAACTCTGAATAAGTGCTTCTCTAATTACGGTCAGATAACCATTTTGAAGAGTCAAACACTGAAAGTAAGAGAGGGGGAAGAGCATGAGCAGTAGCTTCCTTGAATACCCACAAAGATTCCCCAAAAAAGATAAAAGTGCAAATTAGTAGCTCCCATTACATGTAGTTGAACAGAATGAATCTCTAATTATCCAAAGTTAAAAGTGTGTGTGGGGAAATAAAAAGAAATATTCAAGCTAAAGAAAACTTTGCCTACAGGTATGTACTTGGGTCTAGTCTCTGTAGCATGCTCCTTCTGGTTTGCTGTGAAATTAAAATGTGGATAAAAGCTGTATTATTCAGCCTTCTCCTACCCACACTGCAAGGTGCTCTGTCCATGTTGCACCATCTGGAGAGCATGTGACATATTGGGCTACTCCAATGCCATTGCTGCCACATGTCGCCACCCCACACCTTTGAGTCCCTAACTGTACAGGCAGACTGGTCAGGGTCAGTCACTATCCAGGCCTCAGGGTCTGTCTTCAGGGTCACAGGTCAGGCCACATGTATATAAGCTTCTGTCCTGCCAGAAGATATTATTCAGGACTGAGAGTTGGGTTTGTTCAGCCTGGAGAAGAGAAGGCTCCAGAGAGACATTGTTGCAGGCTTTCAGTACTTAAAAGAGGCCTGTAAGAAAGATGGGGACAGACTTTTTAGTAGTGCCTGTTGCGATAGGCCAAGGGGTAATGGTTTTAAACTAAAAGAGGGAAGATTCAGACTAGACATGAGGAATACTTTTTTTACAATGAAGATGGTGAAACACCGGCCCAGGTTGCCCAGAGAGGTGGTAGATGCCCCATCCCTGGAGACATTCCAGGCCAGGCTGGACAGGGCTCTGAGCAACCTGATCTAGTTGAATATGTCCCTGCTCATTGCAGGGGGTTGGACTAGATGACCTTTGGAGGTCCCTTCCAACCCAAACTATTCTATGATTCCGTGATTCTTCTCCCTTCCACTCTTTGCCAAACAGCCTTTATGTCCTGCTTTGTGCCAACTCTCTCCCCTGCCATTCAGATTTCTAGACCAGAAAAAAAATGTGCATGCATCACAAAAGGAGCGAACAGTCTAATTTCACCTGAAAGGATGAGCAAGAAAAAGTACATCCTCATGCGTTTGACCAACCATTAGCATAACATCTCAGGAACTGCAGACATTTTTGTACTTTGATTAGTCTGCCTCAAGTGAGAGCCTTCACAGTACCTAAACCACAGGCAGGATACACAGTAATTTGGAGAGCAGCACAGAGTGCAAACTGCTGCAACTCAGGACTCCGCATTCCCTGCTGCACAACTAGTTCCACTGTCAGGCAATCCTAAACTTCTGTCCTCCTCTACTGCTGTAGAGCAGCTGTTTTTTGTTTGGAGAATCACTTCCCATGAGAGATAGTTGCAGGTTTCATGGAGTTAGACTTTTGGCAAAATTCAAACCAGGTTTTGAGTTGATTCTGCCATAAGAAGTAATCTGCAGACACAGGCAAATGACATGACCAGAATGAGAAGGGGTGGGATCTACCACAGGACTCTAAGCGTGTTTATGATTTGTCTGCTTAATTACATGTTTGCTTAATCTCATGTCATTAAAAGACTGAAATACTACACCCTTTTAAAGCTAAATAGTGTATTTGACTAAAGTAAAATCTTACTAAATTTTGAGAAAATAAATGTTGCATTATATTTTCCAGAGGTGATATTAGTTGTGCTAATATTCATTTTCTTGGTTAATTTGAAGAACTGGGCATACTCTGCTTCAGTAGTCCCATGCATCCCCCAAGTTAGCATGCAACAAATGGCTGACTCTTATTTATGTATCAGGAACTGCTTATAGTGTTAGGTTAGCAAGCCATGCATCTGACTTATGTTTAGAAAAGAGGATAAAAATGTACAAAAAGCATTTATGAAAGTAATTTCATGTTCTAGGAAAGTTTACATGCATTGAAGTCAAGTTTCATTTGGAGCGTCAAATGGGATACTATTTAATCCAGATGTACATTCCTAGCCTGCTGATTGTCATTTTGTCCTGGGTTTCTTTCTGGATCAACATGGATGCTGCTCCAGCTAGAGTTGCACTGGGTATCACTACAGTTTTGACAATGACCACGCAAAGTTCAGGATCTAGAGCTTCCCTCCCAAAAGTAAGGAAATATTTTTGTACCACTTATTTGTTGTTAAAAAGAAATATTTGTATTAATTGTGAAGTTTTTGAAAGATTTGTGTAAACATGCATCTGATAAGAATACAGGAGAAAGTGGTAGTAGTGTGATGTTAAACTGTTGCAATGCCCTTGTATTCGGATTAAAGCAGGTTTCTGCTGGTTTGTGGGATGGCTGAAGGGTTCAAAGGTATGGATTTTTAATGAGGTTTTACTAGGTTTGACACTAAGTCTTCAGCATGTAGAAGCCAGATTTTTTCTGAAGTATTTAAGTACCTGACTGGATTTCTGAAAGCACTTTCACGAAAATTGGACATTCTATCTGACTGGAGACTTGATAAACTCTGTTTGGTCCTTTCTGGACCATTAGAATCTCCAATATCTTGATGTTTTTAAATATGTCTCTTAGTCCAATGCATATATAAACGTACATAAATAAATGTATGCATATATAAAATACATACATATAAATGTATACACCTAGAGGGTTTGTCTGGATAATCTTTTCAGTTAGGAACTACTGACGTCTTTGTTTCACAGCTGAATTTGTCCAGGTTATCATTTAAGTGTCATCTGCAGACCTTCATCCTGCCTATGCACAAAGATATCCTCTCACTCTAATTTTGTGGTGTTTTTAATCCTGGCTGGATGCTGTAGATGGGTTTACACATTACAAACTGGATTCTTTGTTTAGTCAGGCTGACAGCTCTTTTCAGCATGGGCACAGCCTGAATGCTTCTGCTGATAGCATTCCCAGCAAAATTTTGTGTGCATGCTCAGGCTTTGTACAATTTTCTGGAAGACAGCTCAAAGGTAGATCAGTTTACAATAGTTTAAGGAGTCACGAGATATACTCCCTGAAGTGTCCTCTTTACAGCAGTCCAGCATTGCGGGGACCAGGATCACAAAATTGCTCTAGCAGCAGTGAAAGCATGAATTTTGAATGCTTGTACAGATCATGATCTATTCCAAAAAGCATTTGTATTTTGTTCTACTTTACCCTTGGTATCATAGTCTCATTCCAAATACTGTAATTTGTTCAAATGGAACATATATAGGGCAACTTCAAAAGCTGCACAGATTGTGTTACTCTTCTATTGTTAACGAGAAAGTATCACTCAAAAATCTGGTGACTACAACAGTTGGTTCAACCTCACTTGTTCACTTGGAGATATGTATAATTTTCCATGAAAATTGAAAACCTTTCATATATTAACTCAGACTTTCAAATGGATAATTCCTTAAACATTTGTTTAGACAATTCAGGAAATATTACCAAGTGAACACTCTGAAAAGAAAGTCAACAAAGAGATGATCTTGGCAAGGAGCATTAGAGGCTCTGTAGATAGCAAGTTTGGAGTCACCAAAGACTGTGCATAGATGGTACAACACAAGAAGCTCTGCAGTGTTAGCATGCCCAAAATGTCAGGTGACTCCCACTTCGCGTGACTCAAGCATCCAAAGAAACACAGGACTGACCAAAACCAAGTGTTTCAAAACAGACTTTGTGTGCACAAGTAGCTGTATAGCCATGTGTAGACATACAGGTCTCCTATTGCCAGTGCCTGAATCCTCACAGAAAGAAGAGGCTTTTCTTGCTGTTGCAAGCACATAGCTACTTTGAAACTTCATCTGTAACTTAATAGCGAAATTGTATTTCTTAATAAAATCGGTCCATCTGAAATACATTTGGAAATAAAAATATGAAAAAAAATTGAATCAAATCACGGTTAAATGAGAAGTCACAAAATGGCTCTTTAAAAGTAATGTTTTTCTAAGTGGTGTCTACATATTGTCAAGACAGAGGAAGTTAGGCTGTCAATAAAACATCCATTTAAAAATTGCTCCAAGCATGAATATCTAACAGAATAAGACATGACAGCAGGGTTATTTTTGCAAGAGTACTGAAAAACAGATGAAATTTTCCTTTGTGAAAGCAGCCTAGATTTGAATACAAGTGCTATATTTTTTTCCCCCATCCTTCTTTGTGTCCTATTGTTATTAAGACACGTTTATGCAACTTTACCTACAATTTACCCATGGTTTCATGCCAAAACTTTCTTCTCATTCTTACTTATTTTAGTAGAACTTTTCCACAAAAAACAAGAAAGCAACAAAACTCACCAGCATTAAGGGGAATAATTCCTTTACCTAAAAAGGCAAAGAAGAATTGTGATTAGAAGATTCTTGGTTAGTTTTTTTGTCAGTTTCCAAGTTACTATCTAGATGATGAAAGTGGTACTGTTCAAAAGCAAATACATACATATCGTTCTCGATCCTCATATAAGATTACATGACAACGTTCTGTATCCTTAAAACTGCTTTTTTCCATATTAATAACTAATATTTATTTTGATACACAGATTTCATAATTCCAGGCCATGGCAACGTAGATATTAGATACTCAGTCGTAGAAAATTTAACATTTGATTGATACTGATGAAAAGAAATGTAAAGAAAAGGAAATGAAAGAATGAAACTAATTCCAGCTGAGTCTCTCGTTTATTGCACATAAAAGAAAAATCTAGAGAACATCTTCTAAATGAAATATAGTTATATCTCTTAGGTAAATTTTTTAGCATGTCTGTGGATTATCTTTGAAGTATTTTGAAATTCTGGCTAAGAATATAAGGTCAAATTCCAGCATCAGCAACATAGTAATAAAGAAATAAGTAAAACTTTTTTTTTTTTTTTCCCTTATTCTTCTACAAAGTCCATTTATTTGTTATAAAAGGTAAGAATAAGCCATGACATGGTTTACATCCCAACAAAGCTACTATTCTAGGTAGGGAAAGAAACCTGCAGTGCCTGTTTCAGAAAGCAGCAATATTCTCTTCCTCTATGGTTTTAGCATTAGCTGAGGAATACCTCATGGAATATTTTATTCTTTCATGGACATGAAATAATGATTTTCTGTATAGGGTGTATCTGCAGAAAAATATTTACCATGGTGCCAACCTCTTGCAGTGATGAAATTATTTCATGTTTGATAGAGGAGGCTAGTGAGGGGTCCTGTGACCAGAGTTACCCCCACTGACTGTGCTTGGGGGTGGTAAGGAACTCACCCAGAAAGCTGGGATTGAATTCCCTCCCTCCAGTTTGGCTAATCCATAGCTGGGATGCCCAGGAGTAGTGATGCAAAACAGCAGGGTTCCTCTGATCTGTTCCCCCTCCCACACATTCATGTGTGTAAGTCTTACCCTCATCTGGTACTTGATGTCCGGATTCCTTTGGTTATGTCATTGTTTTCGCCTTAGAAACTCTGGCTAGATTAACTTTTGTACACCCAGCTACATCAATAGGGCTTGTTGATCAGCCAGCTGAGCAGAAATCCTGGTTTCCAGCTGGGTGATCAGTATGACCACACATCCACGATGAAACTCTCAGGAAACCCTGAGCTTCCTATGCAAGTCTGGTGCTTAAGCCTAGGACTTTCCATGCACCTCGGATCTGACAGAATTCACCTGTGCAAAGAAACTCTAGGCCACACAAACCAGGAATCTGATGTAACTTACAGTATATCCATGCAATACTCAACATGTGCTTAGATTCAGCGCCTTTTGGAAGTATCAGACCAACAACACAAAAACAGTAGCATGTATTCATCAAAACATGGACTAAGGGCAACAGAGAAAAAGAATATGCCTTTACATATTCCTTGGTCTCAGCTGTGTGTAAGCTGGGGGAGTACAGAGGAGGATATAAATGTACAATAGCATAGAATTTTTAAGAAGTGTTAGAAAATGGTTATTTTCTTCAGAGTATTGAATGACTATTCTCTTACGATTCTATTTATTTTTGAAAAAACTTCCCTTTTGTTGAATCAACAGAATAAAAAGTTTGAAAGCATTTTCAGAAGAGGCATTTGAAAGAATAATCAGTTCTCTGCTGTGCTAGTAATTGGGTATTTTTCAGATTGCTTTCTTCTTAAAACACTTATATAAATCAAACCTTAGCAACAACAGTCCTAGAAAATGAATTGCTTTTAATGCCGTGAAGCAAAACATTTGAGGATACTTTAAGTCAAGTAAGTGATAGGAACTGTATTTTACAGTTGCATAGCATTCATATTGCGTTATTTTAATGCTCAATGCTTAATGAATGCATGTTCCTTCCCCAGGGAGCATTCTGTGCAGGAAAAAAAGTCTCATTCAAAGCTCACTGAAAATGTCCGGGAGACCTTCCATTCACTTCATTTTGCTTTGGATCACTAAATGCATTAGCAAACGCAATAAAAGCATTATACTCTAATAGGTGCAGAGACTTGCAAAACCAAAGCCAATGATGTCTATCCCCTTTGGCAGTAAATGGCTGGTTTTATGTGCTGTTGACTATCCCCAGCATTTTTGGAAACTTTTCAAGATTCTTGGGCTTCTAGCAGACCACTCTGAGAAAGTAATATATCCTTGTTTGAATGCCAAAAGTTATCAAGTAGAGAAGCTCCAAGAATACAGCACAATTTTTACTTTAAATTAAGGTTAAAAAATGTCATAACAAAAGTTTTTTAGAAAAAGGAAGAAGTGAGCGGGAATAACAACAAAGCAAAAGGAAGAGATGCTGTGATCAGAGATGATACAATATTATTCTGTGTTCATTTGTTTCATAGGTTGTAGAGCACATAAGGTGATAGTTTACTCTTTCATGTAGCAAAACACAGAGATAGCACATTTTGGTGAGCCTTATGGTAAAGAAATAATAATAAAGTAACTTGGAATAGAAGGAGTTTTTTGACAAAATTACTTTTACTCCAGTCTCAGGATCTGAAGAGAAAATAAAAGAATAATTCAGCGATGATGAGACATGTTAATTGACACTTGGCTTATATGGATTTCTGAACACTTCACATGCTGCTTAAATAATTGATGACAATTCTATTTTTATTAGATGTTTACAAATTCCTATTGGAGACCCGATAGTCCTAAAACATTACCTTGACATTTAATATATCTGCCCTATGTCACATATTTACGTATTCTGACAGAGCAACTGTGAACAAATTTCTACTTCAAAAAAACTTCTTCAGGGACCTTGAACGGATTTAAAAAGAAGCATCCTAGTGATTGTTAGTTTTCTTGACTGTAACAAAAGTGGGCATGCAGTCCAAACTCTTGGGAAGTCAGGCTGTGCTGTCAGGTAACCACGAGGATCTAGTATTCAGTCATGTGCCTACATCAAAATATTTTAGCATTCACTTGTTTCATTCATTTCTAATGTTCTTATATAACTTTTCCCCTCCCTGTTATAGTTTAAACATATAGCATGGTCTCATAACATGACATACAACTTTTTTTTTTTTTTTTGACCTTGGCAAAGCTAGGTATAACTAAATCTTGTATTCAGATAATGTTTTCAATATCTATTTTTATATCCCATGTAGTTTTTGAATCTGGATACAGAAATCTCTTCTACACTACTAACAAAGGAAATCACCTAGGCTGAGTTTATTTTTCGACAAAATAAGTTCTGAAATAGAACAAGGGTCATAAATGAGCATGTGTTTGCTTGCTGTGACTTATTGAAGCAATTACCGAATACAAACTGATTGTGACTAAACATAGAGTTCTGTGCATAAAATAAGCAGTCCTACAAAATACTATAAAATAAATTCCTGTTGAGTTGTTTATAAACATCTCCTCATAAGTTGTAGTTCAAAAAAGGTGTTTTCTGATTCTGCTCTACAGCTTTTTCACATTCCATTTCTTTATTCTTCCTTCTTCCCCCTCTACTTATGTTTTCTCATGAATGGTCTTGAGGTAAGATATCAATGTGTTTGTGCTTGATGGCAAGAGAGTGTTTGAACTGTGGTGGAAGATGTGAGGCATTTATCAGATGATACGTGATGTGTCAGAGAGAACTTTCTAACCACTCCAAGTATCAATAGCACTGTGGCCACATTAGCACCAGCTTGAAAATACATACTTGGCCCTGATGAAAAGAGTGTGTAGTGCCCAGAAGCTTCTCTGGTGCTTCCACTTACATCAATTGGTGTCCTTGCAAATCTTGCTCCTTTGAGACCTGGGTAGATATTTATGCAGCTAACCTTTGTAATTGCAAATTCACTGCAAGCAGTATCTCGATTAAAGCCACATGGGATGAGCTTTGCCACAGTTACATATGCTGTCATCATGCATCCATTTGAGGAAGAATTTTTTTCTTCCATATCACAACCATTTCTACTTCTGCAAAACTAAAGATTTGGGTCTGCTGTATAGGTAAGAAGGAAAAAAACAGCAGGATCCATGTTTCTTGTGAAAAGAGAAGAAGGAAGAAGGATAAGGATATTAATCAGAGCACCTAAATCTGTCGCTAGAAATTGCCACATTATTCTGTTTAGCTTGGCCACAGATATGAGGTGTCCTGGTCAATCTTTGGGTCTTAAAATGGTTACATAGCGGAATTCTTGCTGTCCTTCCTTTTGTACAAAGCTGATTGGCAAGATAGTGACTAGATAAAGACTAAGACATCTGTCTCTATCCCAAGTTCTACTCTATGAAAGTCCGAAAACCAAACCAAAACAAACCTATTGTGTAAATCAGTCACTTTTTCCACTATACTCATCTCAACTTTAAAATTTGCTTTTCTGTATAGTGAAAACAGTGATATTTACTGTACTACAAAAACAGTAGTTGCCGTTATGCGTGAGAGGTAAAAATATACAGTCAGATGTGTCTGAATACCCCTGAGATATAGCTTGAGTACTCCTGGCACTTCCTCAGCAGGTTTTATAACGTAGTCAACTGGGAGGGCTGACATTCAGCGGAGCCTATTTCAAGCATCAGGGAAGAGTTGAAGTTATTGTGCACACCAGCCTGCCAGTTGTTTCATAACCCTGGCACGGTACTGGGGCTCTCTGACTTCATTACCACACCCTCCAGGACCTTCTGGCAGCTTTTAGCAGCTCTCTGAGGAATGCTCTGTGACGTTCTTTCACACACATAAGTACTGCAAACCTCTTCTGAAGCAACGATGTAGGCTGTTGTGGCTCATTCATTTCAAATAATTGCAAGCCTTGACTCTATTAGATCATCTAGGAGTATTACTTATGAATATCTTCTGTTAATATTTCATTTGAAATAATGTTGATGGGACCCCCTGGAGTCTGGGAAAACAATTTTCATTTGCAGTGTACGTTAAGGTTACTGCCTTCCAGTCTGAACATCCATGCACGTGGCTGCTAAGGCAGTCGGGCCACTGACGTCTCACTCCCCCAAAGTTCTCTTTGAGTTATAGTGCAACCATATGAACTTCATTGCTTGAATAACAGGTCTTTTTTTTTTTTTTTCCTTTAAGAGACATTTCTCTGGAAAAAAATAACAAAAAACATTGATAGTGACATCTAGATGTATTAAGCCCTTCCTCTTCCTTTCTCTCTTCCCCGCTCAAGAAAACTGAGAGAGGCAATTGACTTTTCTTCATGAATACGTCAAACAAGCTTCTGCAAAAGGAGGAACTAAATGACTCAGCGTCTTGTTTTTAAATATAATGTCTGTAATAAGACAAACCAATGACTTTAACTTGCTAGTAGTGGGGCACACTATTCTTTGTTGTAGTAACAGCAGCTTTGGAAATTAATTCATTCCAAACTAGATACCGATAAGAATAAAATATCTTTTTTTTTTTTTTTTTAAGTCATGGAAATATAGTCATGGACCTAGAATGCAGCATTATTCATAGATCCTTAGTAGTAAAGTTTAAAACTCTGATGAAGTAGTCTCTTTTCCTCCTTATTTCTTCTTCCTAGAAGCATGGATCTAATTGAGATATCTTGCTTCAAAGAGAAAGGAGCATGAGAGCAAAGGTCTTTGATCCCCAGTAGCTTGTATCTGGTGATAGGCCTCCCTGCCTGTAAGAAACAGACATAGCGTGTTGTCTTTCCTTATTCTACCAAAGGTTAGGGCTCTGGAGAATTGAGCCTAAACTCTCAGTATGTCTGGAGGGAAACGTAAGTGACTAAATCTCAACAGAAAATATAAGTTACAAAAAATACACAGCAAATGTTCCTCAGTGCATGTGTTCGTAGAAAAGATGGCACAGGTTGTAATACAAATAATTATCGGTAATGACACTATTATAATGAGAACATATCAATATCTGTCACATACAAGAGAAACTACATCTATTAGAAGCTGTTCTGAGAAATGAAATGCTCTTTTGCAGAAGGGCATTTTCCTTTGTGTGCATAATGGCAATCGAAACAATTTATTGATAGATTTGAACTAAAATGTGATGGACAACTCTACTTTATAGGGTATGACCAACTTAAAAAAAACCTTTTAATTTTCCAGGGAACCGTATAGATGGTCACAGACAGCAATAAGAGTGCCACTTGCCTGGACTGCACCACTCCATGCTTGAGGATACTCTGCTCATCAAAACTGACTTAAAAACTGTTTAAATTTGCATGGAACTGACAAAGAAAAATAAAAAATTAAGAAAGTGAAGCAGCCTAAATGTGAAGATCATAATAAAAATCCTCAGAGTTAGAGAGTGTGTTCTGTTCCTTTTTCTCATTCAATCAAATTATTTGTTTGCTTTTTTAAGGAACCTGTAGTTGTCTGACAGGATCTATTTTATGAGTTTGTTGGCTGCATTTTGCTGTCTCCTGAGCCTTCTAGCAGAAATAGAATCTACTCAGAGTACAAACAAAATCCTGTCATTGGGAAAGACTTGAATTAAAGCACTCAGATGCTCAGGCTTTAATGTTGCTGTTACTTTTACCAGGACTCCCCAAAGTCAAGGGTGACAGGGTTATGTCACAAAAGTAACAGTGAAGAACAACTCAGTTATGCATAAATCTATCCCTGGATGTGAAAAGAAAAATAAGCTTGCTTTTATGTAGCTCAAAATGGTTAAAATACTGCTCTAGGAAGCAATATGATTTTTTTATGTCTAGTTTTCTCTGTCCCATCTAGTCAGGGGAACAGCAATATATAATTATTCTCTTAATTAGTTAAATATTGTCTTGGAAGTTACTTCATTTGTCATCTGTCTAATATTGATTTTGACTGGGTGGCATTGTCTTTTTGGTAAATAGGAAATGAGAATTTTATTATTTTATTTTATTTTATTTTATTTTATTTTATTTTATTTTATTTTATTTTATTTTATTTTATTTTATTTTATTTTATTTTACTTTTTATTTTATTTTATTTTATTTTAAAATTTCCCAGTGGTCTGTTAGAATGGGGATAAGCACTGCTTTGCTCAGACTGGAAGTGCTATGCACCAATCACACCACTGTGTATAGAAGTGACTTCTTATCTTTTTCTACATTGACTGTAACAGGAGACAGATGTTTTGCAAGAAGTCCAAAGAGAGTGCACTACACATGCTTCCAGGCAAGACTTGTAGCTTGGCAAAAGATTTTATGGTGAATTGTTTAAAGGTAAAACTCTCTCAGTGAGTGCAGCTGTGAGAGTCAATTAGCTTCTTACATTAATGAGGTTTCAGTAAAAGCTTATTCCAAATTGAAAGGCATATCTAATTAAAAGACTGTGGATTGCCCGAACTTGGGAACTGCACTTCATGGCAAGGTCATCTGGCCAGTTTCATTCATGATTTCCATGATTAGGCTGACTTCCTCCAGATGTACTTCCCTCTTAGTTAAGGACAGGCAGCCTAAATAACAGCTGTTAACCACAGCAGAGTTTAAAAGCGTCTTACCCAGCTCCTCTGTCTGCCATCTGTGAAACCGACTATTAAAATAAGTCCTTGCCAGTGCTAGCTGTTGTCCTCATAACATTTTTTTTTATATATAGTTCCATACTCTTTTGAAATGCTGTTTTGAAAGGCAAATGAAAATCACCCTGATGAGAGAATGAAAATGAATTTTGAGCTATAACATTTTCAGCTAAACCCAAATTTGCTATTTTCGGCTAAAATAAAATCTGTAGTTCTTCCTAACTGCTCCTTGTATTAGATCTGTACTCCAGCAGTGATACACATTTTCGATGGGGTCAGGCATTTTCTCTGAGGAACTGCTTTTTGTAAAAAAGGGTACTTTAGAATAATGTTCTCATTTATTGGAAAAAAATCCCAAACCATTGTTTGACTTCCAACCACCACTGTCTGATTTCTCCAAGACATTTTTTTTTATTTTTTAAATAGCCTTGTTATTGGAAATCAAAAGTTAATAAATCTAAAAATATCAGAAAAAATTGAAGTTAAAATGGGAATGATGGAAATTGTTCAATTGGCATGATTTTACAAAATTGAATTTGTGATTTATGACTTTTTATATTTTGTTTTTTATTCTAGTTTAGAAGACATTTCTGAAATGTCAAAAATCCCCAGGGAAGGGAAAAATGCATCCCACTCAGATCTAACATTTATTGAGATACTGGTAGACATTTTTGCCACTTTAAATAACATTAAGAGTTCAGAGAAAAATTATTCTAATTAAAACCTTACTACAGTCATCATATCAAGCCCATACACTGAAACTCTGGGGATTCTCTGACTTTATTCTCCAGCTGATGTTCCTTGTGGTGCTTTTCTCTTCTGAACTACAAATGCTTTTGAGAACCATTGTCTTTTCTCATTCAAGAAATCTTATGATGAAATCAAGCAACCTGAAGATCTCTTTTTTGGTAAAGTAAATAGACTGAGCTTCTTTTGTCTCTCACTCATACAGTGTCTTCTTCAGCCTTCAATCTTAAATCTTCCTCACTGTGCTGATATCATGTTCTTAAATATAGTAAACACAATTACGCTACCATGGAAGTTCTTGATATAGATTTCTTCCTCCACATCCTCATTCTCCTCTGTTCTGTTTATAGACTCAGTAGTTATATTCATATTTTTCCCACAGCTTTGCTCAGCTGATGTTCATCCTCAGTCCCTTTCAGTACCCCCCATGGTGAATGGTACAGCCACCTTGCTGACAGATGCGGCTCCCTCCTTGGCTCCAGCACTGTGACTTAGTGTTGGGCTTTTTTCACAAACATTTGGTTTGGAAGTGCCTAGTAATCCTAGTTATGTTTTATTATATACCTTATTCTATCATTGTTATAGTCCTAACATTGTTTCTTCTGATATTTTTAATTTTTCCAGAACTTTATTTTTCTGTTCATTGGTGCTCATTTTCTTCTTGTTTTAGTTGGTCTTTAAGTTTTTCCTTTTTATTTTTGGATTTGTTTGTTTGGTTTTGGCCTTGGTTTTGTTTTTCAATAGTAGTGCCTATTTCTGCTTCTCCTGTCATGCTGTAAAGGGTATTTAAAACCCAAATTTATCCTGTTTGATGACTATGGAATTGCAGTCATTAAAATCTCTAACTCTTGCATGGTTGTAACATACTTAGTAAACAAGAAAATATTCGTGACAATCTGTGCTTATGCCATGTTAGGACAAAGTTACTGGTTTCTGTAAAGCCAGCTGATTGTAAATGGTTAATGGTCATCAGGAGGAAACTTAGAGAGAAAGCTAAAGCTAAAGGCATATCAGAGTGTAAATAAGGACAAGAAGGAGGACTCAGAAAGTTTCTGCGACTTTTCTTGCCATTCCTGGAATAAGAAGGTATGCTGAGAACTAAATTGAAATTTAAAATGGAAAAATCATATTAAATTGAGTAGTAACCTGTAAGAAGTATCAATGATTATTGTCAAAAATAGCAGTTTATATCCACTTAGCCAGTTAAATAGCAATGGAGTCTAGGGTAGCTGGGAGAGGCATGACTGCGTGAGAGCGTTTGAGGTCCCCAGTCAGACAAGTTAAGGGTTTGGGTGCATGGGTGAGGAGAAGTAAGAATTGGTAAGAAGTCTGTGCAGCATCAAATAGGAAAAATGTGGATTAGGATGAAACATAGGAAAGAGAAGTTAGTGAGTTTCATTAATTGTGAGACAACTGAGTTCTAGTGCCAGCATTGGCCTGGATGGAGAAAAAGCTCTTCATAAGCAAAGCCAGATATGCAATCATTTCCAGCATCTATTAAAGTCAATAGAGACCATGTCAAAAATATTTAAAACTTAAAAATATAGAATTACTTTTGGATTTAAGGAAATGCAAAATTGTAGAGTTCCTTTTCTGTCCATGGAAGATAAAAAATACAGAGAACAAAAGAAAAAACAGCCTACCGGCTTTTTCTCAGGGGGAAGAGAGAGAAGAAAATAATCTCTAAAGTTTCCTGAATAAAGCCAGAGCAATTCTTTCCACTTAGACTAATTATTATTTTTTTTTTTTTTATTATATGCATCTGTATTTCACAACCAATTTAAAATCAGAAAGTAAATATTGGACTAGCAAACCTTTAGTGAGATCCACCTGTCAAAACTGAGATGGCCAAAAGTTGTTTTAGACTGCCTTTCTAGACAACAGAGAGAAAGAGACACATCCGCTGCCAAATTCTTCTGATGCTCAGACAGGCACACAAGGTAGGTCAGATGAACTGCTTGTTGCAAGAGCCAACAAGGGAAGCCAGGGTGGCCAGTCTGAAAATCAGATGTCTCAAGTAGTGTGTGGCAAATCTAATCCCAAAGGCACAATGTGAAAAACAGTAAAATGCATCATAATACAGAAAGATTCAAAATATTAAGCTCTATCATTTTTCTTCCAGACAAGTGGCTATATCAGAATCTTCTTACCTACATCTACTATTTGTGTGTGATTAAGATCAAAGCTGTAGTATTTAGGAAAATAAACTAATTATTTTCCTCCTCATTCCTTTTTTTTTTTTTTTTTCTGACATGGATTAGCACAAATGACTTGTGGATGAGGTGGTATCCAAACTTTTTTTCATTACAGTCTGTTCCACATCTGTTAATCTTTAAGACAAGTAGGTTACAGGGGATCACTCTAAGGCCCTGTATAGAGCCAGTGGGGCTGCTCACAGGGATAAGTCAGTCTCCAGTACCAGTTTTACAGGCATAGAACTGCGTGATCACAAAGACTCAGTTTGACTCTTGGAGCTGTAAATTAGAAAAGAAAATTGGATAGATACAAAGTACAAATAATTGAAATAGTAGATATCTAACATCACAGTGGATTAAAAAATCAATTCTCAGCATAAACTGGTACACGGTTTTGTGCATTCTAGGAAGAAATCAGAGAAAAGAGCTTATATTAGTTAGTAATTTCTTCAATGAAAACATTTCTAGATAAGAATTATTTAAGCATTTCAAGAATGGATTGTCATCAACTAATCTTACCAAATCCTCCTGCGTATGAAATGGTCATATTGCATATTGACTGGAGCCAGTACTGGTTTGCTTACATCATTTTCAGTCATATTCCAGTGGTATTTTTCCTTTTCTGCATAGGTTTGCCGTGCATAGAGCATTTATGTAATGCTCCTTACTTTGCGAAAGCGCTGGGTTGCATTTATTCCCATAGTGGATTCTCAGGCCTTTGTGGATGTCATTGTGATTCTGTACGTTTGAAGGAAGGACACGCAAATGCAAGGCACATGCCAGACTCAGGAGGCATTGCTCCCTCTATGCTGAAGACCAGTGCTTGAGTATAGTATATATTGTCAGAGCTTTTTATTCACTGGGGTCAGACTTCGCTATTTTTTTTGTGTAAACACATTTAGAGTTCAGTGCATGAACAAGGTTACAAGTGTGTCTCAGAATCTAATATAAAGGATTTAATTGAGTCCTTTGCTTTATGGTGCCCAGCAGGCTACGTGGGGAGATTTTAAAACCTTACAGAAAATCAAAAGCTGAGCTTTCCTGGATAAACTCATTAGTATTGTCAGATTTGTGGATCTCTTATATGCGTGGAGCAATTGCACACCATGCAACTGAGATCTGCTTTTCAGAAGGGAGGCTAAATCCTCAGTTCGTTTAAACAGACACATCCTCTGGCTGATTTACCTGCTGGAGACCTTGTTTGAGTACATATATGTCGTGATGGAAGATTTTTTTTTTTCTGAATTGCATCAACATTCTGTAGAGAAGTATCTTATTTTGAAGAAAAAAATTAGGGATTATTTCTTGATGTGATTCAAAATCATAACATCCAAGAAAATATTGAAGTATTTCCATTTGGATACACTATTGCAAGTGCTCCAGGAAAGTTGGGAATAATTTGTGTCATACTGTCTTTTATTCTGTGTCCTTCCCTGATATTTTACACATTTTACTGCCTCCTATTATACATTACTGACTCCTTCCAATGGAGAGTATCACAGAACATGTAGTCTGAGATGAAAGAAAAACCCACAGAGATCCCAGAAAAACAAAGAGCTAAACCATGCCCCCGTGAATATGCGGTGGCCCTTCCTTATTGAATAATATTTTGTTCCAAATTGAAAAGCTGACACATATATGCTGTTGTGTGTGCTTTTACTAGTTCCAGTGCTCCAGTAGAGGGAAATTGATGTTAACATTTCAACATCGTTCACGTGATTTATCCTCTCCCTATGTTGTTGTCTCTTGGTCTTTTCTACAACCTAGGATCCTAAAAGAACAGGAAGTTTTACTGATGAAGGAAAACATTTCTGTGAGACTACAATGGGAACTCATGTCCATCTTGTGTAAATGTTTGGTCTTCTTTTATTCTACTAGATAACTTTCAGTGCAACAGTTTAGATCTAAAACTAGCAGTGGTATGTACATTGCACTGTGTTTTTCATATGCAATTTAAATTTTCAGATGTCATTGTTTATCCATTATTTTGGTGACAAAAGCAGAATATTTTGTAATTTAATCTCTCAAAAATGGATTAAAGTCAAGAATCCAGTGACAAGATTAAACCAGAAGTGAAATTCCATTTCATCTAACAAATAAGTACATGCTTTGCCAGCTGCAGAGAACATTACCCTCCTCTGAGAATTTTATCAAGTATATTGTATATGTTCAACACTTCTGCTTACCACTACATCACAAAAAGCTATTAAGTATTTTGCCATTGCTACTAATGCCCAGTAATAACAGCCAGATATAGCAGTAAATTTGAGTGTTAGAATGAAATTGGAGGAAAGCAATTATCTTACATCATTTTTGCCTTTAACTGTCATTTTTGACACTATGAACTTGGCCGAAAATGTGCAAATTGGTGATTTAATACAAAGCCAAAGCTTCACTAGAAAAAAACGGACAAAGGAATCTGTCCTTGTACAGATTATGTCACCTGTAGAAATGAACTTGAAGTGAATATTTATTTATAAAAATGTTTCCAAACAGCTACACATCCTTCCCCCTTCTATCTCTCTTTCCTCCCACACAAGCACACTCCATCAAAAGTTGCCAGGATACTGTGAGAAAGGTTGTTTTAACAAGGCTTCCAGCTGTGACCAGGTACAGAAGTGTGATCGCTTTGGAAAAGGCCTCTCTTTGCAGGGTTTTCCTGATGTGTTGGCAGGCCCAGGAAATGTGTTTAAGATGCAATGTATGGGAGACATCCCCATTAGTGCTCTCTGAGGCACATGAGTATGTGAGAATACACTGGAGCATGTGTTTCTTGAGATCTGCTCCTTCCAGTGTGTTGTTCACATTTGTCTCAGTTAAGCATCATTGAGCTTATCTGGCATTTCTTGGTCTTGGAGAAGCAGCAAGGAAGGTGTTGATGTCAACTACTCTACTCTCCAGCAGTGCACAGAGGTCCAAGTGATGCTCTGGACTCATATCCATGTAGCTAAGTGCCCAAATTTTCTGTTGAAGAATATGGATTTTGACCCTGTTAGGGAATTTTTTTAGTACAATCCCATTTTTTAATTTGAAAGTGCTGATTTGTCAAATTCAGGAAAGTTATCTAGGAACAGGATGATGTTTTATGATCCCAGGATAAGTTGGAGATTGAACCACAAAACTGGGAAATTGAGATCTCTGGTTCTGATTAAAACCATGTCTGATTTTTAACTCTCAGTAGGGGTAAATTTATCCTTAATTCCACTGAAGAAATATAAATGGCTCAAACAGATGAGCTGAATTATGCTCCAGAGTTGTCTGTTCTTCTCCCCTTCTTGTAAAAATAACAGGTCAGATGTAGAGCTGTAAAGATGTTGCAATTAGAAGAAATGACCCCCATGCCATCATATGTATCTGCAGCTAGTGTGCAAGTTCCTGTTTTACTGACTATTTTAGTTTGTGAGATGCTCCTTCCATGGTGTCTTAAGAAAAATAGAGATACATCACCATCTTGTTTTAAAATAATAGAAAAAAAATCAAACTCCAAGTCCTTCCATGGCAAAATTTCTATTTTCAGACTGTTAGGCATGCATGGCTCACACTTCTGTAAATCTGTTCTGGAAAGCAGTAAATCCCACGAAGTTTTAGATATTATCATGGAAAAGCAATTACACAAGGATGATAGGGCTAGTTGGTCTATGGGTGTGTCAGCTGTGAATGGGAATGGAAAGATGATTTTACCTCTTTATATAGCATTTTAATGACTAATACCTGGGTATTGCCTTTTTTATGTGAGCAGGCAAGATAGAACTCATACTTACTTTATAAAACTAAAAATTGTTATTCTTTGTGTAATGGTCCTGGAGATGGTTTTTCTCTTATCTGTTTTTTGCTGAGATTACCAGCCTCTTCTTGCATTCCCTTTTTTCACATTCTGTGCCTAAACAGTTTGACATTGTCCTGTTATCTTAGATGATAAAACTTTGCGTGGCCTCATAGATTCATCCAGGTAGCTGAGGTCTATAAACATTCATAATGCTTACACAGAAAACTACAGCATAGGCACTGACAAAAAATGATAAGGACACTTTTCAGAGTTTCCTCTCCTTCTTATTTGTCATAAAATGTGATCTAGAGCTGAAATCCATGGGGCTAAATTGCTTTACAAGAATTTAACTTTTATTTTCTCTAGTTTGTCTTTGGCTAACAGAAAATTAATTCCCAGTCAAAACCAACTAATAGAAAATAAATTTGCTTAGCTGTCTCCAGTGTGCCAGCAATGCTGCTGCAGGCAAGCTCAGCTGCACCAGCTTGACACCAGCTTTCTTGGACAGGCTCAAAGACAGCACAGGAACAGACAGTGGCAACACGCCTTAAACTCCCAAGTGCTGTCCTTAAGCCAGACTTGCTTTACAGCCCTCTGAGGTATATGTGAACTCTGTGGACTATCATGGAGCAAGTTATATGAGTGAATCAGGTAGATTATGTGCAGCGAGTGTCCCCCTATCCTGTCCTACCTATCCTGTCAGTTCTTGTGGCAATGTCATGTGGTCAGCATCAAGCAGACAATTCACTTATAGGCCCCCAAAAAACCTCAGTGTCCCATGAGACAAGCATTGGAAGCATTGTGCTGCCTAGTGCCTCCACACATCATTACTGGCAGCTTAACCCTTGAAATGTCTAAGCTCTCTATGCGGTTTCACCACCAGTCTCACCCCCTGACCTGATGAGAACTGAGGAACCCAAGCTCACTCTGAAGCCTTGTAAGGCAGCTTTTGGAGACAGTATGTCTCACCAGCCCAGTATGTGCAGTAGGCATTTTCCAAGAAGGGCAAGACATGGTCATGTCTGAGTGCCAACAATGCTTCAGGGACACGAAAGATTTGGAGTTAACTTCTTGCTCTGCCTAGAGCTAAAAGCGGGAAGCTTCTTCTTGAAATGTGTTTAATTAAAAGTCTATTGTTATTTGTGTAGTAGAGAAAAAGCTCTCTCTTTCCTTGTCCTCCTTTTCTCTTCCCTCTGATTTCTTGGCGCTGTTCCTATCTTCTAGACTAGTAGGCAGTAGGCAGGAGGTAAGGCACTCAGCTGGTACCTATTTTTCTCTGAATCCTGTCAAACGTGACTTTGTACCTGCTGAATATTTGCTGTGCACCCATAGGTCTCAACCTTCACCCACCACCAGCCAGTAATATTAAAAAGTGCAGTATCCTACTTGGCTGTCAGTCTGGATAACTGCAGAGCCCATCAATAGCAGTGGCAACACCAGTGCTCACTGTGGGCAAGATTGGAGACTACTCAGCTGCTGGCAGTTGGTAGATTTTTTCTGTGAGGACGTGCTGACAGAAGCAGCAGATTTCGGTCCTTAGCTCCTAAGTACAGCAGTTGTGTCCACAGCAAGTGCAGACAGTTAGGTGTCTAAGCCTTTTTGCTTCTCTCTGCACCCCATTTCTGAACAGCTTAGACATATTTCAAATTGTTTTCTGAAGATCTTGTATGGCTGGCTTTGCCCAGGAAATGGAAGGACATAGGAAGAAAGGACAGGATACTTCTCAGCCTCAGTGCCCTTACGAATTGGATGCTGAACCGCCTGGGTTTACCTGAAAATCTAAGTATCAGCCAACAAATGAGTGGCACCTACTCCTATAATAACAAATCACAGAAAATTCAGGTGCTAACAGCCTACTACCTCTGCCCATGCTTCCTTCTGTAGCAAGGCAAGAAGTTCAATAGACACGTGACATCAAATTAATTGTAGCATAATTTCAATGAAGCCAATGCAAGGTCAACTTATCCCTTAAAGTTTTGTCCTACAGGCAATTTGTAACCCACTTTTCTTTTTGTCATTTCATCCTTTTAAGGGAAGAGAATCTCAAATTACTGAGACCATTATCATTGATACCATTAGGACCTGGTGGTCTTGGTTTGCCCTGGTGTGAGAAGCCCTGAACTTCACTAGAAAAACGGCTGACCAGCTCTGGATATACCTTAGACCCATATTAGCTTCTACATCACAAAACTATTCAAGTGGAATAACACAGTCACAATCTGACATATATTTGGTGACCCAACTCTGCTCTCTCTTCTACCCTGGCTAGCCTGCTATTGCATGATAATCTTAAAAAAAAACAAACCAAAAAGGTATTGTTGCTATAAGCATGTTGTGATATTGTAAGGTTGCAAAGACACCCTGTCTCCCCCAGGGAATAGCTGGTGGCACCCTCAGTTCTGCAACAACTGATTTGTAAATTTGTCTGTGATATTCCTTGGTGAAGTGTGGGTTAATCCTGCCCAGTGAGATGCAACCTCCTGTAAGCTATACTTGGGGAGTCCCTGACAGACATCTCTTGTCATCCTCTGGGTCTGTGTAGAGACAGGAGAAGAGTTCTGGAGCACTCCTTGCTGTTTCCTATGTGCTAGGACTCAATCCTGCCCGAAAGGACCCAAAACTAGGATGATGTCCCTTGCATCCACTTCAGAGCCAGACAAACAGGGCCTGGATGAAGAAGCTTGCTGGTAGAATGGGCGGCACAGTTCTCTGTAGGCATTAATTCATTTCACTGTATGTGTGTGCATAGGGCTCTGTGGTTGGTGACCATGATATCTATGTATTCACAGCCATGGTTTAATTAATCCTCTTATGGATGGAACCTAACATGGCATTAAGAAAGCAAATATTTTTAGCCTTTATAAGGAGTCAGTCCTGCCCACTCACATTAAGTACTTTAGGAGGCAACTTATCTACTGCAGGTAGCTAGGATGACAAAAGAAACTGAAGTTTAGATTACAGTAATTAAAACCTACTAAGAAAAGGAAGCCCTGTGTGAAGGGACAAGAATAATTGGTGACTTCACCTTCTTGAGAAAAAGAACAGTTATTTTGCTGAATGCCGGTCCCCCTTCCTGCCCTCAGGGCAGAAGTCCTACTGCTTTTGATTGTGACTTTTAAAAGTTGTGAAAATAAGCCACATTAACTCCTAAATTCCCATGGCTGAGACTGATGGAAGCAAATTGCAAGGACAGAGAAAGAAAACACCTGAGAGAGGCAGGAGCTTACATAAGCATTATGAATAGCATCACTCTTCTCTTTCTATTTGTCAGACAGATTTGTGCCTCCTCAGAACCATTAGGACAGCAGCACATATTAATGTTTTATAAGTGCACAAGCCCTAATAAAAACTGAAAAGTAAAAGTGAGTTGCCCTTTGCTCTCCCTCAAAGAAATGAGAAACTCAAACTGAATGTCTGCTGCTGATTTGCCTATACATTAATGACTTAAGTTTAGGAAAGCCCTGTAAGGACACCTGAGTATTCCTTCCTGACTACAAATAATGCTTTTAGTAATACTTCATGCCTTTATTACACACTAAGAGCCAAAATAAATCCATACCCTGAAGTTCATATTTTGCTTCATACAACTAATCCAACTTCGTTTTCTGGAAGAAAGAGCCCGAAGGTTGCATGTGTGTCTGAAATCGGGGAAAGTGCTTAGTGGGGTGGGCAGTGGCAGTGACAGCCTTACAAATGGCTACAGGAGCACTGAGCCATGGTAGCTACTGTGCTGATACATTATTGGAGGAGAGTATTCAGAAACTCATATAACTGAGCATTTTTTAACTCTTTCCATTGCAAGGGACTTTCTCTGGAGCCTTTTATGATGATTTCCTTATTCAGGGCAAACACACAGCTTTTGGTGAGAAAATTCTTTTCTGAACATATATTATTTCCTTGGGATATAAATCGAAGCAAATATTGGGGGAGGTAGAATTGGTGTTTCTATTAGAAAAGAATGTCAGTAATGAAATTTAACCCACCTCTCTGTATCAAGGAAGTAACTGTTAATGTTTTGAAGTATATTGAAAAAAAATTATTATTATTATTATTAAATGGAGGAAAATTAATTTTATGCATGCCTGACTGGAATAAAGTCAATTTTTACTAAAATGCATGTGCTGCAGACTACCACGCTAAGCACTTTGAAGACAGGCAAAACACAATTTCTGGTATGAAGGCAGACAGGAAAAGACAGAGAGAACTGTTATCCTTTGGAATTGATTATACATTTCCAGTTGAAAGTAAAAGGCAGCTTATTCTGACTCACATGTGTAAATACATACACCAGTCTGGCACATACACAGCAGCCAGTCTTAAAGAGCCTTTTGAAGCTCTCCTTGACTTGTCTTTGCCATGTCATCCACTGTCCAGCCACATAACTTTTCTCCCTTTCCCCATCCTTGCTCCCTTTCCCCATCCTTGCTGTGATGGGAATCGAGGGAAGAGGAAGAGTCAGAGAAAAGGTGCAACTGCATCTAGACGTCTCTTTTGCCTCACTGAAGGTGCTTTCCAGCTCCTTTCTGGACACCCTATGGTTTCACCTTAGAAGCTTCTCCGGACCACCCTTGCCCTTAGAGGTGGGAACAGAGATTCATCTCAGGGAAATGGAGAAAGGCTCAACAGGCTCCTTTATTTTACTTCTTCTGGTTTGTTGGGTTGTGATGTTTCTTGTCAGCGTTAGGATCATAAAGGGTCTCTCACCCCCAAAACAACCTGCTTTTCTCGGCAACATCATCTGCTCTAATAAGACAGAAGACGACTCCCCAAATCAAGTTTCTTTTGAGTCTATAACCCATCACAGCTGCAGCAATTCCTCTGCCGTTATTTATTTGCATTCTGCTGAATTTCAGTAGATTTCAAGTCTCAGTTGCTAAGAACAGTGCTAGGAAACTCAGTCAAACAGCCATGTCCTTCCTCAACATTGACTGGATTCCTGCTGGATGGTCCTGGAATACTATTCTGGAGTGGCTCTGACCAAAGCTCTGCCATCATTATCTTATGTAGGTTTTATATTAAAAAAATGTGCAGCCAAGGCACCCTTTAGTAAGCTGCGTGGTTAGCTAATTGCTTTGTCTCAGAAAGAGAAAATACATGTTTCAGTACACATTTTGAACAGCCTCTGTGAGATGGAGATTTTAATTGTGTCGAATATCAGCTGAGTATTAAAATACATGAAAAAAGACTTTGAAAATGTCAGGGATTCACTAATGGAAATTAAAACAATATGCATCTCTAGTTAGCACTGGGTGAAACATCAAACATCTGCTGCAGGTTACTGTATAATAGGAGGAGAAGCCAAATGAGAATGGCAAATGTGTGCTCTCAGCTGAGGGGCTGGAAGGAGACAGTGTGTAAATGCCATTTGAAAGAATCCCTGCTCACTCTCCATTGCTCCTTGGAAAGCCAGGAGCTTTTCTGCTGGAATCTTCAGCTCCTGAACAGAACCTGTGCACAGCAGGGAATCAGCAAATGGGCTGGAGAGACTGGGGAAGAGGTCTGGCTGAGGGGAGCAGAGGAAAAGGAAGCAGAGGCAGTTACAAGTGCAGGGATCAGATGGGCCAGGCAAGATGGATTCCAGATTGATTCAATTTGCTGCCCAAAGTGAGAATTAATTAGTTGATTGGGAGAGAAGAAAGGCTCAGTAGAGGTGCTTTGGCACAGGGTAGGCAGTGGAGAACAGATGCTTCCTAAGGAATGGCTCTGAACCTAGCAGTCTGTAAGCTGGGCACTGAGGAATTCTTACAGTGTATCTCTATCACAACTAACTTATTTTCCTGCTGGTTGTTGTTCAGGGGTCAGGGTAAAATGTTGTTCAAGTTCTTGCTACTAATTAAGGGCATCTCTTCAATGGGAGCTACCCTGGAAACTACGTAGGTACAAATACTTCCAGGGTTGAGGTATACCAGAATTTTTGGACCAAGTGTTTTCAGATTCAGGGTCTACTCCCAACTAGTCTGAGATTGTAGTACATGGCTCAGGTGCAGAACCAACCAGCTTACAAGGGTGTCCTTAATCAATAGAGCCAATGTCAAACCTCATACGTATGTGGCATGTAGCTGAGTGAGGGCACCTCTTGACAACGGGCTCACTGTGTCTGCCATATAAAATCTCCTGCGCTTGCTCTGTTGAAAAAAAATTCTTATGGATGGGACAGTCCTACCCAGCTCTGCATGCTGTGGGCCACGTTGTTCTGCTCAAGTCAGCAAACTCTGTACTTTTCCATTTTCCAAGCTAGGAAATAGAGATGAGGAGGTTTCCCTGGGAAAGTCACAACATGCACTTAAACATGGGGGCTTTCTCATTTGCTCTTCTCCTTATGTTTTCATATTGCAGGCTCTAATATGTGAAGTCCCTTGGAGAGAAAGGGATTATAGAGATAAGTGATGGGAGATACCTTCAACCCCTGGAGGTGCAGCAGGCAAAGGCAGTGTGTTAAACTGCCTGTAAAATCCCTTCTAGCCCAGGTCTGCATGGCACAGCGAGCACAAAAAATTACAAAATGTCACAATTTCACACTGGCAAGTTTCAAGAACCTGCATTTTCCCTTGAGGCTTATGATTGTAAAATACTTGAAATATATTTGTCTTGTGTTTATCCTCTCCATTTTCACATCAAGGAAACCTGTCAGCAATTTGCTATGGGGATAGGTGGAAGGAACGGGGGAATGTGCTGGGAATACTAGAAAATCGCCTGCCATCTTCATCAGCTTGATGCACAATAGCACATCAAGCCATGTGCAGCTCAGCAGGGCTTACTCTCATGACAAGACAGAGCTTTAGTGTAAGCACCTAAAGGTACATGTATACAGAGATAGTGGTGGCTGTACAACCTCAGCTTCCAGCTTTTCCCTTTTAGGCAATGTCAAACTAGTCAAGCAAACCCTAGAGCAGTTTTGTCACTTGGGAATGGATAAGCTGTCTTCTGTGTACCTCAGATCTGATCCTCGGGTTTTTCTGAGGGACTGTTCATTGCATCTGGCAATGCTTTAGAAACAAAACCACAAATTTTAGTTGGAAGGTGATGGAAGACCAGGAAATTACTCCCTTGTCTGTTCACAAGAAGCCGCATGGTGAAAGCAAAGGACAACAGGTTAAAGTTGCACTGGGAGATGTTTCATCTCAATGTGAGAAAGAAGTTTTTACAGTGAGAACAATCACTGACTGGAACAATCTCCTCAGGGATGTGGTAGAGTCCCCATCACTGGAGATTTTCAGGGTGTGGTTGGACAAGGGGGTAGATAATTTCATCTAGGCCCCCTTACCCATGAAAGATTGGACCAGTTGATCTTTGGAGGACCCATCCAACCTGGTCTGTTCTATGATTCTAGGATTTTTTTCCTACAATACAAAACTTGGGTGATTCAATAGCTTTGGGGATTGTACGTCTTTGAATTTATGCCCTCTTCTCAAACTCAATTGAAATTGCTTGGTTTCTCAAGTTTCTCAGAAGTGACAGAGAGGCATTTACATGGAACTGGAGGAGGGACATGTACAGCAATACATTGTTTCTTTCCTTAGAAATCAGGCTAAAAAATGAAAAATAATAATATGGGAAAACTTGTTACAGGTGTTCTTTTCCAGAACTGGGACTTTAAAAGTTGCAGTGAACTTCTTTGCCTTCATTTACATTCAAACATGTTGTACATTTTCATATAGTCAATAGTGTGCTGATTAGGCTGGCCTCGAATGTGTCAGTTTGAAACTTACAAGAGAAACTGCACAAGAGAAATGAGAGAAAGACTTTGTAGTTTTTTCTTGATTAGACATCAGTTTTCCTTTGAATGTGGAAGCCAAAAAGCAAATTAGCTAACACGATCCTCTGCATGACTAACTCTTCCAAGGAACTTAACATCCAGTATCATGTCAGCTAATTATGATCAAATAGCTGACAGAGAGATAGCTCTTGTCAGTTAATGTTGAACATTGCTGGTCAGTCAGTTGTGTCATGTTAGTCAAGTCATTAAATTGTGATAAACCAGGTCCCATTTTTTGGGAAGTATGCACAACAAACGTGGATGCCACAAAATGATAGAGCTGGCAGCCTGTCTTCTGCCAGAGCAAAGTTAATGACAGAGAACTGGAAACTTGTTTGTTATTGTGATGTTTATCTAAAATGGGTAAAAGATGTCATACGTGACTGCGTGACCAATTTTAGTCTTCTGGAATTTCTTTAACATTCTGTGATCCTTGTACATACACCCTACCAGGGTTTGGCTATCTGCAAGATACATGAAAGTCATGGCAGAGACAGGCAGTGAGTAAACACATCAAGAAAAATTATATCACATTGTCATATGCAGGTTTTTATGTTGTTTTAAATTCAGAATCAGAGCAGGGTAAAAATATCTTTCAAGCAAGGACTTCAGCGAGACATTTTTCAGAGAAGAAAAACCAATGAATCAGACATTCAAAGAGTAAATAAGCTGTTCTTGCCCTTCTCAAGGTATGAGTAACAAGTATTGGCCTGTTACTCTTATTTTTATATGGAGATTATGGAGTTGTCATACTCATTCTCTTCCCACAACTCACCCACATTGAATACATGGGTCATGCAAAAAAGCACAAAATACAATTAAACTTCTCACAAAGACATTTGCACATTATGTACCAATGACACCACCATTGATCTTTTATTTCAGTATGCATTCATGTAAAAACTCTAAAGGAATAGAAGGCCTACTGTGAATCTTAATGTAATTACCCTTCAGTTAAAGAAAACAAAAGAATGCTTTTATTTTCTCTATGAACTTTGTTATTTCAAAGGTACTTTAACATGAGTGCTACGAATTAATAAAACTTTTTAACACTACTTCATGGACTTTTTTTTTTTTTTTTTCCCTGTCATAAAATGAAACTAGTTTATTTGGAAGAATCCCACCAAAATCTGAGTGATATAAACACAGCAAATTTAAACCAGAAGCTCTCTGCTACAGTTTCCCCAAGAAAGCAAACCTGAGGATCAGATCTGAGGTACACAGAAGACAGCTTATCCATTCCCAAGTGACAAAACTGCTCTAGGGTTTGCTTGACTAGTTTGACATTGCCTAAAAGGGAAAAGCTGGAAGCTGAGGTTGTACAGCCACCACTATCTCTGTATACATGTACCTTTAGGTGCTTACACTAAAGCTCTGTCTTTGCATGAGAGTAAGCCCTGCTGAGCTGCGCTTGGCTTGATATGCTATTGTGCATCAAGCTGATGAAGATGGCAGGTGATTTTCTAGTATTTCCAGCACGTTCCCCCGTTCCTTCCACCTATCCCCATAGCAAATTGCTGACAGGTTTCCTTGATGTGAAAATGGAGAGGATAAACACAAGACAAATATATTTCAAGTATTTTATAATCATAAGCCTCAAGGGAAAATGCAGGTTCTTGAAACTTGCCAGTGTGAAATTGTGACATTTTGTAATTTTTTGTGCTCGCTGTGCCATGCAGACCTGGGCTAGAAGGGATTTTACAGGCAGTTTAACACACTGCCTTTGCCTGCTGCACCTCCAGGGGTTGAAGGGTTTAGAGGATCATGTGCTTATAAGCACCTGGTCCTCACGTCTGAGCGGCAGCAAAAAGGATGAAGTGTGTGTTCACACTCAGTAGCTGCTTGTGTGAAGTGAAACCTGTTTGCTCTCCTGCTTGGTTTTGATCTAAGCCGGGGAGTCAGGGTGTGCTCCTGCTCAGACCATGCTCCTTGACCGCTCTATATGCCCAGACAGCAGAACCTGGGTGCCAGTACCCCAGTCTGTGGGGCTGACCTGTGCTTCTGGTTCAACAGAGGTAAGCATTGGACTTCGGTTTTGGAAGGGAGCGGAAGACCTTCAAGGATGAACACAGGAATTTTACTGTGCTCAGACAAGTTTGGGAAAGGCCAGACTGTCCAGATGCACATGTGCAGTTCCTTTGTTCTTGGTGCTGGATGGCTTCTGTGTCCACATCCCTGTGGATTTCAGTAGTAAAGAGCCGTGGATGTCATTATCCATAAAAGCAGTGTATTAGCTCCTTCGAATGGGAAGGAACCAGCTGGGTGCTGAGAAAGGTTAAACAGCCATCTCCTCATCTCTGGTCCTGGTAAAACACAAGATGTGATTAAGGGTTTTAGTATGTACTGCTGCTGGCCAAATATAAATTAGAAGGAATTCAAAGTCTTCATATCTCCTTTTGGCAGAGAAATTACATGTTTTACAAGGAAAATATAATGGTTTGAAGTCACATACACATATGCAACTGTGAATTAAAATTCTCGGAATGCCATTACTTACTAAAAGCAGGTGAAATAATAATGTAGGGAAAACTGTAGTGACTTCCACTTGTCAAAGTCACTTTGCTGGCTCTGTTAGAGTCTGTCCTGTCAAGTGCCGAGTATTCCTCTTTTGTCCAAATTTAGCCACACGTTTCATTTTGGAGCATGTGAACTGTGGAGCTGAAGTCCTACAGCGCAGCTGGGCACCGACTCAAGGTTTCAATTAATGTTTATGTGGATACAGTGTGTTGCTGGAGACTTTGGTTGATTCCCATCTGCTGCAGATAAGGGGGCTTCCTAGGGATGCTTCATGTGGCAGGTTACCATAGCATCAGGCTTCCCCAGATGCCAAAGTAGAATTATGTTTTTTCACTTGTCTTAGCAGGACTAAAGAGCTGATGTGCATACTATTTTGCGTTTCTCAATGTAGTTAACTGTGGTCTTGTATGAAACAGTCAGTACCCACAAATCATGGGTATCGTGCCATTACCTAAGGGTAGAAATGGAGAAAGGAGGTTCTGTCCTTATTTGTGAATGAAGATAAGCCTAGAAATGACAGTGACATTGATCAAAAGTGAACTTCAGTGAGCTGTTTGCCAGAAAATGTAAGGTCAGGTAAAGAAGCTACATTAGATTCTTAAAAGTTGCAGTTAGGGCATCTTTTCACACACGTATTTTGTGTCAGGCTGTGCTGGTTTGACTGAAATTGAGTTAATTATCCTCATGCAGGCAGAATTTTTTTTTTTTTTTTTTTTTTTAATCTACCACAGTCATTGTTTAAACTTGTTTGAGAACAATACAATAGCAACCTGGGGCACGATTACTGCTTTTCTTCAAGTAACTTTTCAATACTTTTGAATTGCAATGAAGAAAATATAAGGACTTACTGTTATCTTAGCTGTTGTCTGGGAGACCAAGGTTTTTCTGGGCATTCTGCCTGCAGGTGTGAGGCATCTGGGAAGGGTGGCATGGATGGGGCAGTCCTTGACTGACATCCAGACTGTTCAATGAGAATATTCCATGTCATTAGTATCATGCTTTGTATTTAATGAGAGTCAGGTTTTCTAGCTGGGGAGACCTGTTCCAGTTCTGCTCCATTCCAGCTGATTTACCTTCTGGAGTTCCTGAGTTCCTTTAGTTTGGCTTTTGCTGTTCTGCTGTTTTGTAGTTGGCCTCTGGGCCTTTTTGCCCTTTGTGTTCTCTCCTGGAGACTGGCTGTTTGGGACCAGGATGCTCTCTTCCTTGGACTGGCTGATTGGTACAGACGCATGAGTTCATGAGGAATTGCATTGAGTATCTTTTATTTCATATTTTATTTTCATTTTATATATATTACTGTTAGTAGTAGTATATTAGTATTACTTTGTTATTTTATTAAACCGTTTTTCTCTCAGTCTATGAGTTTCTCCCTTTTTGATTCTCTTGCCTACTTGAAGGGCTGGGTGTGTGAGCAAGCAGCTGTCATGGTTTTGATGGCTACTTGGGGTTAAATCGTGACACAGGCTCGCAGGAGCTAAGGGAAAAATCTCTGCTGTGCAGGAACTCAGTAAAAAAGTAGAAAAGAGAGTTTTTACCTGGCAGGAGAAGTTTCTGTGACCATAAGGTCACTGGAAAACAGAAACAAGGATTAAAAATATCCCTATTTTGGGACTTCTTATATTCTACCCTAGATTCAAGACAGACAACTACTTTTAGAAAGATGATGTTCATATTCTTAGCAAATTGCTGACATTCTGCTTTTGTGATACTGTTGAGCTGTCCAATAAAAACAAAGATTTCACATGGTATGTTTGACACCACTCCTTGTTTGTTTCATATTAGGGGATCAAAATCATATCATCCTAATCACCATTTTTTTTCTTTTCTTGAATTTCATTCTGACTTCAATACAGTCTATCTCAAAACCCACCAAGCCAAATGAATTATAGCATATGATGATTTGGATGTCCTTGTTTTGAGCATCCTAGTACATTAATCCGTGTAGCCAATGGATTATAATTTGAAGAGAGGATTTGACAAAATGGCATGGCAGACTGGGATGAAATTCCCAAAACTGCAAAACTACTCTGTAGTGTGTAATGTATAAAAACATTTTAGGGCTCTGGCCCTAAAACTGAGCACTGGGGAACCCCACAGGTAACTGGCTGTCAGCCTGATGTAACCCTGTTTACGGTAACTCTTTGAGCCCGACTCCTCAGTCAATTGAGCACCCAAAATATTACAGACTTGTCTAGCCATATGCTGGACAATTTGTCAAGAAGAATACTGTAAGAGACAGTATCAAATTACATCTGCTGGCCTCACTGATAAAGCAAACTTTCCAAACCAAGGTCAATTATTAATGTAGTATAGCAGGTAAGACCTTTAAATTTTATTCTTCGCATATTGAAATGTCTTCAGAGTCCAAACCTGTAGCAGTGAGAAAGACCCACAAAAAATGAATTAAGCCATAAATGACTGTGACAGTAGCAGTGATGGCCCAATGATATCTGTCGGAGAGCAGCATAAGCCAAGTTGCTCCATGAGGGAAAGCAAACTAGGGGCCAAAGGCATACACAGCACAGATCGGGCCAGGGTTTCTCCCCCCAGGATCCAAGAAGGACTGCAGTGGTGACAGTGATATGATCCACTGATACTACCAGTTGAGATGAGGTGATAAGCGAGGGCTAGGGTGCAACTAGGAGGAAAGACAAGACTGGAGGCAAGGAAAAGAAATCCCAGATCCAACCAGGGTTGATCCAGGAAGCTCAGGCAGCCAGTCAGAGTGGTTCAAGGCCAAGCTGGTGGTAGGACTAACTATAACACAGGTCCGAAGTCCATGAAGGAGACCTGGCTGGACACTGCCTATGTATGACACAACCCAGACTAGGATACTCCTGGGCCCACAGACAGGGGGAGCTTTGTTGGGTGCTCAAGTGAGACTCATCAGGGCAACCAAGCCTTGTTGGAGCCCCCAGGGACCTGACAATATCTTCATTTGCCCTACCGTGTCTGCAAGTGTCCTTGTTTAACAAGAGGCTTTGCATAACACTCTTAAAAAAATGGGCCAACCTTCAGATGCAACTGAACTTTAGAAGATAATGCTTTATTTGAACTTTTCTGCAGTAAACGTTATTTCTGCAATAATCAAGGTTAAGTAACAAAGGTATATGAACAGCACATTAAACCTCTGCCTCCTTAGAATCTCTAAGAAAGGCTTGTTGTGGTTTGGTGCTATGGTCTCTCTAGCTGATTGAAAAAAAGCATTGCTCGTGTGGGTTATGAACTTCAAAAAAGATCTATGATAATTCACTGAAAGGATAATGGATATGATGTTGTTTGCAATATGGCTATATTGGCTACAATTACACCAAGAAGAATTATCGTTCAAATGAGAAATATGAGGCTCATACGACTACAGAGTCATGACATGTTGTGCATATCATGGCCCAAGAAACTGAATAATATTTGACATTTGTCTGCCCCTATCTTTATCTCTTTCCCTTTGCTTGTTCTCCTGTTTTATTGTGCATCAGGTCTCTCTTTCAGCATCCAGAATGAATCATTAGAGCAGAAAAATACTTATGTAGTTTTGCTTTCTATAGCCAAATACTCTGGATCTAGGAATAAACTATATGACAATGAATGCAACATCTGAGGAAGTATTGTGTTTCAAAACGTTATATATAACTGTATGTGTGGGAGGTGGCTTTGAAATTTAGACTACTCCAGCAGAACAAAAAAGCCTGAGTAATGCTATGTGCATTCATGCTATTTCATTTTATTTTTTTGCCTTTCTTTGTTATCAGTGTTTTACATTGCAGGGAAATTAGTGCTATGAGACTGACTTCCATCTTGGTGTGCAAAACTGATTAGGTTCTAACCCTGGAACCATTTAAATTAGTTGTGCTGGGGGCTTGAAATACAATGCTATTAAAGTTGGAGAAAATTCTTAAGGTCTAACGTTCTAAGTTAATAACAAGTCCTGTCAAACCAAAGCATATCTGACCTTTTTAGTCTAGACAAATACTCCAGCTTTCAGTTTCAGCAAACATTTGCCATTTGAACAACATTATCTTGGTTGTTAGGATTTTTAAACCAAAATTAGAGAGCAGCAAGGTTCATTTCAAAAGGCAAAATCAATGGAATAAATGACATTAGTATGTGCAACTGCAGTCTGGTGCATACAACTGTATTAAACATTTTTGCAATGAAAAGTCATTGGCCTGGAACAGGTCAGCTTTCTAAGCTGATAACATTTTAGTGAGAAAATAACTTTAATAATCCCCTTGAACATCATATGCATGCAAAAATTATTAGATTAGGCTGTCCTAGTTGTTTGGTTATTTTAAGGCTTCTGCAGGAATCACATCCAAGCCACAGAAAAACACCGATTAAAAAACCCCAAAGCCTAAACTTTGCATAATTACAACAGGGAAATTGGTTATTAAACAATAATATTTCAAACAAACAGCAGTGTTGAAAGGCTATTCCAAACTGTGTTTTAATCATGTTTGTCTCTGTTAAGCCTTGAAGATAAAGAGACAAACCGGTATAAAATACAGGAACTGCTCTTCCAATTAGGAGACTACTCACAGCGAAAAAGGAGGGCAGAATAAGTCAAGGTACCCTACATTTCTGTAGTTTCTTAATTGAATCTCAAGTTAATTTATTTGGATTCTTCTCCCCTATATTTCTAGCTTTCCCTTCCTTCTCCATTCGGTTATCTGACCTTGGTTTTCTGATCATTTGGATAGCAGGTATTCTTTATCTTAGTTCCCTCTCCAGTGGATGGAAATTGATCCTTCCAGAGAGACAATTCACCCCTATGGCCAAGCAACATCTGAAGTAGATGGGTTGAATTCTACCCTGGAGCTGCCTATCTGTTCAGATGGTGAGCTGAATCCTTCCCCTATCATTCACATAGCTGAGGACTCTTCCTCTGACAGCAGCAGTCCCATTATTTCAAATTGGACAGAGAGTGAATAACTTAACAACAAGATAAGAAGCTGCTTCATTCTAGCCAGTGACTGACAATATACCAGGGGCATCTAAGGCATAACTCCATTTCTCCTCTTGCTTTCTACAAGATTCATGAATCTTGCTCTCCTTTCTGTGCAGCATAACAGCTCCCATTTGAGCTTTAAAGCCACTTTTCTTCCTAGCCCTGCTGTGGTCCGATACAGGTTTTGTGGAAGGTAGAAGAGATGCACTGATATCCTCTCAGGCTTGAGAAAGCATGTGAGGTGTTTTTCCCTCTTCCTTGGTGAGTGCTGGTATCACAAATCTTTCAATGAAAACGCTGGCCTGTTTTTGTGTTAATAATCCTGCAGCTACCAAGGCATTTTTTTTAGGCACCCAAGGCTGTCAGTGTGTGCCTGGTAGACTCTGAATAGACTCCTGTGCACAGTCCCTATATGTTGTCATTGTAGCTCCTGAATGTTTGGAGACAGGTTGGAGCTAGATACCTCCCTGCACATAGAAAAAGTTATTCTGGGCATGAGCAGAACTCAGCTGCCCAGAAAACATTGAAGTTAAACAATGAAGGACCTACTGAACTTAAGTTATCTCTGGAGTTAAGCAGCAGCTGAACAAGGGCAAAGTGTTTGGACTTATGCACCTAAATCTTTTATGTATCTATGATCAAAGTATCTTTTATGTAACTATGAACAGAGAGGAAAGATGAATTAAACACTCCTTCCTCTCCTCAGATAATCATTATTCCTTTGTACAGCCACTGGGTGGAAAAGAGTAAATACTTAGGAGAACTGGGTTGTTAAGAAAGGCCAAGAGGGGAACACTGTCTGAGTTGAGTTGAAAGTAAGAGCATAGTACAATATAGCAAATGACTTCACAGGCCATTAGACCTATTGCAGTCATGAGAACTCACCTGCCCTGTAAAAGGGGGACATTTTCCTCAGGAATGGGACTGTGAGGTTTTTTTTGTAGCAGTGGAAAATCAGTGCCAATGCACCTGCTGCACTGCAACAAGAGTGCCAACAGGAACAACGACTTGCACTCTTCCTGAAGATACATTGAGAAGCACTCTAAAAACAACAGCCCTCAGATAAGAATGCAAAGGGCTCCACAGGATCTCAGCAGTTCCTCTGTGGAGACCATCCTGTGCAGGAAAAGCTGCTGTCAAACACGCTGAAAATATTACCTAAGGATAAGTAGCTTTTGGCTGAGGATGCTCTGTGCACCCCTTCTTCTGGTAAAAGCATATTGGTATCAACTGGATGGCAACAATGGACTTTGATGGGATGTGCTTGAAAGGGATATAGTGAGCATGTCTGCTGGAGGAGCAGGTCCTGCTTGTGGTTCTTCTGCAGTTAGTTGGCAGCTACAGATGTTAAACAGATTTGGGTTTGTTAGATATATGAGGCTAAGGAGGCTCTTTTCCTTTGCTCTCCTCCTACTTTAAGACCACTTTGTGTAATATTTGTGCCTGTGACATGTCCTGTGGGAGTATGGCTGAATGACTGTGCCCTCTTTCCTCCCTGCTGCCCCCACATTTCAGACTGGGGCTGTGGCTGCTCTGACACACAAGAAGCATGTTAAAGAAGCAGCCTTTAAATTTTAATTTCCATACTTTAAAGTGATTTTGTGTGGGAGTTTTCTGCACTTAAGCTTCCTGATGTGTAATCAATCAAAGTCATGGCTGCTGGAATAACGTTAGGTTCAAGGTACCCTTTAGGCAAAGTACGTGTTACAAACTTGACAAATGTGTTTACAAAATAAACATAGTATTGACAACTCAAGCAAAATCTCTCTTGCAGCTGTATATGCTAAGGGGAAATAAAAAGAAAAAAAAATCTCACTTAACTATGAATATAAACGAAAACATTTTTTTTAATTTCTCTTCACTGCTTCTTATAACGTCCAAACACAAGTTGACAGCAACAGTCAAGAAGGAGTGGGTACTGTAATTCTATAATTGCACATTGTTTTCCATGTCTCCCGTTCTCCTTCTGATGTGTCTGACGGTGATACAAACATGCATCTTTTACAAAATCCAACTTGCAGAGTGATAGTGATGCACAGTCTTCCCAGGAAAGTTCCTGAGAATTTAGACATTACTGTGGAACAGCGGGTAATGTGGATCCACCTCACAGCCAGGTGGGAAGAATGGTCTGGACTCTAAAACACTGATGTGGTAGCCAAAAGATTACAATTTTGTTCACAGCTCTGCCACTGGCTAGTCCTGTAGCTCTGCACACCTTAATTTCCTTATTTGTAAAATGGAGGTAATAATATTTCCCCACATTGCACGTACTTTTTGAGAAGCAGGTGGCTGAGCTTCTTTAAGGTGCATCATCAAGATCTTTCAGGGGAAAGAGGCAGAGAAATGCTGAGACCTTTTTGTACTTTTGAGTCTCATTAGATGTGATCTGCTCTCTGCTAACATGTACAGTTCCATGCAGAATAGTTGTCTGATGTTTTCTTGTTTGTTTTCCTTTTCATCTCCAACATAATGACAAGTGATTAAATGGCAGTTCATGTGGGAAACATTTAACAGGGTTCACCAGCCAGGCAAGTTCTTCCCCACAGCTCTAAATAATAATGATAGAGTAAGTGTTACTGAAATTTCTGACATCTATTAATAACTTACCAGACATAAAGATAGCTCTTAAATATAATATGAAATGTGTCTCTTTGTATTTCTAACCATGCGTCATTCTACTCTACCCTACTTGCTAGTAGGGTCAGTGTTTTTAAGGTGTAGAGACTTTTCAAAAGATTCAGTTATTAATGCTGAACACGAATTCTGGGCAACAGGGCAGCACAATCTGGGCTTCTGTACAGAACTACGAGACTCTTCTTTTGTTCTAATAGGAGTCAAAACTGTGTATTATGTGCTAATTCTGCTGAGTCATATGGAAATGGAGCTTGTAAAAACCACATGGATATAAGGGATGTAGGTGTTCATTCCTCTGTTGAAACCAGTAGAAGGAACAGACTGATGTTGCAAGACTATGTAGAGCTGAAAGAAAACCAAAGGTGAGCTATTCCTACCTTAGAATTACCAGTAAGGCAAATGTCTACAAAATTATTCAAGGAAGACACACGTTCATTCCCAATTGTGCAAGCAGAATTATTGGTTTAGGCAGTTCATCAAAATCTCCTGAAAGAGTTATAATTTGACCTTAATCTTCATGATTTAAAATTCTGAGCTTCCTTATAATGTTCAGAGTTAGGGAAAAAAAAGAGAGAGAGAGAGGGTGTTAACATGACTCACGTCAAAGCTTTGTTCTTCTCTAGCTACTAACGGAACTGACAGGGGAAATGTTATATAGGTTGTTACTTACATATAGGCTGTTGTCTTCTCTTGCGTGGGCTGGCTCAGTTTTGAAGTTTCTTTTAAGTTACATGACACCCTTGAGCAGGTTAGAATTGCCCAAAAGTCAGAAAAACTCTTCCCTTTTTCTCCTGCCTTTGACATGTGCTGTGCCCCACCCAGAGAGCTTGGGCTCAAGCAGTGCCCCTGTCAGGTGGTCCCACCATCAGATGGAAAGGAGAAAATAGGCTCTGGGGCATCCAGGCCTGTGACTTTGCAAGAGGAACACTCCCTGCGAGAGACCTGTGCTCTACATGGCTGCTCCTTGTCGGGGGCATTGCAGGGCAGCTGTAAATTATGCTCTTGGTGAGCAAGCTGGCTTTTGCTTCTTGATCTGAAGCCCTGGGAGTACAGAGAGGAGTTTCAGAGGAAACGCCCACTGGCTCTGTGTCTGGCACATGAAAGGCTGGGCAGTCGGCTGAAAGACAGAGTCTCTTCATTTTGCAAAATGGTGCCTGTGTCAAGACCCCGTATCAGCCAGAGTTTTGAGGTGAATGTGCCTGTATCTTCTTCTCACAATGAGATACTGAAAGAGATAAAAGGTTTTTTTAAACTTAAAAATTACCCGTGTTTCATCAGAACATGAATAGAAGAAGAAAAGTTGAATTATTATTTTTTTTTTTTTTTTTTAAATAAACTCAAAGCAACAAGGCAAGACTGGGCAGAAATGCAAAGGTTCATACACAGCTTTCCTCCTACCTACTTCGTCCTCAATACCAGCCATCCCAATGACTTTGAGTAGCAGAAAACTCAGTTTGGTCCCCTCTGGGTCTTAGGAAATTATTCTGAGGCATGTCTGGCCTCTCCTCAGTACAGTTTCTCCAGATCCCATATCATTGAACCTTTTGAACCTTCTCCATTTGAGCAGGATTAGTAGTTCCTCAAGGATGCAATAGTCTTCCCTCCTCGTAGGTGGTTCTGCACACTCTACATCTGTTACAGATACAGCATGTGACTACAAACACGCATACAAAAACAAACAAACAAACAAATAAAAACAACAACAAAACCCACAAAACCCCCAAACAAACAAAAAAGTGAAGGGATCTATACCATCAATTATAATGCCATGCTTGCAGGGAGTGTATAACCCAATAAATCGTATGCAAGAACCTGTATAACACTGCAAATAGAAATAAGAGAATCAAAAGTGATTTATTCCCTACTTCCTGCACAGATGATCATTCTTCACTGTGAATATTCACTGAGCAGTGGTGATATGCTCAGTAGATATGGAATAGCTAGTTACCTCCAGGATTCCTCCAGCCTTTCTGTGAGGTGAACATGCATCTGTCAGCATCATGAAGTCATCCTGCAAGCAGCCAGCAAGCTTTTGTTTCCTACGGAGCAACAGACTTCGACAAGTCTTGAACGTGTGACGTCAGACTGACATAGAAACCATTCCACTCACTTGTGCTGCAGTGCTTCGAACCTCCAGGGCCAAAAGCAGCCTTTCTGAGAGCTGCTTGCGTGATCCTGCATATAGTTGTCCATCTGTACTCTAGGCCGCCTCAGTCACTGGTACTGAGAGTCTTATGGGCACTGTTGTGATTGGTGATGTGCAGCTCTGATTTTCTGTTCCTTAGAGAATCTCTGGATGCTCTAGCTACAATTGCAGACAGTACAGAACAAATGCACACACTCTGGCATTACAAAATGGATGAGTAACAAAAGGCAGTTTATGGGAGTAAACACTGAGCTTCAGGCTAAGCAATCAAATAACCTTAAGGACTTTCCTGTTATGAAATTCCAATACTTTGGCTCAAAGCTAAGCTGGGGAGTATAGATGTGTCCTGAAAACAAGAATGCGCAGCTAGAAGGCTTTTCACAAACATCCTTCAGTGAGAAGCTCTGATGTTCTTAGCTACTGCTTTTTTATATATTTGCACTAGATTCCTAACTGTTGTGCCTGAAAATTATTTTGCTCAGCCTTGATGTGTGATGGCACAGTTTTGAACAAAGCTCTTAGGATGAGAGTCCTGGAGACAATTTAACATTACAGTATGATTCAGAAAGTACTTAGATTTACAGCTCAGGTGAAAATGAAATTCTATGAAAAACATGATAGCTGCAAACAAAACCTTAGTACAAGACTCTGCTTGGAAGCAAAGTCTCAGAAGTTGAAGGCCCATTTTTTTTGCTATAAATCAACAGATTATATTGTGTCTTGAATTGCTAAGGGGAGAATTGCATTCTGAGTTACAATGTTAGAAGCAGACCATCAGTAAGCTATTACAAATAATCAGAATCTGCAGCAGAAAATGAGCATGAAAGGTAACACTGTCTCTTCTGTGCTAGAGTAGCCTGGTGAGTCCTCTCAGGTGTTCCTGCCGGTTCCACATGGACACAAAAGGGAGCTTACAATGACATATTCCTGTGCTAGTTTTTCCTGCTGTTTTGTTCCATGACTGGTCTTCCACAAGTAAATAAAAATGTAATTCAGTTAACAAATGTTAATTCATCAGAAAACTCCATCAGGAAAGGACAAATACATTAGGGAGTACTACCTGAGTTTAGAAAAGAGAACAAAAGGATCATTAAATTTCAAAGAATATGAACAAGAAAAACAAGAAAGGAGGTACTTGCCAGTAGCTTCAAACCTGCTGTGTGGGTCTGCTTCTACCACAAAACCTGGTGCAATACGAGCTCTCAGTCCCAGCCTTTCTCTTCCAAAGAGGGGTTGCAGGTTGCCCAGTCTGGAGCTGGCTAGTGGAACCTACAGAGTGGGTCAGGTAGGTCCTGGGTTGGAGGAGTCCATGGGAAAGGAAGAAGCACTTGGCTTTCTCCACCCTCCCGAAGGAGATGACATTCTGCAAGACCATGGTCTGGGCATGCAACCTGTGTGTCACGAAATGCAGCGTGGATTCCAGATCCTGAGCCTAAGGGCTGGAGCTGATTTCAATGTGTGATAGGCATATTTACATTAATGTGGCAGCTCTTATCCCTTCAGAGTTGATCTAGTTAAATTAAAAAAAAATCCTAATGTGAGTCTTGCTAAATACTGCTGTTCATTTCCCTTTATTTTAATTCCGTTTTCTTTCTGTTAACCTGTCTTTTTTATCACATTTTCTTTCTTTCTTTCTGCTTATTAATATTCAGATCATCCATTTCTTTCTACGTACATTTTCACCTTTGCCATATTCTATTATTCCCATTGTACATCCTCTTTCAAGTCTGCATTTCCTGAAGTGCTTTACCGTACATGAAATATGACTCACTCACACTTACAATTGGAACTGGACCATGTTATCCCTCCTGAGCCTATGTTTTCTTTGATGTAAGCATTGGGATTTTTTTTTTTTAGGGATATTTTTGTTTTTCATTTAAAAATCTCTTTTTTTTTTTTTTTTTTAACCAAAGATAGAAAGACAATAATTTGACGGACTGCATATACAGTTCTATTTGTTGCACCATTATTGTTAGTTACGTATTGCTTAAATTATCCACAAATAAAGCATTTTTTTTCCATTCCAATTTAATCAGATGAAAGTAACAATTCAGAATACAGAGCCAGAAGAATCATTAAGAATGATAACTGGCTCAGGAATACTAAGTAACTAACTAAGTAATAGTAAATAAAAAAGCACATGGAGATACTGAGTGATGTAATGAACCATCCCATTCTCTGTTGGTTTAGTCTGATGTTGTATTTCGTATTGGTAAGGCAATTTTATCTGACCAAAGGATTAATTTAATTTACCTATCTCTAATTTAGAGAGAATGGCAGTCATAAAAATAAAAAAAATGTACTTTTCCTACCCAATTACATTGCTGGAAGTCCTAAGAAATCCAGACTTTAGGAGTATGATCTTAGAGAAGAATTAGATAATCAGTCCTCTATTCACAAACAGCAGAGACCAAGAGTGAAAGAAAAATAAAGGCATATTGCTCTAGGCATTCTTTTTCTAATTTTAGGTTTTTGTTGTTTGGTTCAGTGAATTGGATCCCTTTTAACGGTTCACTTAGTTGTGACTACAATAGGAAATACAACACACAGAGGATGTTGTAGGATGTTCTGCAGTCACCTGATCTTTAACACAATTTTCATGATATCCAATGGACAAATTAATCTTAAGATGTGTGTATTGGTGCAAAGGTTCCTGGTATTGATCACAGTAGTTGCACTACCATCTACCAGTTCTGTGATTCTTACCTGCTCTACACAAAAAGAAGATATTTTTCCTATTGCTACAAAAATAAAATGATGAGTTGTTATTTGATAACAATTGTGCACTGAGTCAGTTAACTCTTCAAAGGTCAAAGAATATTGCAATTTGGTGCAATTCTTCCTAACTGGGTGACAGAGGAAATAACTACAGCTGGCATGGCTGTGGCTTAGCTGAATGAAGATTACTTTTCACCTGAGGCATTTTGGATCTACAGAGGAAATGGAAAGGATTTTCTGAACCTGAGTTAATGCTCTGTTTGAAAACAAAAACAAACAAACAAAAATAAAAACAAACAAAAAACCCAAACAAACATCTCAGAAAACTGTAATCACAGCAGAAAGGTTGACATTTTAGAATAGGCACTCTGGCTGTACTCAGATACGTGCCACATTGGCTTCTTATTTCAACTAAATCTTAAATATTAGTGTTTCTTTGGTAAGAATCAGCATTTTGCTCTGTTTATGAATTTAACAACATTGTTTCAAAATCCTGCCAGCAGTTCTTGCTAGCAGTCATGCAATCATATTTTTGCAGCTCCTCTTTAATCTTCCTCAGGTTTTGTTCTTGGTGATTGTTTTTATCCAAGCGCTCATCCACTGAAGAACTTACCACTTAGAGTCTGAGTAGTCAAGTGGGCATTTAATGACATTAAAGAAATATTACCTGTTGATTTCACTAGAAAGAAAGAGCCATAAACTTCTACTGTAAATGAGACCAGAGACTGACATTATCGTCTGGCTACAAAGGCTGCCAGTATGTGTGTTTGCCCACGTCTTAATGCATCCACATATAATTCTCAATTTGCACTCATCTCAGCTGGATATGGGAGTGTTTCTGTGTCATAAATGTCTTTCAAGTACTTAACAATAAGAAGCTGCTTCCTTGTAGCTGAGAAATCAGTCCTTATTTGTTGCCTTCATAAACAGATCACCATGGCTCCTCAAATTTGTTGATTACTTTATTTGGTCCATACACATGAGCTTGCTTTTCTGCCTTTCTTTATTCACAAGCCAAATTCAAAGAATTAATTGGTGGGGCACTGAGACACTGTAGTAACCTGTGGGGATTCTATGTGCACAGAGAGTCCTAGCTTTTGTGGGGACACGACGATTGTTTTCCCTTTTATTGTAGAAAGCTTTATCATAAATCTGGTTGCTTTTGAAGGAAAAAAGAGAAAGGTTTAGTCAAATGGTTGTGAGCTCTTGTTCAAGAGCAGTTTCTTGAAGATGAAACAGCAAGTGGGACCGAGGAAAAGACGAGAGATGTACAGAATATTAGCAGCAATAAGCTGATGCTTGGTGATGCAGATCTCTTTCTGAGACAGCTCAAACACAGGCTGTGGGTCTTACTGCCTTGTCTGAGATCTGACAAAACCATACCAGCTCTAGCTGTGATATTGGGTTGGGGTTCGCTGCCTCTTAGTCTGGGGAAATGGCCACAAGTTGCACCAGGGGACATTTAGATTGGATATTAGGAAAAAATTCTTCATGGAAAGGGTTGATTGGTGTTGCAACAGGCTGCCCAGGGAGGTGGTGAGGTCACCAGCCCTGGAGGTGTTTAACAGGCATTTAGACGAGATTCTTAGGGATATGGTTTAGAGCTAGAGTTGGGTTAGGTTATGGTTGGACTTGATGATCCTGAGAGTCTCTTGCAACCTAAATGACTCTCTTATTCTATGATTCTAACATTACAGCAGAGCACACTTCTGTTGGCTGATTAAGCCAGACTCTTTTTATCAAGAGAGAGGTCAGAAAGTGGCAACCAGATTGGAGAGTGACAAGAACCAACATTTTCTATTTCCATATAGTGTTGGGGATATGGCTGAGCTGGTGGGATTGGTGTTATTGTCTGGCTTGTTCTCACCGGGTGTGTTTTTCAGGATCAGGGCAATGAGAAAAGTCAGCAGTGGTGGAAATCAAAGTCCTAATTAGTGATGAACAGAGGAATTTGCATTTTTTACCCTCTCTCACTTCCATAGTTTTGATTTTCCCCAAAATGTGTTTCTGCAGGAGACTGAAAAGAAACAATCAGACAGAAATAGCTAGTGCCTTTATCATTTGGTCCTTCCGTGTGCCCAAACTTTGTACACCCTGGTGCAGATCTGCTCATTCCTAGTTCCACTCTGCCTTTGTTTACATGGCGTGAACTCAACACAGTTCTTGGGGGGAGGGTCATCAGAGCCATCATTTCTCTTCTGTACCATCTTGTTAAGCATTTCTGTAGTGGCCTGAGCTAGAATTAAACTCCCGGACTAGATATAAGAAGCACTTCCACTTTAATGTCATCTTAGAGAAAAGTGATACAACAGACAGTTGACTACCTGTTTGTAAAAGTGGCCTTTTGACCCTGATTACAATTTCAATTGGTGTTACTTCACTCCCAGTAGCAGAGGTCACCCCATCCCTGCATTATCAATGCATGATAAAATCACCCAGTTTGCTCCCAAGCTGACAACCAACACCATCTTCTGTCAAAAGCACAAGCCTTTGTTTTCTCAGCTGTAATGTGCTTGGTTAGGAAAACTGCCTAAAGCTACTACTCAGATTTTTTTTCTTTGTGTTTGTAAAATAGTCACAGTATTTTCAAGGAAGTCAAGGGCTTTTGAAGTGGAAACGATACATCCTGCCTAAATTTCCTGTACAGAAAGAATGAATTGACAGGAATGGGAAATACAAGGCAGTTACACCATGTGATTGCACAAAATGACACATAATGAAGATGTGAATACTTCATATACCCTTGGGAAGGAAAAATAAGCAGTATTAGTTTCACCAGTCTGATAACTGTTTCTGTATTTGTGGGACTGTATTACGTTTTTTGAATGTAATGGTTTCAAATGGTTTGCAAAGTGTTGGGTAATACCTGCTGTTTCTTGGAGGCAGTCCTACTCTGAAGGTGAGGAGTAGCTTGCTCCAAGGGCCTCTCTCTGTAGATTTTTGTCAATACCTTAACTCCCCAGTCATCTTCAAAGGCGCGAAGAAAATTTTCCTTCAGCTTTGAAGGAAAACAAACTGTAAATGGTTTCCATACTTTTCCTGGCTTGAATGTAGTCAGCATTTAGTTCTGCATTAGCAATGGGTGGGAGGTTTAGCATCTCATGACTTGGCAGAACCAGTGATTGAAATAGAGCAAAAAATTTTGGATGAATAGTTTATTCACTGAAGAAGGCAGTTTTGGGTGACTGGAATAACTTGTGTGTTCCTGCTGAGTTAGGTAGATACTTTCAGATGGAATCTGAGTAAAGGAAGGAGGGTGAGAAATTTTGTTTCACCATTTTTAAACTAAAGATTTCTTTCTTGTTTTGTTTTGAAAATCGCCCATATTTCATTCAAAAATGAGTCATCATCCCTGGAGGTGTTTAAAAGATGTATAGATAAGGTTCTTAGGGACTTGGCTTAGTGTCAGAGTTTGGTTATGGTTGGACTCGTTGATTCTATGGTTGGACTCTAAATGATTCTATGATTCTAATGGAAGAGGAAGTAAATGTTTCTGGGGAAAAAAAAAAAAGGCATTTAGAAAAATAGAGTTGTTTTATTAAAATAACTGGGAAAAGTGTGTTTTACATTTACCAAATATTGATGTTTTTGCATTTGTCCAACAAACAAGCTGTGGTGCATGGTTGCTCTACTTGCCCTCTCCTGAACACTTCATGAAGATTTCCTCACCAGACAATCAATCTCATTAGTTTTAAACTTGGTGGAATCTAAAACACTCTCTGGTTTATGCCAAAAAAAGTCTTGTTGACCTGACCATTTAAAATTGCATAGTGAGAAGGATAATTAACTGAAAAGTGTTGCAACAACAGCAAAGTATAAAATGACTGAGGGTTTAGGACTGGGAAAGTAAATTACATTTTATGATAGGAATTTGTTTTAGAATGATGACATTTCATGAGGTGAAACACTTGGATGAAAAGAAAGATCCAGAGTAAGAGTGAAACAAAATGAAAAGGTTTTCCTTGTAACAGCAGCTGACAGTATGTTCTTCACTCAGAAACTTTTCTGCCTGGAAATTGTGATGAAACCAGGACTGATGCTTTCACCTTCAGCTATATAAAGGTGATATGCAGAAAAGAGCTATCAATTTCTTTATGAATTCAAGATTTAAAAAAAAAAAAATCTAGTAAGTTTTATGATAATATAATTTTGTGTGTGAAATGTAATGCAACACCAATGTCTTGTACTGGAAGGCAGTTTTACATAACTTTTATTTCAGTTTTGATTTTAAATGCTACTTTGTTCTATTTCTACATTTCCAATCTGAAAAGTTCTCTGAAACCTTTTCCCCCAAAAGATTAATTTACTGCATAGGAGAAATTAATTTTAAATTTTAACATCTCTCAGTAGCTCAAAATTTTACTATTAAAAATAAATCTTGCCTAGAATGTCATATTATACAAAAGCAAACTTTTGGAGCTTCATGTCACAAGTCAAATATATTTTTTTATGAGATCCTCTCAACCAAAATAAGTGAATATGTGGGGTTTTTTTAACACAAGCTGAGTACCTTGCACTGCATATTGAACTCATTTTAAAAATGCAGAACTCTGAAAGAGAATGGATATGTCTTTATTTTCATTCTACACCTGTTCAACAGAGTCATAGAGTTGTCTGGAGTCTCATGAGGCTGGTGCTGTAGCAGAAATAGAGCTCACACTTGGGTTGATTCACAGATGTCAACAAATGACAGCTGCTCAGCTGCAGGACCCATGACCATGTTTCCCCTGGCTTCTCTCCACAAAAGCATGCTTCATTCTGGTGGTGAGACATGGTGATATGTCAAAAGGCACCCAAAAGTTGTGAGAGAGTTGCAGTACTAAAACAAAAACAGCTGGAAAAATTGAAGGTGTAATTTTTGGAAGGCCTTCATGAGCAGCATAATCCTCCTTGGACTTTCATTTCCAGGAACTTCACTGGGATCATTGATGCTACAGAGTGCTGTATAGAGCATAAACTGGACTTTTATTAGATGTCCAAATAACCAAGTGGCAAAATTATGAAGGGAAAGGAGTTGCTTTGTCACATTTACTGTGCTCAGCCTTGTCATAATTTGCTTTTGCTGCAGCCAGCTCTCACTCTGAAAAATTCCCCTCATTAGCTGGCCCTAAAACATTTGCAGAGCATCTGTATAATTTATATAATTTATGGTTTTATTGGTGGGAGCATTAAATATCGCCCCCCCCCGCCCCAAAACATCAGAGAGGAAGCTCTGCAACATGCAATAAAAAGTGGAGCAGCTATTTAAAGAAAGAAAAGGGTAAATAAATCTTAATGTACTGAACATGACCATGCTGAACAAGGCAGAGTTTGCAAACATTCACTTCTAAGAGTACTGCAAAGCAAAGGGAGACGGTTTACTGTCAGAGTTACAGGCTTTTCAGATAAAGTTTTACAAGGTCTACCTTTGAAAAAACACCAGTCACTACTACTTTTTCATTTTATACTTGGTAGCTTGGTAATGTTTATTCGGAACTTGTAGTGTTACTGCACACCTCGCATCCTGTCCTGAAAATGAAATTATAGGAAAGGCGGCAAACGCTAAGGTAACAGTCCCTATGATATAGGCTCATGTGGTAACTTGCTCTATTCTGCTTTGTTTTGTTTAGGGTTAAATCAAGACACTAGCTAATAGGGATGATTTACAGGCTTTATCTAACCAACACAGGCCCATATCAAGCAGATATATATACCTGAAGTAGCCAACCAAAACTCCAGTCTTGACCAAAAATGAGAGATTGGCATTTTTAAGGTAGAGGCTGTGGTATAGACATCTGCCTTCCACTTAGATGCATTTTGTCCTAAAAATGCTTTTTTCTTACCACTAATTTTTAAAAAACCCCACATGTACATAACATATTCTAAGTTAGATGAGAGAGATGAAACCTTCTTCAAAAGAATCAGGGTCTGTACTGTCCTACATGTACACATTAGTGACTAAGGAGCACGGGGCATGGAACATGGATATGGTAGTTAACAAAGCTGAAAGTACAGTATTGTGATGTGAGCCTTTTAGTTGAGCAAACATACACATTTTCATACAATACTATGACTTGGGAAAAAAACCCCATAGCTGGCAACACTGTTTTTGAGTTTGGTGGAAGAACCTCCCAAAGCAATGGGCTTCCTATGATATCGCAAAGTCCCCAGTTTTGAGGACCCCAGCTCCTACAAGCATGTCACTCAGCAATATTTTTAACTGAAAATTAGATGTGAAATGGTCCTTGTACAGTGCAAAGAAGAAATAAGCACCTAGGAACAAGGTGTACACTATAGCCTACTGAGTGGAGAGTTTCCTGTGGAGATAAGTGGAAAATGCCTGAGGAGCTCTTAGGAAAAGGCATTTCATTCACATGTGAGACACCACACTAAGAAGCTACAGCGTCTGGTAGGCAAGTTGTTATAGCACACACCTGGAATGTGCAGATCAAATTCACATCCTTTCTGTGCTCACCTTACTGAAGAAATTGTTCAAGCACCAGGAAATAGTCTGTGATAGGGCCCTCTCAATCCCTACATGTGTTTGGGGCACGGAAACAGAGAACTACTTCATATTCCACTGCTTAAGATTTGTATCTAGGAAATGGAGACTGTTCCCAGTCCCCAAGCCAATATATTTTTAAGGGATTTCGTACAAAATGCAACAGCTTCAGCAAGGGTAGTTGAGAGAGGTTCACTTCAGATCATTCTACAATCTAGTAGACATGACCATTTCCTAGTTGAAGGAAAGCAGAGGTTAAAGTCAGCTAAAGCAGACAGAGACTGTAAAATTCATGAATCTTTGCACTGTGCATGCTTTAGGTGCCAAAGTGCTGGTCTAAAATCTGGGCACGCACCTAAGGACTTCTTTGGAAACGTGTACCAGGTGAGGCCCTTCTAGGTTTCGTGTAATAGATTGACATCATTTTCCATGACTAGAGGTGGCTAGAAAAGAAGTCTCACTTGATAAAATTGCATGGGCCTTTAGGCTTTTAGCAGCATAATTCTGTACATACTGAGAATACACAGATAGAATTACAGAAAGTGATTTGAAAACAAAAAGGTCAGCTTTCACTCATTGCATGATTTTTCTGTTTATCACTGGTTTTAATGTATTATTGGAACCAATTGCTTTCTGTTTTCTCACTTAGAGCTATGCCATGGTGTGGCAATGGCTTAACAATAAAACAAGCTATGTACTTGCCAAGTATATTGTGATCCTCTGATTCCAGCCCAGCAGGCTACAGTTAAAATAATCCAGCAGGCTCAGAAATTGTGTGGATGCCATTTATGGTAGCACTGTGTAAGTGGCAGGAAGGCTAACTCAGGGCTTCCTTCATTATTTTGCCCTCCCTGCTTTAAGCCCACTAGGACAGGATTTGCACAGTCAGAAATGCTGATTCTTGTGGCTTCAGCTCCCTGCATTGTGCTGTTTCTGGCAGCATGGCCCAGCTGTTTATGCATGTCTAATACGTCTCCTAAGGGCATTTGTAAAGGAAAACAAGTTGCCCCTTCAAGGAAGGTAGCAAACAATCTAAAGTCAGCTGCATTTTACAGAAATTACAGTGACTTGATTCCTACTGCGCCTCAGCCTGTGGCACAGAGTGTCTGGGACATTGTCAAGTTTTCACTGGGTTTCACAGCTCCTCAGTAAAGATGTAACTTGTAAAATATTTTTGTGTGGGTGAGGGAAGTGCATACCTGCTATGTATCTAATTGAAAGGCACAAATTTATAGTGCCACCTTAGCCTGTTGAATCCTCCTCTTCCATCTCAGCCTATGCATGTCGTATGGTGGGCATTGCAACGTAGAGCTGCACTATAGCCTCAGCTAGTGCCATGATGCAAGCTGAGTAACAGTACTTGACTTCTCTAAAACTTTCTGCTCAGAGTTCAGGATCTGCAGGATGGAGCTCTGAATCCCTTCTGCCAGGCTTTAAATGCCACTTCCTCTGCTCATACTGCTTGCTGGAGCACATATTGCAGTATATTCTGTTTGACATTAACAAAAGTTGTTTTACAGAGTCTGAAAATAAATGTTATTCAAGCAGATGGTAAATAGGAACAAAAGCTACTGAAATAGGTGTGCTTCCCTGCGTCGTGAAATGATAGCCGTGACCATAAGAGCAAGATCATTTTGAATAGTGTGTGCAAAGGGTAGGAGTGGAATTTTCCGAGTTGCAGATTTGTTCTCCTAAACATTAGAATATTAGATGCACAATACATCCTTTGTGGTCTCTTTTCAGAGCACTGCATGTTTTGACTGCATTGAAATGTTTGGCCTACAAGGTATTCAGATTTTAAACACTTTTGATTATAATTTTTCAGGGTTTAGATACAATCGATTTTGCTCATCTTGATTCAGTTGTACGATGGTGTCATTTGGGCTGACCTTAGGTATCTCAGACATCTCCAGAGGACTGGTTAGTATGATACTGGAGATTTGTGCTCTGCTGGATTTGCAAAAGGAGGCTAGGTGCCTAATGTGACAGTACATGATTCCTTTATTTAGACAACTGAGTAAAACTACATGAGTCTATGCTGAGATAGTGGTTCTAAACTCCTCTTTACAGACATGAAGATGAAGAAGCACTACTAGGGTGATATTTATTTAATCTCAAAGAAGACATCTAAAACAGTTCAGATGAATTGCATCCTAGAAATGCCTGGTTTTCATTCCTTGATTTATTTATATCAAATTAGTTTAGGCAAATAGCTTACATGTATATTGTACACAATGGAAGTCAGATGTTTTTAGTTCCATCCTGGATGAAACACCTGGTAAACAAAAGACAAAAGAGACAACCTGCTGTTGCCTAATCATAAGATTAGGCCTAATCATAAGTACTTGATATGTATAAGTGCAGGACTAGAAAGAAAGGCAGAGACCAAACAAAGCTATAGAGGACAATGTACCTTTGATATACTTAGTGTGTAGCTCATTAATTGGCTACGGTTTGGCCCACTGAGTGGGTAATATGATGAAAACCTTGTGATATTTTAGTGCTGTAACACATGTGAATTTATTGCGGACCAGTGAGTTCAAATCAGAATAGGCTTTTACTAGAAGAGAGGAATCCAGTATTTGGGTATTTGTAGTAAATAATATTTATAAAGATTTATTTTTCTTGTAGAGTTTTTGGATAAAGGTCAAGTAACTGGGATCGAATATTTAAGAATACATATATTAGTAAAGTCGTAACAATCAATGCAGTATAGTACCCTGAGTTTACTTTGAGGTTATGCATACCAAACATAGCTGATTAATCAATATTGTAATTGATTCATAAAAGATGAAAAAAAGTGATAAGTATAAAATTTCTAGAGTTGCTTTTCAATAAGCATTGTGTCATGTCCTGTATTCATATTCTTTCTGATAAGCTGTGACTGTGATTGTAAAAGCACTTGTATTTTTTAAACTAAACCTGATTATTTATCCTAAAGGCAGTAGCTCATGTTTTGTGTGTTTTTTGTGAACACACATTTCCATTAATAGATGGATTATTTATCTGTCATAAGCCAGTAAACTAACAAACCAAAACACAAAACCAAGAAAAACTCTACCTCACTGAACAACTGGAACTCATACTGTGAATAAATATTTTTATTTTTCACGACAATATCTTCAGCTTATGAAGAAGTTTAAAATAAAACATGCTGTGTCCTATTTCTTTCTAGGTCTCCTACGTAAAAGCTATCGACATCTGGATGGCCGTGTGCCTTCTCTTTGTCTTTGCGGCATTACTGGAATATGCAGCAGTCAACTTTGTTTCACGGCAGCACAAGGAGTTTCTGAGGCTCCGAAGAAGGCAAAGAAGACAAAACAAGGTACAGCTGCTCTTTACTTGGGGTTACTGGTCTGCCTTGACAGCACACTGGTGTGCAGCTTGATTTCTGACCTCAGCTCTTCTTGCCCTTGCAGGAGAGTCTTATTCTAAAGTTTCCTTTTGAGTTTTTTACTCCTTGATAAAGAGCTGAAAACTGGCTGCTGGGTTTATTTGCAGTTCATGATGCTATTGATAAATGTTGATAGATTGGTCACAGATTCCAATGATTTTATGCTCTTCTTACAGTTTCTAAGGCAGTTGTACTTTTACTTGTGAAATTAGATTTTCTTCTAGTCCCTAAATATTACACTATTATGTGGCACTCACCAGCACATAAAGAACAGTTGGAAGCAATGGTGTAGATCAAATGCCAATATTGTTTACTTGACAACATCCAGGTGTACATCAGCACATGCTTGAGACCTGTCTTTTCTAGTTCTACCAGAGCTAGTCATGCTAAAAAGTGAGATTCCTACGCAGAGCCCACTGCAGAGTGACCAGCAGTTCTGCTCTTACTTCTAAACCACCAGTGACTGGTGTCTTTCCCAGCTGAATCCAGGAAACATGGCCACTTTAAAAAAGAAAAACATGAAGACAATTTCCTCTCTACCTTCTACTATTTCACAGATTTTCACTGATACTAACTTCAAGTTTTTAGCAAAGGTACTCTTCGTGAGTATCATTATCATGTCATTTTATACCAGTAACTGAAATGTAGAAGAGAGTCTTGTTTTTAACCTAGATGTCAGTTTAGAAATATTTTTATAACAAATACAATTTTTTCATAAATAACAAATAATAAATATTTCTAAAGAAAAATATTTATTTTATTATTTCTAATATTCCCTGATTTTTAAGTTGGTAAATGGAGAGACAACAATATATATTAAATTGAATTTTAGTCTAGTTATCACTTTCACAGCCATAGGATGTTTCATTGTTGGTGTATCTATTTCACTGGTTTTCAGTATCAGTAGGAACAGTTAGGTTCATGCTCTTCATACGCATTTGCTAGGTGAAGTAAATATTTGCTTGAGTTGCATGAGTGCTTCAAGCCACAAATAATAGTTTCCTTTACAAGAGGGATGACAACAATGGCACAAGGCATTTGTGTTTTGACAGGTCTGTCTAACAAATGTTTTGTAGCTAATAATTTTTGATGGTTTCTCTGGGAAGCAATCCAGTGCTGTTCTCTGTTTCAATATTATTGTCAGGTGAATTGAGATTCCCATTAAGATTAGGTTACAGGAGTGAGCAGAATGCTTGCCCCTCTGCAGCCACACATGCTAGATGCACTGCCACTAGAACCCTTTCCTTTCAAAAAGAGCATGGCAGCAGCAGAAGCTGCTGTATGATGGGGTCTGTAATTCCAGTTTCAGATATGATGTCTTCTTTAGTGATGAATAAGTAGGTAAGTAGCCACCAGTGTTAAGTAGCAGTATCCAGTGGCATAGCTCTAAAATTATGAGGTTTTGTTCTACGGTAGTGGTTATTCATCTTCTGTGGGAATAGTTATTCTGGTAACTATTAAAAGAAAGTTATTCAAAACCAAATCACCAGAAGACCTGTGTTTATCCTAAGTCAGTTGATACATGGATTCTTTGCAAAATGGGTAATGTCCTAACTGAATACAAGGAAATCTACTGGAGACAGACGCCTCTTCATTTGCAAAGGTTTGCTTTCTCTTTTCATATGAATCTGACTGCACAAATTTTAAAATAGTGAATAAAGTTGCTAAGGCCATCTCTTTAGGAGGTGTTTTCTGCATCTCTTTCTTCTCTGTCTCATGATTTTCTCAGTTTATTTTGCCTTGAAAGTGATTCATGTTGTTTTGCATGATAGTCTTCTCTAACTGAGCCATTCTTCTCTTTGCGTGTTGTGTACGTGTGTCATTGTGTTACCACTGTGTTGTTCTCATTCTTGCTGCTGCTGTCTATGCTGACACTCTGGGGACAGGCACAGACTATGACTGTTGGGAATCAGAGCGTCGAGTCCGTGCGGCGCATGAATGGCTTGCGGAGCAAAGAGTCATCACCTTGCGGGACAGTGAATCAGATCGGCAATTCAAGTTCGAGGGTAAAACTCTAGTGAGAAAGAGAAAGCAAGAGAGAGTTTCAGTGTGTGCAGTGATGTCATAAATCAGCAAAATGAATGAATTTGATGGCATCACTAGTAGTCTCTTGCATTCTCTTTGCTAAATGTCTGCACAAAATACGCAATACTGTCCCCAGCATGAACAGCAGTTTCATGTTGTACATTCTTGTGGCCCATCCTTATTCCTTCTTTTTTTCCATGGTTGGCTCATACCACCGCCACTCCAAAACCCCCAAGGAAAGTGCATGTATATATTGTAGCCTGGTCCTGTATTAATATAGGGTGAGTAGTGGGGACAGGAGCATAGAAGACGCCTTGAGACGGAAAATCCCACATAACATAAACATTCAGATGAGTACATTCCAACAGTACTTGATATGTATAATGCAATGCATCTGTGTTGGTATGATATTTATTCCTGAACCGTCAACCTGCAGTGTTCCTCCTTGTGATGTCCTGAGCCCTGCTTAGTGGAGTATGAATATCTATGAATGAGAAAAAATTATTCATTGATTTCTTTTTATTTGCTTGGAGAAGAGCCATGGGGCTGAAATCTTTTACACAGCGTAACGTGTAGCAGATCTGAAGCAATATGCTAACAGCTGATAGATCCAGATTATGGGTGAGTTGTGGAGGTAATAAAATCAGTGATGGAGAATGAAATGAGCTTAGTGTGCAGCTCACTACTTGGTACTGGTGGCTGAGAAATGAAATGTATTCATTTTAATAAAATGGAACCAGGATTTAAGTCTTTCAGGACCTGATTTCCCAGAACAAAAACATTGCCTGAGCAGTTTTTGAGCTGTAATTGGCCTCTGACTTAGACCAAGGTCTGTAAAGTTATGTGATTATAAGATGCAGATGACTTCAGTGGATTTTGTAAACCATAAAGGGAATGATTATCTTTCAAAATCAAAGCAAAGTTACACAGCAAAATTAGGATAGAGGGTTTGCAATGCAAGAAATTATTCACTTTCACAACTACAATATCAAACAGTAGAAGACACCCTTCATTTCTGGATAATTTCTAACTGTAGAAATGATCATACTTACTCGTATACAAAACTGAACATAAAAAGAAAAACATCTGGGTCTCTCTAGAAGATGTGACCCATACTGCTATTCTGCCACTGGGAAGCTGATGTCATACAACTACAAAATCAGTCCAGGTAAGTACTCAGGGTTGCATGTCTTAGCAGTCACCAAGTGCTAGTGGTCCAGCTAAGGTTCATGTAAGGCCCAGTTTTCTTCTCTCTAAGGAAAGCTTGCAGAAACTTGTCTTCTAGTTGTGAATATTGTGTATTACATATACAACCAGGGCAGCACACAGAAGGGCCCTGTTACTGCAATACCTTTGCTGTAAAGCCCTAAGAGCTGGAGCTGCACTGAAGTTGATTTCCCCTAGAGAACTGCCACCACAGAAGTGACATGCTCTTGAGAGGTGAATGGAAGAGACACATCAAAACAAAGGTTTCTGAAGTAATGCTACCTGCAGCTCAGCACTTTTCTGCTCAAAAGAAGCATGTTTATGTGCAGAGGGAAAGATAGCAATGTAACCTGTGGTGCCGCAAGAAGCCTCACAAGCAGGGAGTTTTAACATGCTCACTCAATCAAGGGTTTATGATGAATGTGAATCTAAAAGTCACAGGCAAGTGACTGGGACACAATCAAGATGAGACAGCATAAAAGAAGGGTGATTTAATATCTATACTGCATCATTCAGTGCAGAGAAAAAATAGGCATTTGGAATAAAAGTAGGCATCAAATCATGCCTGACCAGGATTCCTGGATTTAATATCTAGGTCTACAAAACAATAAGATACTATTCTTCATTTTATAAGCCTGTATCTCTGTCACTGCTTTCATTATTACTTCTGCTGAGTCTTGTTCTTCTTAGTGCTGCAGCCCCTCAGAGCATTGCATGAAAGCACAAGACATCTTAAGAAACCATCAGATCTCTTAAGCCAAAGGTCAGACTGGTAAATGTTTCTCTAGGAAAGTCTGGGTTGTATTGCTGGTGGTCCAGAAATTGTGTTTACAGCTAAATCATTGACTTGTCATTGCATTAGAACACATTGCACTGTAAGGGTCTGTTGCCATTCTATACAGAATTAACCCCCATATGCTCAGGTAATCAGTGCTTCAACTCATCTGCCTTCCCCATGCAGTTTCTGTTGGAGAAAGCATTCAACACTTGTCCTGAAGATGTGTGTAGACTTCCTGATCACAGTGAAATACACTCAAGAGTAGCAATACTTTGTTGCTGAGGGAAATAGTAGCGTATTTCTTATATATCATGATACTAGTTTTTGCATAGACACCAGGCTGCAGATGACATTAGTCTGAGAGTACTGAGGATGTAGTACAGTTTCACTATATCAAAATACAAATTTACATAGTGCCAGATCACCTGAATGAGATTTTTTTTTTTTTACATGTGATCTGTAATAATAAAAAAAGATTTGCTTATTTTTCAAAATGATGGGTTTCCAGCGAAGCAGAACTCTGTTTACACAGGTTCAATCATCCCTTTTTGAAAACAGTAATTATTATGTTATACGATTGGTAGTCAAAATGAGTCACTGTACACTAGTATTCATACCATCATATCAGAGATGACTTCCTAAATTATATATGTGATGGTTACCACTGTGACCAAGAATAGGGCTTCAGTTTGGGACCGTTAGTGTTAAAAACAATACTTTAGAGCTTGAATGAAAAATTGTGCAGCTGGAGGCTGTGACAGACTTTAATCCCATGTGCAGGGAACACAGAGCAATACAAATAACAGTGCTGCAGCCAAGGGGGTTCACATGCATGCAGATTAGCAAAGGGAGGCACAAATGGTGTTTTCAAATGAAAGACCTGGGTCTGAGACTAAGTGATTACAGCAGCAAAGGAGAACTCCACTAAGCAAAGACGGCAGCACCCAGTCTAGTGGTTCAGAGAACTGCTGTTCTCTGGATGGAGCTGCCAGTGGTGAAGCGGGTACCCCAAGTGCCCAAACAAAATCACTGTGACTGTTGAGATAACACAACATTTCCATCTTTAAAAAGGAGAAGAAGTATGCATTGAGTAACAGCAATTTTCAAAGACCATATGTGCCATTTTAATCATACTGAAATTCCTCCATCAGACCCCCCAGACAATTTTCTGAACTTGCCCATTGAAAAAAAAATGAGTGCCTTCAGCCTGACTTTTCCTTTAAAACACTTGCTACTACTGTCCTCAGTGGAAATATTTGCCCACAGCCTCTGTGGACACTGCACTCGGCGGGATGACGTGCACGGTTTGCATTACATAAGGTGCCGCATCATGTGAATAATGGAAATGCTCAAGGAAAGCCCTTTTTGCTGAGCTATTTTTAATACTCACCGAGTGAGCTCAAGCGCACGAGTTTCATTGTGAAAAATAGGAAGGCAAGTCTGAATGGCTTCCTCTCTCACACACATCTTGCTTGCTTAATGGATTAAAAAGAGCTATCTGCTGTAAATAAACACCCTCAAGATACTGTGGTTACTTCTATTTCTCCAGGGCAATTGCATTAGCACTTTAATGTAACTGCATACAAAAAATCCAGTAGAAGATAAATACACCAAAATGATCATTTAGCTTGAAGCTATAGTCCTGCATAAAACGGCATAGAACCAGTTAAATAATAAACACAATACATTTCAACATGTTGCCATGTCACCTTGTGATTTTGTCTGAATGTCCTTGTCTATCCTTTTTGTTGTGTGCATGAAAAGGCTAGCAATGGCCAAAGCTAACATCAGCCAAAGTATCTTTATTGTTTATTAAATGGACTTACTACAGTGAGTGCAAACATTGAAACAGATGCATAATTTCAAACAGGAAAAACATCTTTACATAAATCCTTAGTCTAGCTCTAGGTACAAGTCTAAAGACAGCCAGGAGTCCCCAGAGAAAGAGTAACCTGTAGGAAAAGAAGCTTTTCAACCATGGGGTTGGTACCCAAGCAATGGATCAAGTATCTAGTAAGAGCAGTCTGTCCAGGCAGACAGAACAAGCTTACTGGAAATGCAGATTTTCCAGTGAAAAGCAAACGCAGACAAAGAAACGCAGAGAGAAACTGTTTTTTATAAGGCACTGTTTACAAATGTTGTGAAAAGTGAAATGGAAGCTTTTCCTTCCCTTGCTGGAGGAGTGGAAGTAAAAAACCTCAAAGCAAGCTGTGTTTAATGTGTTTTACAGGTTCAGACACAGTAAGATGATGGACCATATGGGGTAGATTTTTCACCCCGAACCACGAAACAGAAAAGAAAAAAGATAGTTACATTTCAAGGGACAGAACTCTGAAAGCTAAATAAAAATTTGGGTTCATTAAACATTTTGTAATCCAAGGCAGACTAGTTTATGTAACATGTAGTACCCATTTCTGAAAAGTACCTCCAAACATCAAGTCACAAATATCTAGGTATCAATTAGATGGTAGAGTACACGTGTACAAGTTCACAAGCTGAAGTAATGGAATCCAGGTATGAGAGCAGAAGCAGAGCCAGGAGAACAAAATCAGGAGAAAAAAATTTACAAATTCTGGAAAGCAAAAAACCCAAACCAAACAAACACAAAAAACCCATAAACAAGCCACTACAAAAACTGAGGACAGGGAAAAAATGCCTAGCCCAGAGGTAGTGGAAACCAGAGAGTTGGAGAACTAATGGGGAGCTGGTAAGGCTGCAGAATGGTGAATCTTTGTATCTGCTGAAATTATTAGAGCAGCACACCACAGAGTACTCTGTGGGAGCAGGGGACAGATAATCAAACTGTAGGGACCAGGCATGACACGAAAGCATCAAGTAGGACGTAACAGAATATAATGACTCATTCTGGCCAGCTTGCAAATAGTTTAGCAAATTACTCCTTAATGTTAAATAAAACACCAACAGGATATAAGCATCATAAAACTAAGTTTGAAAGGGCTACAGAACATTAATATTACAAAGTTTAAGAAGTGAGATGACAAAATGACTGTCTGCTGCACCAGACAGTAGGACTGGAAAAGCCAGGGTTTTTTGTTTGCTCAGTAGTGTTACTTTGCTTTAGAAACTGAGTCCTCTCTTGTACCTACCCAGCATGCAGTGGCTGAAAGGACCAGCTCTGAACTGACAAGCCTTGGGGACTGAAGTCTGCACTTCACTCAAGTGAGTTTGTCCTGGTAGTTACTCATGAACAGCAGGAAACACGCCAGAAATGAACTCTGCAGTTTTCCAGCTCGTGAAAGGTGCTCTCCAACTGGGTGCAAATGTCTCATTTTTTATTACACCTAGGGGAGAGTGCAAACTGAAAATAGGGCAGAGGAAACTAGAAAGAGACAGGAAACGGTATTCTTATTTTTGATGCTTTAAAGAAACAAGAAGCAGCTTTTCAAGAACCGTCTGCCACAGGCACAAGCTTTTGTTTCCCAGATTATTTTAGGAAATGGTGATTCTTTCACTGGACGTGTTCTGGCCCACCTCATTTCATGGAAGAAAAAAAATAGTGAAAAAAAAAATTTCAAATAGGTATTTCATGATAAAAAAACGAAGAAAGGGGACTTCAGGAGGAGCATGTTTAACCTAAACTAGCCCCTACCCAAGACTCCAGAAAGAGAGTGAAAAGCCATTCCAGTCTCAAGATTTAGGCTTAGGCTGCACAAGGGGGCAGGGAAACAACTTTGCCCCAAAGCTGGGTCCTTTGTTCTTTATCTTTATCTTTGTTATTTATTCTTTATCTTTAGCTTATCTTTACTCTTAACCTGGCTGGAGTTAGGACCCAATAAGGCCCTGGCTTCAGGGTTTCTCACTGCAGTAATGGTCAGGTCCTCTTTCCAATGGGGAGGGTGAAAACACCTGGAAGGAGAAGAGTTTCCACATTCCACATTGCCAGGGGTCTGTCATGACACTTCATATCAGTTATGAGTTGTGTCCCAGGCTTCATTTCCAACAGCAGGGTATTTCAGCATGAATAAATATAAATTAGTATTTCTATAAGAGAATGAAAGGGTCGTGCAGTTAGAGCCAACATAATGCAGGCTGAGAATACCAGCACTGCTGTATCTGTGTATTTCTACCCTGATTTGCAACTGTGCTCGCCCTGTGCATCTCCAGAGCATAGTACACCAGTTGTATCAAATTACGTGGTAAATTGGTGAGATGGGCAAGTGTTCAGTATGATCCATGAAATGCATATTTACATCTGACCCAATTAATCCCATTCTCCACAGGGGATAGAAGCTGCTATTTGAATGTAATTAATTGTGAAGCATTCTGTAATGATGTTGTCCAAATGACATTGTGCAAAACCAAATTGTATTAACTAGACTGTTGAAACCTCATGCTGTCTCAAGGTCTCAAAAACTTCATGGGTTCCAGTAAAATCCAGTTTTTATAGTACTTTTAAAAAATAATTGCTGAAGCCCTTTGATTCTCTATTTTTTTTTCTTTTTTTCCAGGGGGAAAGCTATATTCTTTAGTCATTCCTGTTCTAATTAACAGCCATTGCTTATGGTGAACTCATCAGTCAGAGACTGATTCTGACAGATTCAGTGTGATTTAATGATCAGATATGTTTATTTCACTTGATCCACTGCTAGAGCAAGGTGCTATTTACTTTATTTGTTTGCTTGTTTGTTTGGTAGTAATACTAATTTATGTCACACAAAATAAGCAGCTGGCCAACTGAGAGCAGATGGTTAGATGGGGAAGGAGATTCTCTTTGCTACAACATGAGGAGGGGGTTTAGGCAAAGTTACACTGGAAGGAATAAACACACCTTGAAACTCCACATGTTCTGAGTGCTTCTTGCTGAGTATTTCCAGAGTCCTCACAAAGTCCCATTTCAAGTTGTGAGCATTTGAAAACTCATTGCCAAGCCCAGCCACAGGTCCCTAAAAATTTACCCACTTCTGCTCCTGTGACAGGACTCTCTATGGCATCTCAGAGCTGGCACAGCCCTGGCTATTCCCACACAATCCTTCTTTACTACAGTAGGATCAATGTCAAGAAGGACTTCTTATTGGAAAGCTGTTTTCCAGTGACTGGTTGAATGTATCTGGCATACTGAGTGTGACAGAGTGTTTTTGGCTCTTGAATTAGCAGATTGGAAAGATCAGAAAATGCTGCTGTGTTTGTCTAAACATGTGTATTAGTGAGAATTTCAGAATCCTATGGGTGAATTTCTGCATCAGGCCTGTAACTTCTCTTTGAGTGATAGCGTAACCCTTTGAATCATTTATCTTCTAACTTGTGTATGTAATTTCTCACACTGATACTGTGTATGCATTGGTACACAAACATATATAATCTGCTTGCATAATCACAAGTTATTTTACCAGTGTGCCAAGGTTTTAATATCTGTATGATATCATGACAAGACCAATAGAAGACATGATGCCTTTGTTTTCATGCTTCACCTCATTCTCTTCGAGTGGTTTTCCATGCAGTTTTCTGAGATAACTCTTTCTGCTAGTCATCTGGAAGTGACTCATTCATTTTTCTGTTAAGCTTTCCTGAACCTGCTTCTGGTAGAGAATTGCCTTCTGTAATCTTCAACTGTCAAAAGAATAACTAATTAAGAACTGAGATCACAAGCCCTGTTCATTATCTGAATTGCACAAATGTGAGATCTTGCATGCCATTTTAGAAAAGCAAGTTGTGCTTTTCCTCTTCAGGTTGTAAAGTCTTGCAGGTACCTGCAAGGAGCTGCCCTGATACTAGCATAAACTTTCTGAGAAATTAATTTATCTGTTAGCTGTTAACTTATGCTAGCTTTCCCTTTCACTGCCATGGAGGGGTCACTTTTCTAATATGGTCTGTCTCTGTTGTTGAGTTGACAGGAAAGAGCTGGGCAACAGATATTTCTGGAAAAAAAAAAAAAAAAAAAAAAGTTTTACCACATTCATGGTCTTCAGGTTTTGCAAATCAGAGTGTAGAACCAGACACTAAATCTCCTCATTTGCCCTATCTGCAGAATTTTGGTCTTGTAGGCTTTTTCCTGTGCTAACCATGGCAGACAAGGCAAGTTACAATAAGTCTGGTTGACTGTGATACCACTACAGGCTGGTGAAATAAAATGAACTTGTGCATCACAGGATGCTCTTTTACAGTCTTTGGTATCTTCCGTCTTAAAGAAGTATTTCAATGTCCTAACACTCTTTTTTTCACCATTACATACTTGGATGAATTAAGATGTGTTTGTCTGATGCCAGGTGTTTCATTGCATGTGCAGCATGAGTGCTTATTCTGCATAAGTACTCTGTCCTAGCTTTGAATGGTTGGTGACCCAGCCAATGTACGGGAATTCCCATGTGAAACTTGAGGGATATTTTTGTGTTTGCAGATATTTACAGCAATAAGCGAATACTCAAGTCTTCTTAAAATCACTTTGTGCTCTCAGTAATTTTCCAGGCCTTCCAACAGACTATATAGGTATTTCCTATAATCTTCCAGCGTCTCTTGCAGAAGGCACCTTTCTTGCAAGTTTTGAAAGTCCTTGCACCATCCTTTACAGAGGACCAGTGGTAAATTAGGTAGATATTCAACTGCAGTTTCCTTATTAGGCCATAATGTCATCTAATCTTTCATCAGATAAGTCTCTCATATATTTGTGCATGTATGTGTGTGTGTGTCTCACATGAAAAAAACAGAGAAGACATAACATATTTTAGATATTATTCTCTTTACGTTAGCTTTTCACTGTGTTTCCCACATAGGTCACTGTATTTCTTTTGTACCTGTCTACCTAGTAATTGCCAGTTTCCCCCAGGCTCTCAGATACTGACATGTCCTGTCATGCCTGGGCTTCATCTTTTCTGGATTTAGTAATTCTAGTTCTGTCTCTGAGCCTCTTATGTTTGAGTATCATGCTTCTCACTCCAGGTAGCTTCACCAATATTTCCAGTAATTATTTCCCTAGGAAAGCTAAAGAGGATTAGTTGTTTCTTGATTTATCTGTTAACTTCAAAATTATTGTTGTATATAGCTTTTAAATTACTTTTTAACCTTTCCCTACCAAGCATGAGCTTAGTTGCTCTCCTTATCCAGTTTGCAAATCTTGGTTTTGGCTTTTCAGCCTAGTCAATGTGTTCTTCATGTAACATTTGTTTTCAGCTTAACCTTTCTACCTAGCAATAGCCAGATTTCTGAACGGAGCTCCCCTAGAAACTGGATTCCTATTAGTTTTATGAAAGAGGAGAGAATGGAAATAATAGACGTTTATTATAGAGTTTAAAAAATGGTTGTAAACAATTGTTTTAGTAATTCCTACAGAAAGGTATAGTATAGGATTTAGATTCTTTTTTTCGGTTTTACATCTTAGGCAAAATGAACTTGTCACCTGCTAAAGTTTAACATGATGCCTTGTAGTCAGAAGACAAAGGGACTTGGTAGGAACGCTTCTGGTCATTATCCAAACGGGGCAGCTGTTCGGCAACCCGCTGCCTCTCTTTGCTGTGGAAGGCTCCATCTAGACATGAAAAAAACCAAGAAGGTAGTCCTGTGCTAGGCCAGGGCTTTGCCTAGCACAGGAAGCTCTCTGTGACATATAGATGTCCTCAATGTATCCTCCTGGACTCCAGGACTTTGCAGCTCAAGGACTTTCTAAGCCAGAAGTGATATTTTTGTGATGAGTAACCTTTACTCTTTATGGTTAGAGCAGTCAGGTCAATGTGATGATTTATGAACTATTAAAATGCTTTTCTTAAACTTTCTGTGAGTTGTTCATATTAGCTTTTCAGCACTTGTGGGCCTAAGAGTACATATGGCCACTGGAGCTGCCAGGAGAGTACATTGGGGAGGGAAAAGGGTGGTGGAAGCAGGTGGGGATCCTGTGTGAGGTTAATCAAGAAACAGAAATAAGCAAAGCTATGTATTAGATGAAAACAGAGAGGATAATGTGTGGTTTTGCAAATCATAATGCATAGCTGCAGTGTTCCATAGGTATTTGTAACGAACAAAGTGATACTGCATTTAGTGACCATGCCTGCAAGGAGAGCAGGGTTGAAGGAGAAAGGACGAGAACTAGTCATGCTACTTTTCTTTCCTAATCCAAGGTATTTCTGTTTGGACAATTGCATGTACAAAAGCAGGGAAAAAATTAGCATATTTGAAGACTTAACATAAGCCAACTTCATCCTGCCATTTCAGATTTCTCAGGTGGTGGTTGGGAGTCCTCAGTTCATGCAAGCAACGAAACAAAAACAATGGAAGAAAGGAAGATTATTTGCACCTAAAATTAAAAAAAAAATAGTATAATGAAGGACTAAGTCAGTGTTGCTGTTCCTAATCTTCACTTTTCACGTCAACATGATCTCCTACATAAAAGCAATTGATTAACTGGCTGTTGCAGTTCTTTTTTTAAATGCTTTTGAGAACTGCCATTTTGTTTTTAATTTGGAGATGTCTTAGATTTGTCTGTCATTAACTTTGGTGGAGTCAGTTCTGTATTTTCTGTTAACGGGTGTGTCTTTTATTATTCTGCCCTTATTGTTACATGTGTTGGATGTTCATGCAGTAGGAGATATAAACTGTACTTTTTCATAGGGATGAAAGAGACATGTGAGGAAAGACTAACAAAATATCCAGAGATGATAGCTTTTTGCAGGGACAGAAAATGTCTTGCTCCATAGCTGTAGATACTCTTTTTTTCTTCAAGTTTGCACAAAGGACGTTTATCTCCAAATACATAACAGTTCCTTCTAAGATGCTCTGGTGCTGTATGCTTCTGTTGTACTGTTGCCGTGTTTCCCCAAAAATAAGACTTACCATGAAAATAAGCCCTAGCGTGATTTTTCAGGATTTTTGAGGATGCTCGAAATATAAACCCTGCTCCAAAAATAAGCCCTGGTTACAGTTCATAGAAAAAAAAGTCAATTTAAATAGTGTCCAGGCAGCTATACATGTAAAAAAGTAGTAAGTTTTGGGAGCAAACATTCTTATAAGGCCCTGTCACTGCTATACATTCCTTGCTGCCTAGACTGACTCTCATGGGTCTGTCAAATATTTACCTCCTTCAGCTATGAAACAAGAACCTAGCTCTCCTGAAGTGAGGTCTTGTTCATTAGAGGGAGATAGAAAGGTATTTTGGAGGGTGTACCACATCTTATCTCTTGTGTGAGCTTCAGGCTGCCTTTATGCAAGGCAGATGCCTGCACTTCCAAAGAGATGTACCCCAGGGGTACAGGGTTGACCAAAGGGTGATCAACATGCCATGGTTAGATGGGAGTTTTGACCTTTCCTTTCCCACAAGCCCTCCCCTCGTGCCTTCCATATTAAAGTGAAGATGTCTTAGGAATTGGTACCAAATTCATACGATCCTGGAGATCTTCTCTGTCAGCAGCTTTTGAAGCTTTGAAACGAACAGGCTTAGACTTTAGCCTCTTTGCCTGTTTAAAGCATTACAACCTAGAGAAAGCTGTTTGACCAGGCCAGTTATTGATTTATATTCTGTTCTTCAGACTACAAACACAGAATCATAGTATGGCAAGGAACAGGACCAGAAGAGCCCTTAAAAGTCAGCTGGCATAGCCGGAACCAGGCAGTATGCTGGGAGATTTACAGTTGCTGAAAATATTAATCAGTGCTCTTAAACAGTTTCTTCTGTAATGTGCCCAATATATCAAGAGTGAGTTTAAGAGAGATTTGTGAGGCATCATTCCTCAGGGAGACCGTGAGCTGAATTATATCTCTTTGTGGATGTGCTGACCTGTAGTTGAGTATTTCTGATTTACACCCTGTAATTCTCCTTGACTTGCAAGTACGCCTGGAACAAAGATCAGTAAAAAGTCTCTGAACAATTATTTACCTTTCTGGACAGCAATGGCAATAGACTCTTTCCATCCTTAGGCTCTGGTTCCCTTCCTGTCTGCAGCAGCACAGGTTACAGCTGCAGGTACACTGCTGAAACACAGCTATACAATTTTGTATCTTGTAACTTGTGCCAATCTCCTATGGAGCTGTTTGATTTCTGAGCCTGTGCTCTCATCCTTTCTTAGCACTGAGAATTGCCCTTCACCTTCTAGCCCCTTTTAGAGGTTATTCCTAATTTTATCTTCAGTCTGGAATGAGGAAACCGTTTTCAACACATAGATGAGGATTCAGGATTAATCTAATACTTATCTTGACAGTGATATAAAACCCATAAATGCATGATGCAGTCTAAAAACGCCCTGCCTGAACAATTAGCTCAGTAATCGGACTTTTAAAAAATGATGGCAGAAAAGCAGAGCTACAGATTAAGATGCACAATTGTTTTCTTTATTTAATAGAAAAGCATGCAGAATTTTAATTATGATCAGGGGATTTTAAGTTTGCTATAAGTACTAACGTGGATTGCTAACGTGACAACTGTGGTTTGAGAAGGAAGAAGCACACAAGGCAAGATTTGAAAACTAGCACATAGGAATACAGTGACTATTTCATTTCAGACCCTGAAAGAGAACACATATGTGAAATGAATATGTGACAAGTGGGGAGTATTGTAATTCTGTGTGAGGAGTTGACAGGTCAGACAAACTGCAACCATATATTTTGTGTGATGGCAAAAAGTTCACATAATTTATAACCTTCGAAGCAACAGAAAAACTGAAGGCAACATTTTCTTACAATGATCTAAGAAAGAACTGTCTCTCTTTTTTCCTTTTTTTTTTTTTTTCTTCTCCCGGGTTATATATAGCTGTTCGAGAGGGCCCTGCTGAGTGGAAAATGGAGCATATGATCAAGGGCAGTCCAGTGAGTCAATTTACTGACTAAGACTGTAGATTATCATGTCAAATATATAGCAGCAGCAGTATGAACAATAGTGAAGCCTAGTTTATTTCTTTCCTGTAAATTGAAATAAAGACATGATTGAAATTGTCACACCTTGGATTTATGAGCCAGATTCTTTTAATCATCTAAAGCAAATTGTCTTATTCTTTATACTGACGTTTATTTTAGGAGCCATTCCAAGACTGGCGAGCTGAAACCATCTGTAAAAATGCGTCAAACATGTTTAAAATATAGTCTAGACAGCCGTTCCCTCAGGTGATGGTTCAATAGTCTCACACTTTGAAATACCTGCTCCCTTCAGACCCAAAGAAGGGATAACTCAGCCTTTCATCCTGTGGGGAGAAATCATTCAGTGCACCGTCATGCAGAGACACTACAAGTAAGTGCCAGGATCACCAGGAAATCACCCAGCCATGAAGCTGACAGGGCAAGAGGCTCCTAGAAACCCCAGATGGCCATTAAAAGGAGCCTTTTGTGCCTGGTCTTCTGTCTTCCTGTGCTTCAGAGTTTCAGTGAGCAAGCATGAGGAAGGGGATATTGCCAATGTTGTACAGACTCCAGAGGTTTTCTTCCATTACTTTTGTTTTCTTTCCAAATTACAGGGAGGACACATCCACGTGTTTTGTGAGTTTGTTTATGGTGTCAATCAATAAGGTGATATTGTCTATAAAGTCAAATCGAATACCATCTGAAGATAAGCAATAGTTAGTGATATGGTAAAATTTCCACTCCATACAGAAGGGGTTCATTTTAATTTAGCTGTACAATACCAGGGTTCTTGTGTTTTACTGGTGTCCAAGCTCCAGGTGAAAGTCTGATTACATCTTGACCTGTCAAAATTCCTACATGAGCAAAAACTTTGAAAAATAACATTTGAATTGCAAGTCACTTCCATTCCTTCAGGGATAAAAAGAGTACATAATCAATGTTATTGATTTCTAAACTCCTTTCTCTAAGAAGAGAGCTGAGAGTAATTGGAGAGACATTTACTAACTGTTTGCTGAAGATAAGTTACAAAGCCCAAATATTGCTTATCTGTTAAGTATAATTTCCTGAAGGTGGTGTGTAAACTAATATAGCAATTAGCACAGTGTTATAAATTTAGCACATATAAGGAAAAGCAGATGGTACTGCTGTGATTGGACATGTCATTGGAGTATTCCAGACCATGCCAATTCTTTAATCTATTACTATTTGCATATACTACTAAGTCAGTTTTCAGTAGACTGAACCAGCATGTACTATGCACAAACAACAACTGTTTTTGCTGAGCTTTAAATTTAGAATAAAAACAGAATCCCATTTGCTGTTTTTGCACCACTCATGTTGATTTTCCAACGCTACAAAATGTTTCATGTTGCACATTCTGGGCAGTCAGAACAAAGGCACAGACTGCTCCATGGGCCAATGCACTTGGCAATTTTCAGCTTTCCATGACAAGAGGAGAGAATGCTGTATGTCATGAACAGTGGTGCAAATGAGAAGTCATACATTTCAAAATACTTTGTGGTACTGGAAACTCTTTGAGCAATTAGAAGCTCTGTGGATAGCCAAAAGTGGAAGATTTTAGTTTTTAAAAAATTGACTATTTCCTGGCTATTCTTAAAAGGTAGAGCAGCACCTTTCAGTTCAGAGGTGGCCTTGGCAAGGCGAAGCTCAACTTTTATGATTTGTCTTTTCTTTGGAGGAAGAGAATTTAGCCACAAAGGGCAGAAAGGGGAAAGACCAGACAGAGGTTGAGGAAGGAACTGAATTTTACAAGCAGAAGGTGGAGGTCACATATTTGGAAATTGGTGAGGATGAAAGTATCGAAGAGGAGGTAGACAAGAGCAGAACTGGGAGTTAGTGAGGCAAAATGCTTGGTAGAAAAAAGTAGAAAAGGTGTTAAGAAGAGACAGGTGCAGAAGGAAGGAGAAAGGGAAGCAAAAGGACCAAGAGTGACTATTGAATCCCATTTCTTTAACCGATTTGCACGTTTTTCACACTAGTGGTTTTAAGACCCCAGTCATGTTTCCAGCTCAGAGGACTAAACAGATCATGTAATGCCTAGTCATTATAAATGCACAGTGTGTGTGATATCCTACTGTGCAGTATTTAGGCTGCTCCCAAACCTATCATCTTGTCTGATCCTGGTAGGGTGCTCCTGCTTGGTACTCATGAAGCTGTTGGATGTCCAGTGAAGTAGAAACCTGTGCTGCTGGGTCTCCCTTTGTCTCAGGGGGCTCCTGTACTGCTTCATTCTCTGGCTTATTAACATATTTTCTGAACACGATCCTTCCCTAGGTGTTATCTCCTCACAAAAGTAGTGCCTCAAGGTCAGGTGGTTGTAGATCCTCAAAGTGAGTCCCGACCTACTCAAGGACAGGCTTCTCCAGAGCTCTGGCACTGAAAACACCTATTTAGAATAAATCTGGGACACATAAAAGATGAAACACACAACATGCACATTTTAGGAAGGCTGCTGGCAGAGCAACCCTTATTTTGGTGTTATTCTGTGCTCCTTCCTCTAGAAAACTTAATTGGACATTTCTTCTCCTATTTCCTTGATATTCTTGAGTAAAACTTGAGTTCAGATGAGAGTTTTAGATCCTCCTCCAAGAATACCTCTTCCACTGTTACAGCCATGCTTCCAGATTTCATCTGCCTGCACCTTTCAGTACTAATTTTTTCTTATATACTATTAAATCTATTGTTTCAGGTTAGCCTTTAGTCAGTTTTGCCAAGCAATAAAAATCTATCACCAGGTGATCTGTTGCTTAGCAGGCCTGGACAGATGGTCCTCGTGGAGAGTTGCCAGCACCCCACCAAAGAGCCTGTTCATAGGCAGAGAGGATTTGGAATGTTTAATGACTCCTGTCCATGTGTTCTGTATCCCTATTCCTCAGAACCCCAATCCCATCTGAAGGGGAAAAGCTAGCAAAAAAGTTAGCATTTTGAGAAGTTATTCAAAATGGAGTTTGCAGTTTGATAAATGCTCTAGAGAGAGCTCCTAACCTTAAGCTAAAATAGAAGAATTCTCACTACATGGACTTCCCACTAAGAAAGGCCTTCAGGGAATACAAAAGGTATTAGATGACTATTTTAAGTAGATGCCTGTAGGTACATGTATCTACATGCGTGGGTGCATACATACTATGTGAGTATGTGTATTTATGTGTGTATGTGTAATACAATAAAAGAAAAACAATCAAACCCATTGTAAATGAAATCTTATTTCATTGTTGTTGTATGCTTACTTCCAATGACCTTTTAGGATTTGTGGATTTATTACTTATCAGATGAGGAAAAAAAAACAATTCTGTGTAATGATTGCACTATCAAGTTACTATAGCATTGAGTGCCATTGTTTTTACCTCATGATGGATGTGTATTTTGCTTTGAATAAATAATATCAGTTTTATAGAGCAACCATCACAGAAGCAAATCAAAATGAAAATAAGATGTCTATTTGTGTAGTAAATTTCTAATACATTCAAGTAGTCAAGATGTTTCTAAGATGCAACAATTTAATTTTAGAAACAAGTCTGAAGTACAGATAGCTGGCATATACTTTGTTTAACCCAATCACACTTCAGAGCTATGTAAAAACAGCTAGAGAAATCCAGAGTGGGATCTTGGCTAACAATAAGAACTAAATAATATGCAAAGTCAGAAAGGATAATTTGTTTTGTAGAAGATAAGAAAAGAAAACCAACACTAAAACATTATTTACTGGAAGTCTGGTATTAAGAACTGATAACTGGAAAATAAAGGTGTTTATTTATCAGTTGGCTTTTCTCAGGAAAACAAACAAACAAAACCTCAAAACAACAACAAAAACAAACAAGCAAACAAAACCAGAAAAAACACAACCCACATAATACTTACAAAATTTGCGTGTGAACACTAAGACTATTTAGATATTCTTGAATATTTTTAGCTACAGAATTTAAATTATTAATATATTTTGCAATATTTAATTTGTTTTGTGTCATATTTGCATAAATTAAATACATGAAGTCTGTCTGGAAAATCTCTGGTAATCTCCTTCTGCATTTGTCGGGGGTTGTTCTGGGTGTTTGTTGTAGGAAATGTCTTGAAGGAGAGAATCCACCAACAGAGAGGAAAAAAATCTCTTCCTTCCCCTTCCCTTTTCCTTTTCGATGATTGCTGCTTATGGGCCCTAAAGGCCCTAAATGCACATACACATGTTTCTCTGTTTCTTTTTTTTTTTTTTTTTAATTTTGACTGTTTAACAAATGAGGTATTCTGAGATGCCAAGATCAAGGCACAGGAGTACTCTAATAAAGTGATCTAAGATGATTACAGCTGAGGCAGAGACCAGTGAGAAATTTCCCAAAGGTGCAATGAAAACCATCCTCCCAAAATATATTTACATCTGCTTGGAGGAAAGCAGCTGAGAACCTGTTGGGAAAAATCCTGGGGCAGCAGGCTCTTGGATATCCCCCTCTGTAGCAGAGGGCTGTGAGCTCCTGTGCCCCATGTGCTGCAGTGGCAAATTCCCCAGGCCTGTCACACATCTGGGGACAACGTGTGCCCCCGTCCCAGGACAGGATGTGCCGGGCAGCGTTGTCCCTGCAGCAGGTTTCGGGGCAGGAGAGCTCTGGAGCCTGAGGCTGGCGCTTGGAAGCTGCCAACACAGGGCAGGTGGGAGGGTCCACTTGTGCCACATCTCACGTCTCCTGGGGCAGGTGTTCTGCAGAGAGCAAGAGAAAGCAGGAAATGTGAATTTTAGGTATGTTTGCCTCAGTGTTTCAGGTTTTTGAAGTTCTAAAATTTTAGGAAATATAGTCTTGCTTTATGTTATTTTGCTTTGATGTGTCCATTAGCTGTTATTCCACGTTCTAGCTGAAATAGTCACATATTTAAAGGCTGGCTTTGCAGTTTGCTCAGTCTTGCATGCGGACAGCATGAGCAGAAATTAGTTGTCCTGTATCCAACAGATTTCTGGTCAGAGCAGATTATCCTTCAAATCTAGGTCATTAACATGTATTTGTCTGAAGCAAAACAGATTAATGTGCCATTCCCACTGATAAACTGTCCTACCTCCGCTTTCATCGGGGAAAAAGAGTTATCCAAGAGCAGTCAAGTCTCCAGACTTCACTGTCCTGAGAGGATTAAATGTCCAGGCAAATGATGTCTATAGGACATTCACAGATCACTGTGTCTGGATATTTTAAGGCATTACATTCATTTAAAACAAATGGAAATCAAGACACTGTCAGGAATAGATCTGCTGTTATTCAAGAGCTATAAATCTACCATAATACTTATGATGCTTTGGAAAACAAAAGTGCATCTGGTTCTCCCTCCCTCAAAATTAAAATATTAATTATATTACATATAAAACATGAAGTTGAATAAGAAATTTACATTAACTGTGTTTCCATAATTGAAAGAAAGAAGACTTGTTTTACTAAAGAGAAAAGATTTCTTTTTTCTTTTTTGGTAACAAAATGATCATCCTTACTGACTTTATTATTAAAGTAGTGCTTGAAAAATTAATATTCCACTTAAAGATATTTCAAGCCAGGAAAATATTTTTGCTCCACAACATGTTTAAATTATGTTACTCTTTCGGTTGGATAATATTCAATTCCTACTTGAAGAGGGTGAACTCACATTAACTACCATTTCATTATTATATTAACAACAGTTCACTTACTGTTCTTACAGAATGAGTAAGTAAATCACTCATGCTTCAGAGATTCTTCTGCTGTTTATAGGAGATAGGAAGTATTACTAAACACAGATTTCTAAAACAAACCTGTGTTTGTCCATTTGACACCCTTACCAAAGACAAAAATGAACAACTTCTCTTCCATTAATTAAAATGTTGGTAATATTTATGACATAAAGTCTGATTTACTTAGATTTCATAAAGCATGAGTGCCCAAATGGGAGAAAAAAAAAAAAAAATCAAACCCAAAACTCATTGAGCAGGAAAATAGATGTTAAGAGAGGTAGAAAAGGGGTGAATGCAGCTATCACACACAGAATGTTTGGTCCTGATGGAGCAGCATATAGAATCATAGAATACCAGGTTGGAAGGGACCACAAGGATCATCTGGTCCAACCTTTCTTGGTAAAAGCACAGTCTAAACAAGCTGGCCCAGCACCCTGTCCAGCTGAATCTTAAAATTGTCCAATGTTGGGGAATGCACCACTTCCTTGGAGAGAACATTCCAATGGCTGATTGTTCTCGTCATGGAAAGAGGCCGCTTATGTTTTTGATTAAACACTTTGGTGAATATTTAAGAAAAACAATACTTAGGCAAAATTCTGGGATGTGTTTGATCAATGCTTTCACAGGATTGAGGTGAGAAAATGACAATTTACATCACTTTCTGCTCCTCTGAAGCCTGGATTAAGGAGGAGTGGGAACAGCATCTGGCATAGGTGAGCTGAGATTCAGGGCTCTTCAGGCTGGAACAAATCAAAGGAGTCTGTTAGTGACCACTATATTACCAAATGCCACCAGAACTTGCTCCAGCTTCTTTTTTGCCCTGTCTATGAAACTAGAACACATAGGTTCACTATGTAAGAGTCATCTCTTTATGCATCAGCAGGATTTAACCTCAAGGCAGGACCATGTGAAGAGAAAAAAATGACACTCAAAGTATTGAAAACTAGTGGAAGTGCAAGACATTTCAACATTAGTTCCAGCTCCTGGCATATTATCAAGAGGTGGAAGACCTGAATTCCCACAGGACATGCCATATTCAGTGAAAAGGAATGGTTTCTGTTTTGGGGTCCTTTTTCCCAGCAGTGGTCTAGTATGGATATTGAGACAAATTGTATTTAAAAGCTCCAATACAAACATAGAAGGACATTTCTGTCTTCTGAAAATAATCAACCAAGGGTGCACTAGGTTGCACTTTTAATACCTGCACACAGACCTATGAATCTGTGCCATTGTGATATTTTCATCCTCTGAGTGTTCTCACACAATGATTTACACAGCTGAATGAAAGATAACTTCATTTTTTTAAAAAAGTTCTTCTTTTCGCCCTCATAATGGCATTGTGTTCCATCTTATTTCTTGCCTTGAAAAAAAATATATATATATATATACACACAAAAACTCCATAACCTACTCCTTTTTCTTACATTTATTAACATTCACCATGATTTTATGACCTCTGTGATATCCACCCCCAAATGTAGCATTTCTAAGCTTAAGAGATCTCACCTACTTTATTTCTTCTCAGACAGAAGAAGTCATTTATCATCCTTGCTGCTCTCCTTTGTTCTCTACCTAATTCTGCTGTCACTTTACTGAGTTGGGGTGACCAGAAGAGGTCCTCATGTGTTCCGGTTGCTCATTGCCTGATGGCAGCTCAGCAGAGGACTAATGTTGCCAAAATCATCTATGTGATAATAACCCGAACTCCCACCTGGGAAAGAACCATTTTTGAGCCCCTTTTACTGTCTACATGTAATTAGGGTTATCTTTAGCAATGTGTGTTACCTTGCGCATGATAACCCTGTATTTCATTTGCTACCATTTTGTTACTTAGTCCTTAGCATTTAGAAATCCTTCTGGAAAGCCTGGCTTAGATATGTCCACTTTGAATAACCTATTTCACTGGTGTACCTTCCCTTGGGAACCTTTGTACCAGCTCATTTATAAATCTCCTCATCGTTATTCATTCTTGAACAGATATTTGGGATCCTCTCCAGCAAATCCTTCAGAAACAGATCTTTTACTTCTAAACTCCATTACTGTCTTTTAAACAGTTAATCTATGAAAGGACCTTCCTTCTCATCTCCTAACAATTTAGTTTTGTAAGAGCCTTCTGTGGGGAACCAAAGAGAATTTCAAAGTCCAAGCATGTTTCTCAGGTGACCTACCTTCATCCACATAATCATCGATTCCTGAGAACTAAAACCATGTGAGCATGACTGTCTTTGCAAAACCACACTGTGAATTATGTAAAGTATTGAAAGATGGGAAGTGTCTCAAAATCATAATGATGATTTAGGAATGAAGTCTTCAGAGCTATTTTGGTGTCTAATTCCTATTGATTCCATTTTGTATTCAAGTCTGAACTTATTGAGTTTCTATAATAACTTTGTGCTTATGAATGCCAAAAGGAAAATTTCTTTGATGTTCTCTACCCTATACCTAATATTAATCTCCTATGTCCTTGAAATTTAATTAAACCAGATAGTCTTTTAAATCGTTTGCCCACCATATGTTGGGAAAAGAGTAGCAAAATTAAATTAATAAATCACATCAGAGATTAAATTAGATACACTGTTTGAAGTCAGCTTCTCTCTCGTTTTCCTCATTGTTAAAACTGAATCAATGCTGACAATAAGCATTTAAAAGTGGTCACAACAAAGCATTTCAGAATGCATTGTACAGAAAACAGTGCATGCAAAGGTGGTGAATGGACTAGATTTTCTTAAGTGTTTTTCCCATTCCTGATTGCTTCATGGTGAAGCTGTTAGTATGAATTACATCCTATATCTGATGGAGGAGAAATAAAAGTTTTATGAAGATGGAAGATGAAACAAGAAAACCATGTCAAAAATATCACCCCTCTGATGTACGTTATCTACTATAAAGCAGTCATGAGAATCTAAAGCCATTACTTTGTAAAGCACAGAAAATGGTTAAATTTATGAAGGGAAATTAAAAAATGAGAAAGAAGTGTAATTCTTGTTTGATGAAAATTATTTAAAGCCAATACTTAAACATGTTCATCAAGACACCATAAGATAGTACACATAAACGTATGTTGTTGAAAAAGCATCTGTATACGGCACTTGACCAAATCTCAGGAAATGTAATTAGTTTTCAAAGCACACTTTTTCTAAAATACTCAGGAGTACAAACATCTGAGAGGAAACCAGCAAAAGAACATTTTCATCTTGTTATTTATTTCTTTTCTGTTTCTTATCCTAGCTTGTGACCCTTTTCCCTATGTCTTTATCAACGACAGATTGAGTTATGACTATGTATTATGCAAGACTAACTTCACATCCCTTTAGAAGGATAAAGTCAATTACTTCAGTAGCAGTGGATCCTGCCACTCCAGTTGATGTCTAGTGGCTTCCAGCTGCTCTTTGATTTTGGTTTTAAAATCTGTAAAAACATAAATAGCCTGGGATTCAAGCAAATGAGATCCTGTCTGGTTTACAATGAATCAGTTTTATGTGTAATCTGATTAAAATAATGACAGTGATGTTTGCAAAGTAATTTGGACTGTTTTACCAGTGAACAAGCTGGTGAACAGCACAGGTAGAAGCCTGTCTTTGGATGAATCTTCATGGTAGCATATGTCAGGGGGTACGAACTGAATACGACCTTGAGAATGAAGAGGCATTCTGCAACCCCACCAGAAGGCACTGTATGTAGGTAGGTTGCTCAGTAGCTCACCAATACTCTAAGTTAAGAAAAGACATCTCCATTATGCTAAGGGAAGGCAGTTGAGGTCAGTTCTTCATCTTTCATTTTGAAATATGAAAAAAAAAAAAAGTCGTCTTTGTTAAAGGATATAAATTTGGTTTTCTTTCTCTGTGGCTATTCTCCAAAATCCTTCGTATGTTACAGAATGTTTGAACATAAACTGAAATGTCAAATCATAGCTTTGACATAAGATTATGGTGTTTTAGAGACTTTTTTTCTAACTACATCCGTATGGCTAAAGTTAGGCACATTGGAGATTTTGCTGTTTCTGAGGACAGTTACCACTACATGACTCATGACAGCAGTGTGCAGTGTTGGTCCCCAGTGCAGCAGGTTCATCTGGGAGAAAGCTTGTTGGCATGGTCCACACCAGAGTTAGCTAAACCACAAACGGTATGGACAATGAAGTTCCAGCACTTGGGTTGACCTTCCTGTTCCCTTTCGTTCAGCATCAGGAAGGAAGTTTTTCTGTTCCCCCTGTTTCATTTTGGGTGAAACTGACTTAAGGGCTCAGGGCAACAAAGATGATTAAGGGAGTGGAGAACCTCCCTTATGAAGAAAGGCTGAGGGAGCTGGGTCTCTTTAGTTTGGAGAAGAGGAGACTGAGGGGTGACCTTGTTAATGTTTATAAATATATAAAGAGTGAGTGCCACGAGGATGGAGCCAGGTTCTTCTCGGTGGCAAACAATGATAGGACAAGGGGTAATGGGATCAAGCTGGAAGACAAGAGGTTCCACTTAAATTTGAGAAGAAACTTCTTCTCAGTGAGGGTGACAGAGCACTGGAACAGGCTGCCCAGGGAGGTTGTGGAGTCTCCTTCACTGGAGACATTCAAAACCCACCTGGACATGTTCCTGTGCGACCTCACCTAGGCGTTCCTGCGCCAGCAGGGGGATTGGACTAGATGATCTTTTGAAGTCCCTTCCAATCCCAAACCTACTGTGGTACTGTGAGGCCAATAGGACACATGCCTGACTCTGCTGTCTTATGGGAATAGTACCCTCCTAACACAAGCATGTGAGTCTTGATCTCTGCCGTGTTTCATTGTTAATTTTCAACACTACTGGCCAAATTCATCAGTAAAGGCAAAGACTTCACCACTTTGAGGTCTTTCAGTTGTTACCTGGTCAGGTTGGAGAGCTCTGGTAGAGTCAGGCCTTGCCTGTGAGACTGCAGATGCTGGCAGTGCTCAGAGGAGAGGCAGGTGCCAGACTATTAATACAAAGCCTGTTCAGCTCCTGCTGAAAATCACATGGTGGTTATGAAGCACCTCCAGGGCTATAGGTGGGGCTGTAAGGACTGTGGCTTCCCTTGCGCCCAGCGACACTTAGATGATCACAGCAGTTGCAGTTTAGGTGTCTCTAGTGCTAAGTTTGTGTAAGAGTGTAATATGAAACATAGAAACAAGTGGAAGGGTAGAAACACAATGCTGTTCTCTTAATTAATTATTTTGTCTTTGAAAAAAAGTTTTTCTGATAAAGTTTAAAAAAAAAAGCTACATAAGCACACACCGTTTTGCAAACAGCAAACAGGTCCCCATTTGAGAACGTGTAACAAACTGACCCAGAGATTTGTCTGGGAGAAGGAGATTCAGATCTGCACGAGCAGAGAAGGAAACTGAGCATGTGCTCCTCATACCTCAGGTGAATGCTGTACTTCTTGTATCCAGCGTAAATCAGCATCTACTGCAGACCCACATAAAAAAATAGCATGCAAACTGGGCACACTTCCCTCTGAGTTTTGTGAGAAAGAAGTGGCACAGTCAACTGTCTGTGGGGGGAAAAGAAAGGCTCTAAATCCTCTTGGGAAACATGTGGCTTCTTACAGCTGAAGGCTGGCTGTTGAAGACCTGAAAGAATGATTTAACTACCCCTGTCTCTTACGTCAGATGGCTTCCCACGTGAGTGACAACAATGTAAGCTCAAAAGTGGGGCTGTGGCATTGAAGATGCATTGCTCAGCCCCATAAGACAAAGCTGCCTCCCAGCTGGGCACAGTGGAAGTCGGGACTCTCCAAGTCCTGCATTGAGCTCAGTACATTTTCTTTCCTCCCATAAACCCCTCATGAGTAACAGAAATTAAATTTTTTAAAAATGAATGAAGTACATATGGCAACACAGCTGCTGAAAATCTGTTACTCTTTTTAATCACCTCTCGTGGCCTGGGCATGCATTTCATCCTTCAGACTCGGTAAAAAGACAAATGCTGCAAGGAAGGCAGCTTCTTTTACTGTTGGGGGAGTTTGTGGTGTTCAGTCATGCAAGAGAAGCCTTGCCTATAAGACTATCCAAAACTTAGGTCTCGGTGGGTTCATCTTTAAAATACTTTACATATTTATAATCACTAGGACAAGACAAATTTCAGAGTGTTCACAAAGGAACTGAAAACTGTACATAAATAAAATTGAAAAAGGAGAGGATTGTGCTTCTTTTTCTTAATGATGGTGAGCTTTTGATATGAAACAGATACAAACCCCAGAAAAAGAGCTCAAACAGACCTGCAATATTGCAATTATCCACCTGCTCACAGGTACATTGCGGAATAGTTCTCAAGCTGAACTGACAAATGTTTCAATGCACTGTTTATTGTCTATCCTCCTTCCATAAGCATTCAATGTCACACATAGCCAGAGTGACTATTTCTCATTTAGCAGCCTTGGATCTCAGTACTGGTTATTCATGTTTGCATGTCAGCTCCAAGGTAAGGAGAACAAGTTTGGTGATATATTCAATTCCAATGCTGCAGCAGGGGAGAGGGAAAAATGCAATTATTGAAAGAGGTGTTTCTGTGAAGGAGCACTGATTTACATCCTGAATATGTGTAAATTATCCTCCCTTCCAGTTCCCAAGTTCAGCAAATGTATACCTTATTCAATACCTTGCTGCTGTAGTGTTTTTTCATGCAGCCTCCGATTCTCTGTTAAGATCAGAAGGCTGTGGGTGAGATATGACGGAATGTCCCTTGTGAGTAAGTGAGCTTCTTGGGAGCCCAATAAGGGCTGATTTTAAGTCAACAATGAAGTACTTGTCAGTCAAGAAGATCTTTAACTAGGGCAAGCTGCTGGACCTACAATTGATCTCTGCTGAAATGAAAAATAGTAGAGCTTCTTGTTTGTTGATTTTGAATTCTTCATGGAGGGCTGCCAGTAACTGTTAACTTGTGTATTATTGTGCTATCAGACAGAAGAAATGGCAGTGAGAATTTACCAGCACAGTCACAAACTTTTCATCACATAGTTATCATGATGGTAAAGTTACTCGCTTCTACAAAAGCAAGTTTTACCCACTCAGACAAGAGAGAGAATGGATTTCTGCAAGATGGTTTATATTAGCTTGTGCTATTGCATCTAACTCACAGTTACCACTAAATCCAAGTGTCCAGTGCACTTTGACGCATTGATTGTCAAAGTGCTCCTGTGAGCAAGAAGGGACCGTGATCTATCCTTGTTTTGTAGATCTGCAATGGAGGTGCAAGGCTGCAGTTATATTGAGCCATGGGTACACATTGCCATGAGCTTGGACCCCTGGATCTCTGGGTCTTTCAGTTCACACTGGCTAGAGCAGACTCTCTGCCACCAACATGACCATGTTTCCTCCCCACAGCAAGCCCAAGGAGAAACCTGTGGAGTCAGATCTTTTCTCTATGGGGTTGGGATACATTCTGCTGCGCAGAGCAACTGATTTAGTTATAGCTAGAGAAATTAAAGCTCTGATTCATAAACACTGTCAATCACCTAATTTCCATGCTTTTTTATGTAGTTTTTAATTGCTTGCTTGCCTTTGAAACCTGGACTTTGTATCATAGCTTGAACAGCTAATTTGCTTTAGGTGCTTTGGAGGGAATGCACCTTAACTACTGAAGTATATGGGGTGCTTGAGAGACAGGTGATTGTATGACTTGTTGGTCTTCTTTATCCCCCAGGAAGATGAAGTTGCTCGTGACAGTCGATTCAATTTCAGTGGCTATGGCATGGGTCACTGTCTGCAAGTCAAAGATGGCTCAGCAGTTAAGGCTACTGCACCCAACCCACCTCCAGCACCACCAAAGGATTCAGATTCCATCAAAAAGAAGTTTGTTGACCGTGCAAAAAGGATTGATACAATATCCCGTGCTGCATTCCCACTCGCCTTCCTCATTTTCAACATCTTTTACTGGATCACATACAAAATTATACGGCATGAGGACATTCACAAGAAATAGGCAACTCTGATTCACCAGGACTTCTTAGCCAAAGTGATCCACATGTAAATAAACAGTGAAAGGTCTTTCTGTCATTTGGACTAAGGGTTTCTTTCCCCCTCCAAGGACACTGAAGAAAAAATGAACAAAAAAGGACAAGAAATATAGAAGGAAAAGTGATTGCATGAAAAAATATGCTGTAAGATCAGTCAATAAGGGTTTCCCCTATGTACTCTCAGTGTGTTTTTTCCAGATTCAGCATCAATCAGACATCTGTAAATGGGGCCAAATTGTATCCAACTTTATCACCAAGATATTATATTTCAAAACAAAAGAGAATAAAAAACCCTGCAATTCTCCTAAAACATCTACCAAGAGACTGTGGTGGCTACAGTACAGTGAGTTATAAGAGGACCAAACTTTTTCAGGATAATGTTGCCTTTCTATTTGAAACAAGTCTACTGAGCTACATTCCATGACCATGTCTGTAGTTAGTGGTTTCACCAAGGAGTCCTTTTGTGGGTTGTAAATTATTTCTACTGACAGGGGAGAGGAAAAAAAAAAATTAAAAAAATAAAAAAAAAAAAAAGAAAGAAAAAAAGAAAGAAAAAGGGTTTATACTTTACTATATCCTTGTGGGTGTGCATTTTAATATTATCTTGCTTTACTAGAATTGTAATTTTGGAGTTGAACTTGTGTGTTGTGTTGTTTATTTGATAGTTGACACTCCAAAACCAGTGAAACTGCCCGGTTTATTTTTGTTGGAAGACAGTGCACTTACTTCATTTTATTTCTGCTGATTTTACATGCAACTTGAGGTGCCAAACTGTATTTTACCTATTGTGCTACCCTGTATCACACTACTTAGTAAGAACTTGTTTCCTCAAAGGTGTAGCTCGGTTTAGCATTGAGTTTCTATTACCGCTCTCATTGTAGCTGCAATCAATAGCTCTATAGGTAAACACAACTTGTTTACAGACCTCTAATTTATATCTTTACTCAAAGTGGCTATCATTTTAAATATCATTAAGTAACCTAAGAATTTTAAAACTGTACTGTGATTTTCAGAACCTGTTACCTTTTGGTGCCGGATCTGCGTTATTCAAATCCCTGTTACATGTTTTAAAGTAGAAAAATTAAAAAGAAAAAAAAAAAAAAGATGGTATTTTTGCTTACACAGAAGAAGACAACCTGTAACATAAGATGAATCAAACATTAAAATTTTACACTTGCTGTAAAAGAGTTTAATAAAAAAAAAAAAAAAGGTATTTGTTCAATTTCAATAAAGCTAAATGTGGTACTAATATTTCTTCACTCTTTCCTTCATTTGCAGCAGAGTTGTTTGCACCAGAGCCCAGCCTTTCTACCACTCTGTCAGCAGAAAGAGCATGGAAAACAACCTTCTGCTGACCTGGCCTAGCATGTGAAATTTTGCTATTGGTTCTGCAGCCAAGGGGATGTTGCAGCCCCTGGGACTATGTCAAGGACGGTGTCAGCAATGTGGCTTGGATATGGCATGTTCCAAAAACCCATCTGGGCTGAACCAAACCCAGATGGATTACACTGTCTACATGGCCCTGGCCAGCCCAGAGCCAGGCCTGGGGGAGGAGGGATGCTGCTCCTCGCTCACGGCATCTGTGCATGACAACCTCACCTTTACATGTGCTGTGCCCGGCTTGGGGGTATCCTAAACTTTCTCCTCACTTTCTCACAGCTTCTCCACTTTGATGAGCTGAAGGACATGCTGGCTTGGCCTACATCTGTTGCCTCATGTGGACATCACAAAGACTGATAATTCAAAGCAAATTAAACAGCATCCAGTTCACTGCCCTTCCCTTGAGAACCCAAAAGATACACCCCATAGCTGCACAGCGTAGATGTCTTTTTCCCTCTCCCCTAGTGGTATGTGGTACACAGACACACTGTAGCTGCAGCCTTTCCCCCTCTCCTCTTTGACTCCTGGACCAGCTTTTGCCGAAATGTTGTGGATACAGGCACCACAGCTGTTTCGTCCCAACAGATGGGATGAGGGACGAGCTAACTCTGAACATGTCATGTGCCCTGACTCAACAGATGAGATCAGGTGTGAGTTAACTCCAGGTAATTCTGCGCGGCAATGCGAAGTGAATGACAGACAACCACTCCAGGGGTCCAATTATGAATTTACTAAAAGCACATGGTGGTATACATATTACAGCAAACAGTGACTTGGCGAAAGTATGTTATAGTACCACAAAACTTATCAATACATTGACAGCAAAAACCCTTCTAAAAGCAATGGATTGGCAACAATTAGTAACTGTAACATAAAACTTAACAAGATTTTAGCAGCAGAACTTACAATGGTATTACTTTATATGTTTAAGAAAAAGGAGGAGACAGAAAGAAGAGGAAAACTAATATATTAGAAAGAAAAAGGGAGAGAGAGAGAGAGACAGAGAGGGAGAGTAAGATTTCACCACTCCACAGGTACATCAGTCCTGTGACGACCTCTGGAGGGGGGGACGTGTTGAAGATTTACACGCCACCAACCTGTATCATACGTGAGGTTGTTTTATAACCCAGTTCATTTACATGCGGTTTGTGGTTTCTTCTGGTAGCTGGTTGTCCAACAGATGGTTCATCTCTATCATCCCAATTAGGCCATGAGACCTTTTACAGCAACATTGTTAATTGTCCTTATCTTCCAAGGTGTCTGCCTCCATGGCCATAAAACTTCGGGAAAGATAAGATGAGGTGTCATCTATCTCTTCCTCCCAAAGTAACAAAAACCAGACGTTTAAGGCATAACAAGGTCTTCTGCTAAGCGTGGGGGCAGTGCTTCAAGGTTGTCACAACAGCCTGGGCAAGCCTGTATTTGTGTGTCTCTGTGTGTATGTGTGTATGTGTGTGTGTCTGTGTGTGTCTGTCTGCATGTGCGTGTGCGTGTGTGTGTGTGTGTGTGCGCGCACATATCCCCATCCCTCCTCACGTGGCTGCCTGTAACTACCAGGTTTTATTCCTCTCTCAGGACTGGGGAGGACATCTGGAGATATTGACAAGTCTGATTCCCAAACTGTTACATAAATTAATGGTAAAAAGCCAGCTGTGCTTTTTGTTTCCCCATACCCTCCTCGGCTCTGTAGACTGTCCTGTCACTTACACCTGTGACAGAAGTGGCAACAGTCATCTTCATCTTTTGAGGCTGGGGATCCAGATGCGAATGAGAATCCCAGAAAGCAAAATCAGATGTTAAAGTGATAACTCAAAGCAACTATCTAAACTCTTTTGCTTTGCAAAATAAGCTTTTGACTCAGATTATAGCTATCATAGTATTGTAATTTTTATAGGGTAAGATTTGCTTTCATTCCTTTTTACAGTGGAACAGTATTTGATTAATGGGTAATGTAGTTGAGGATAACCTCAGTGCAATCCTAGCCGCATGAGTTTCCACAGGGTGAGGATATGCAGCTGTAAGATGTGTTCGAAGTTAGAAGCCTTCATCGATACATAAACATTCAGATCTCACTTTTACCCGCCCTTCATTCCAGAAACTCTGTTTTAAACAAAGGTGTAATTCCAGGATTAATGTTAATCCTCAGAGCACAAATATGTTGTTAATGAGGGTCAGAACCTATTTCTCAAAGCTCTCCCATATGAGTGCAGACCACTGTAAAAGGAACGCAAAACTATTCTCAGCTCATGGGTGTTTGTACATGCCTTTTTGAGGGATGCATGCTTTGCAGTGCTTGGCTATTAGCATTGACTAAAGAGCTGCTGAAAGATACTCTGCTGATCAGATTTGCTGTTTGCTGAAAGCATGCAAGGTTCTCTGCTGTTGCCTTGTATATAAACTCTAGGCCCAGTCATGGGAATAATCTGCGCAGAAAATCATTGCAGGTCTCTCTCTTTTTGAAGACAGACAATTTATATCTACATGACAATTAGTTGTGAATCTTGTAATTATCTGATCAAACTTTGGACATAAATGATGGACGCAAAAGGACAAGGCCCACCAAGTGTGTGAATTAAGAATGGCCACATGATACAGAAGAGTTCTTGGCATGCTTGGTCAGTGGCTGTGAACTGTCTCACACAGAGATGATTTGATACCAGATGGGTATCAAAGAACCTTTCCTCAGAGGACATGGCTGGTACCAGCAGAATGTACACTGGCTGAGAAACTGCCTGCAGATAAAAAGTCAAATAACAAGGGTAGCAGGACTTGGCAGAGAACATGACTTTTCTGAACAAATACTCTGTAGATGTTATCAGAGAAACAAGACTCAAATACGGGCAACCTCTTACTCAGAGAAGCAGCAGAATTAAATAGTGGAGCAGTTTTATTTCAAGGCTTAGAAAATAAGTCCCAAACAAATAGCCTTCATGAAGCAGGAGACACACAAGAATGGAAGGAAAGAGACCTGGCATTAACTCTGAAGACCTTCCAGGCATATCGGAAAACCTGCAGGTTACAATTTTAGCTGGTAAGATAAAATGAATCCCTAGGGCATTAAAACTACTTGCATTTAACTACAAAACAATCATAATGACTTCTAACATATCAAGAAAACTTAAAAAGCTTTAAGCATGTCTTTGAAGGATTCGACTCTTGGTCAGCTTGTTGGCCTTCTGTTGTTACAGGCTGGACCTAAGTGGCTCAGTACTTGAGGAGAAAGCTTAACCATCTCTCACCAGATAGGTGCTGCTATGTGATATGATAAAGTCTAATCAATAAAACAGATGCTCCTATTGCAAAAGGAGGAAAGTGAAAAAAAAGTGCAATATGAGATGAAAGATCTCCTTTTGTTCCTCTTTCCTCTTTCTTTTTTCTCTACATTTTTCAAGCTGCAGAGCCATCACTTGTTATGTACTGAATCATAGGTCACAGGTGGTGTAGCAATAGAGGCTTTTGGAGTCTCTGTTATGAGATGATGGCAATTCATATCTGCTGGAGGATAACTCCAAGATACATGATGCCTCTGGGGTCTGATCTTTTCTTATCCTACAGAGGTGAGGAGTAAGGGCCAAACCCATTCATCCATAGGCATTGAAACTTTTTCACCCTGCTTCCCTCCTTCCCCAGCACAAGATGCTGAAGGCAACAGGAAAGAGCTGATGGAAAAATAATGTTCTTCTACTGCAGACTGAACTGCTGCAGCCCTTCATCTTTCTGCAAGCTTGTCACTGACATTGGTGATACAGGAGCTGCTGACCAAAGGTGAGGGACCAGCCAAAACTTACAGCCTCACATAGCAAAAGTTACTGAAAACATTGTGGGGGAATCTAGAATTTATCTTCGAGACAGCAGGCATGGGCATTTCCTGGAAAGGGCTCTCACTGGGCTGAACTGATGTCTTGGGCTCAGTAATGGGCTTCTGAATCACCTGGAAGTCACATTTCACAAACTTATTCAAAAGATCTTACCCAGTACAATATTGTCATTTCTATATTTAGAAATATATTTCTAAATACAGAAACAAATACATTTGATATGTAGGCAAAAAGATTATATGCACGCTTTTCTAATCCTTATTCCTTTAAAATTAGAACATCACAAGGAACAAAGAAACAAAAGCTGTAGCATGAGATTTGCATTACACAATGTAGTATGAAAATAATTTTAATGAAAATATTCATTTTCATTATCTATAATATAGTGTCCATGCAAAATAAGTTTCTGCCAGACTTTCAAAGTAATTTATTCTGAAGATTTTTGACTTAGAAGTTCATGTCTTACAATGTCTTGGAAAACTAGAAAACCAAAACCAAGGCTGCCTAGAGGAACTCCTGCCTGGAGAATAATCTGAGCAAAGTCATACTTTCTCCATAAATGCCTCCTACAGATTTTACTTTAAAAATTAATCTTGTCTGGTTTGACAGGAAGAGAAAAAGGAGATATTTATGCCATTTGAAGATCCTTTCCTACTTTTGCATGGAAAATGTGAAATGTCACCACATTTAAGGCTAAGCTGCAGAAGAAGAGCAGTTTCACTAGTTCCAGACAAACTTATCTAATCAATTTGTTTCTCATTCCAATGCAGTGCTCACTGAAATCATAAGGAAAAAAAAAAAAAGTGTTTCATTGAGTTCAATAGCTTCTAGATCAGTCCCTAATGAAGGATAAGTTTCCTATGCTAAGTAGCAGAAATAATCTGGGAGGGAAAATATTCAGAGTGGATTAGCTCTCTTCAATATCCTCTAAGGAGGAATAGAAAGTTGAGATAAAATAAGCATCTCAGATAATAATTAGGAAAACCGACTTTCTGAAATGCATGCACTTAGTTCTTTAAGTTCCCATGAAACAAACATGCTAAATTAATATATTTGCTACAGAGAAGCCCTATGAGGCAATATTAATAAAAAGGCAATGAATTCTGGGGATCCTTACAGCATTTCACTTGTGCTAAAAACTGTGATTTTACTGGGACAAATTATATAAAATGCTCTCTAGTCATTTGAACAGCTCTATAACTGATTCAAAACCAGCTTTTTCAGCTTAAGACCTCAATCTCACATTCAGCAGAGGGGGTTGCTATTGCTGGGGCTCGCAACGGCATGTGGCACGTCATGGAGATGGCAGCGGGATGCACTGCTCATCTTTCCACTGCCCTAGAAAAATGACAAGATCTCTGAGGGTGCACAGGGGGAATATATTCCTTAGAAGCGCTTAGTGAAAATACATTTACACAGGTGGGTTGAAGGATTCATATATTTCCACCTTCCCTTTGCTCTGGCATGAATCCATTTTCCCTAAGGTGATGCAGCATGTTACCCTTGATATCAAAGCAGTAGGATCAGGCTTATGGCTGGGCATACCTAGAAATCACATCTTTATCCCCCGGGTCCCAGAGAATTCCCTTCTCTCAGCTCCAAGCACTCTTTGCCTGCTTAATGAGGTCCCCAGAGCACTGCAATCCAGATGTGCCTTTGGAAATCAGCTTTTATGGTCATTACACAGCACTCCATGGCTTCCAAGCAGGGATATAAGAGTTGAGAAGAGACAATGTACCACAAGTGCTTGGTGTGAGAGAAGGTCCGCATGTGCAAGAGTGTCTCTTCTGGCCCCCCGAGTGCCCAGACCAGTGGCACTCTCCAGAAGGCCCTCTTGGGCTCACACGTTAGGCTTGTAGAGCATCCTGAAGATGACTGTGCTGCATGTGCTGAACCCAGTTCCAGTGCTGCTCAGAGACCTCTTTACTGGTACATTCAGTCTATCCCACCCCCAAGATGTTCAACTGTTTTGCAGCTGTGGCTGCAGAAATAGTTTGAGAAATGCTCTAGCACTCCGAAAACATCTTCCTTGTTTTCCCTTTACTCCAAAAAGAGAAAAGAGTTATGCCAATACAAGTAGTATAAAGTAAACCCGGTGTATTATTGGTATCCACAGCAGTGCTGAAGACACTTGTGTGAGGATGTGTCCCCACAGCAGCCTGGGCATTGCCTGTTTTTCATGACCCAGGTGCCAGAAAATTGCAGTGAGGGATCTGAGGAGCACCAGTGCTGATGCAAGGAGAGAGGGAGCTCAAGAGCATTGACAGTGGGGAGATGTGGGAATGAGCCAGCCAACACAGACAACATCTTGGGCTGCTCTGCAAGTTTGGCCTGAGGTGAGAGCCCATTGCTCTCAGCACAGGGCCACTGAGCAGGGCCAGCCAAGGAGAATGAGGAAAAGGAACCCCCAGGGATGGGAAGTGGCTCAGTAATGGCCACAGAGAAGGGCAATGTTGGGGCCAAGAATACAGTTCACCCCAGATCAGATTAACATGAAGGAGGAGAACTCTTTTCAAAGAGTCAAGTCTAAAATACGTATTTACAGAATATCTTCAGTCTCATCTACTGGGTTCAATCCTGTTAATAAAAATGAAGACCCTACTGCAAAAAAACTCAATAAGGCATGTGTTCCAAACAGGAAGAAATCATAATATTACATATGGAACTGGAGAGAGTCTTTAGGAGGGATTTCCAGTGAGAAAATGAGAGCACTTGTCATTTATTTCACACTGGACACACTACCTCCTCCTCTCTCTGCGTTGTCAGGCAGAGATGTTATGGAGAGGCAGGAGAGTCTGGAAATGAAGAAGCGTGCCACTGTGTGATTAAAGATGTCCCCTTAGCCATTGCTTGGAGTGTGAAGAGGAGATGTGCATGGCTGCTTTTTTGGGAGAACAGCAAGAACAGCACAGTCTATGATGAGCTAATTAACCTTTAGAAAAGGAGAGTGAGCGCATTTTTCCTGTAATAAGCTAATGAGCTCTGTCCTCTGGGAGAGATGTGGGACATCATCAGTGCAGCTCCTAACAGGGGTTGCTGAAGATGCTCTTCAGAGGAAAGGTGAAGAGGAGGGCTGCTACTGACCCATTAGCTTAAAAAATAAGAGCTGAAAGAGCTGCCTGCTGCAGGAAAATTTGGTTCCTCTTCCATGTGTATTACATTAATTGTAATAGCATGAAAGCATGTTCTCTGCTTGGAAGAATATCAGAATCTTCTACTAACCCATGAAAAGAGCAAAGAAAAAAAAAAAAGCACCCTTTCCTTGATTTTTTTTCTTATCTCAAATACAAAGAGAAACTTTTATGCTGACCTTGGATGTAATCTGGGCCATTACAAGTGGACGGTGAAAGCTTCAATATGGGCAAGATCTCAGCTTTCATCTCAGCCGTCTGCTGTTATGGCACATTTGTCTGTCACTTTGGAGCTCAGAGACTGTTTCCCTGAATTACCGTAATGAGAGGTTTCATCACTGACCCTTCTGGTGTTGCAAATGCGGTAAGTGAGCAAAAAATTAAGAATTTGCTAAACATCATCTGGAATTGCAATCAAAATTTCCTCTCATCAGAATCTGTGTGTATAATAGTCCTTCAGAGGCCTTTTCAAAGGGACACTGGTAGAGGCTAACAAGAATTTTAATGTTGCCTTTGATTTATTAACATTAGCTCAGTTTTTAATTTGCACGAAAGAAGTAACCTATTAATACCCACAGCCACATTTTACATTAGACATCCTAAATGCGACCTATGCTATTTTTAAAGGAACTAATTCCCAGGCATTTGCTGACTTATTCCAGGCATCACCAAGTCTCAAAAGGTGAGGCCCATTCCTGACATGTGGGAAGTTTTCCTTCGTTTTGAACAGCTGCATTGCTATTCTAGCTGTAGCTTTCTGTATATTTGCTTCTATAACAGCAGAGACAATTTCACTGGAAATTAATGGTTTTTGCAAACTGAAAAGCTTGGATTGCATTTGTGAGCACACATGCAGATACACACACATCCATTTCAATTTGCTTCCTTTAATCTTATTACAGTGTTTCTTTGGCTGATGTCCCTGAAAATTTCACCTGATACCCAGTGCTTGCTGGTGTTGTAGCACAGAACGATATCTACCTTATTTTTCTCTGACCTAGTAATGGAAAATGTCCAAAAGTTATCTTCAGCCTGATTAATCTAAGTCTGATCTGCTAACATGCTGCCATGGATTAAATATATATGTGTCATCTGAAATAGCTGAGGCATGGCTTAGACATCCTGCAAATGCAGCACTTGGATGTACCTGTGGTGAATTTTGCTACGCAGGCACTCTGCCGGGTGCTCTCTGATAAGGTTCCTGGGTCACTTCTGAAGAGTCTTGTAGAAAATGTGTGTGAGTACTACTGAGGTACATATATTCTGCAAGTTAAAATCTGAGCTGATCTTAATAAATCAGAAGGGAAACATGAACTAAGAGGTCTGGGGAGAGCTCTTCAACCTATTCCTGGTGATGATGAAAGAGCCACGGCAATGTAGAAGGGCTTCAAAAGCCCCACCTACAGCTAGGGAGGGTCCTCACAGCATTGATGCCTGGGAAAGCAACCTCAACCTCCCACAGGGCACATGGGATCCTGCCTTGCAGCGACAGGCCAGGAGGCATCTAGATTAAATTGTATGCCACGTTGGTCTTCGGGGCTGTGCATGCTGAGGCTACTTTACAAGTGGCTTAATTTTGTCATCATATCTTGGTCAAATTGTCATTTCAAGATTGCCCAAGCCTTAATGTTCACACTGGTGTTTTCAAGCTGTGGTTAAATGGCAGTGTGGTTACACATCAGGCTTTTGTGACTGCCTCCTGCACATCTCGTCTCTCAGCACTGCAACCTGGTGCGTATATAAACTGCCCTCCTGGCTTCACTACATAGTCTCCCTTCAGGCTGGATGGAATAAGTCAACCAGGTCCTCTGTAAAATAAGATGGAGGAAAAACCCACTTGCCAACACCAAACCATATACATTGCTGCTCCCAGCTTGGCCATGTAGGAGGTTCCCTATGACTTGGTGCAAGGGTGAGAGGGTGACTTTGCAGAGTTACGTGTGAAAAAAAAGTGCAACTGGAAAGCAAAGAGAAGCAGATTTTGCAGAGACCTCAAAAAGAGCAGACACTTCAGGAAAGTGCTAAAGACAAAGGGACAACTGAAAATGAGTGGAGAAAGGACCTATTCTTGCTCATCCTGGTAGTGCCCTGAGGAAGACAAACAGGACTCCACCAAGGGTATTTGCTCTTTTTAATGGAAATCACCTGGCAGATCCCCCAGTATCAGCTACTCACTCAGAAGGGCATTTCTATTATTAGGACAGTGAGCTGGGAGAATGGCCAAGGTTTATATTAGCTCCATTATCAGCTAGCTTTAATGGGTACTGGAGAGCATCTCTGATTTTTGGAAGTATAGCTGTATCTATTGGATGCTATTCCAATGTTGCTTTGTGTTAAGGTCAGGTTGAAAAAAGAGAATATCAAGGTGGAAGTTACCTTAAGAGATTGCACACACTATTTTGGCCCCAAAGAGGCTGGGGTGGAGAGGGGACACAGGGTATGTATCTGTGAGTCTGGAGGCTGGAAGGGGTCTGTGGGATGGAATTTGGGTAACTGTAAGAAGTTGTGTGTTTGTGTGTTTGTCTTTACCCTGTTGCCTGGTTGCTGCCCATGGTGAGCACTCAGGTCATGTAGCCATAGGAGCTTCCCCTGGGCCCCGGCCTCAGGACCTCCTCTTGCTTATATTCTGTCTCACTCTTCAGTCAAGAGGCTCCTCCTGACCCTGTGCCCTGGGACAGCCATCTGGTGAAGGATAAACAGATAGGATCTGGAGAGAAGTTAAGAGGGAAGCATCAACAGGCAAATAGAGAAAACTTTTGTCGTACACAGTATTTTCTCATGTATACAACCTCATGAGAAAAGTTCATTTTCTCCCCACAAAATTTGCACCTTCATTGGTGACTTTTCCCATTTCATGGGGTTTTAAAAAAGCAATTATTACATTTTAAATTAACAAAGTCATTCAGCAAAGTAACAGTTTGCCACAGAAAACATCGTTCAAGTTTTCAGTGTTGAATGTACAGATCTTTTTCAGAGCTATAGACCATGCTCAGTTGAAGACGTCCTGAGACCCCATCCCTCCTGCTAATTCCCAGACAACTGTTATCTTGTAAACTACTGTGTGCTTGTTCCAGGGTAGAGGCTTATTGGGAGATCTTTTTTTTCTTTTTTAATTATACCTTTCCAATTCTGCTCACTGGGCTTCAAGGACATGGGATTTTTTTCATTATTATTATTTTCATGCACCATTGGAGCACCAAAACAGTCTCCTACAGATTCAGAAAATCAGACTGCCTGGAGTGAATGAATCCTTCAAAAACAGTGATATTATTAGCTCTTCTGTGTCATTGAACAGACAAGCTAAATGCTAAAACCAGAAATTTCATTAAAGATTAAAGAAATATCATTTCACGTTTCACCTGCTCCATTAATATCAAATATGAATTCTATCTTTCATGGCACAACTCAAGTGCAATGTAAGATTTCAGATATACTGTTATTTAATCTCTCTTTCAGAGAAAGAAAAAAATGCTCAAAATCCTTGAAGAACGGTGTCTCAGCATGGAAATATATTTTGTCTGACCATTTTAAGTCACTAAAGAACATCTTGGCCTTGTGATTTTTCAATAGCTCCCTTTCTTCATGCACCACTTGAAATATGTTAAGGGAGACATAATTTCAGGAAATGCCAAGCACTTATTCTCTGAGAGTAAGGCCTCCAAATTCTTCTCTGGTGGAATACCCAAAGAGTGAGGCACTCAAAATCATTAAGTGCTTTTGGAAATCTCAGCCTTAAATATCATGGTCAAATGACTTCCTTTTCTGAAGCTTTTTCCGGTCATTGATTTGTAACTGCCTCCTTGATTTTTTTCTCTCAAAGAGCAGTTTCTGAGCAGACCTCTGGTCTTTTCTCCAGAGCCCAAAACCCCTGGGAACACGATGGATTGTACCTTGCATCTCTCTAGTGGAGAAATTTTAAAGGACTGTAGAAGTTGACTAAACAGGAAAAAGAAAAACTGGAAAAGATGCCTGTCAGACATTTTTCTAAGAGTGTCCTAGTGGAATGGCAAGTCCAGAAGGTTGTTCCATCATGTTAACGTTATCTGTGTACCTCAGTGCCAGAAGATTAAAAAAGGACACTCAAATCCTCCCAGACAATGCATCTGTTCACCATTGTTCCTGTATAATTTTCAACAGAGACTGTCAGAAGACTACCAATATCCAGAAAAATAATTCTCACACAGTGGGGTGTAGATCTAGGATATGTCCTCTGGCTCAAGCTATGCATATGTATGTGTTTGTCACATCAGTTCCAGTATCCTCTAGCAGGACTATCTGAATGGAGGTTGTAACATGGAGGGTGTTGGTCTCTTCACCATCTTTAGAGGTGTTTAAAATACATATAGAAGAGGTTCTTAGGCACGTGGTTTAGTGACAGAGTTAGGTTATGGTTGAACTAGATGGTCTTAAGAGTCTTCTCCAACCAAAATTATTCTATGATTTGATGATTCTGTGATTCTCCACATTCACAATTTTCTGCACTTTTCCAGTGTTTCAGGCCCCTGCTTTTTCTGGTACGTACTGCACATACTGGTGTCAGCGTAGGGCAGGTCGTGGGCCTTTACTCAGTGGGTGTATGAGCTTCCCCCTGGGGGGAAAGTGAAACCTGACAGCATCACCACACTTGTGAAATGACTGAGGTTTCCTCAGCACCTTTTTGGGGAACAAGGCAACAGGGTCCTTCCCTGCAGCTATCCTTCTCCTGGCTGTGGTGGAACATAACAGCTTTCTGGAGCAGCTTTGCGTTGGTGCAAGATGTTGAGTCCCTATTTTAAGGAAAGAATGGCAGCAATGAATAAAAAAGAAAAAAAAAGGCAGAAGCATGCATTTTTACAAAGTTACAGCCCTGAGGCAGCCTTGTAGAGACTGAGTCTCTGGAGTGCCAGGAGTGGCTTTTAGTCTCTGCTGTGTTTCAGGGGAGGGGGTTGCCAACCCACAGCTACACAGGACCTGCCTGGTCTCTCCCTGCTCCCCGCCCTGACCCGGTCCATGGGCACATGTAAGGTAACACCAGCATCCTCCCTCTTTGCTCCAAGTTTTCCTGGGCCAGGTCAGGTCTGAGCTCATGGGAGCTGTTTCCTGTTTCAGTTTTGGCTTTCCTTCGCAAGGTGGGTGTGGAGATGGCTTGGCCATGGACCATCCCCCCCTGCTCCCCTTCCTGAAGCACATGGAGGCCCCAGGGGCAAGATGTCCGTAAGTGTTCCCAGCTGACTTGGCTGCACAGCTCACAGATGCCGGGGCAGTTCAGGCAGCGCTGCCAAACCCACAGTGACAGGTCATTGGGTCCCTACAAACATTAATGTGATGCTTACTGCTTGCGTTGAAGTGCCACATGGGCTGCAAGCTGTTTCCTCTTGGCCAAGAGCTCAGAGGCAAATAACCCCAGCTGCCTGGTGAACAGGGACATCTTCTCCTGCCACTGACCAAGCTGGGCAATAGCACGTGTCTGCTTTTGTTTGCAGGGAAGTCATGGCAGAAATGTATCAACTTTATCTCAGCTCCTCACAGGAATCTGGGGACAGACTTTTTAGTAGGGGCTGTTATGATAAGATAAGGGGTAATGGTTATAAACTAGTGCAGGGGAGATAGGCCAGACATAAGGAAGAAATTTTTTACAATGAGGGTGGTGAAACACTGGCCCAGGTTGCCCAGAGAGGTGGTAGATGCCCCATCCCTGGAGACATTCCAGGCCAGGCTGGATGGGGCTCTAAGCAATCTGATCTAGTTGCACATGTCCCTGCTCATTGCAGGGGGTTGGACTAGATGACTTTTGAAGGTCCCTTCCAACCCAAACTATTCTATGATTCTATTATCTGTTTCCTGTAGGTACTACCTGAGGCAAGGCTTTACAGATCCCAGCTTCCTGACTTTGCAAGGTACATGGGGTTTGTAAGTGAATCCTGAATAAAGGCAAGCCTTCCTTTAGCAGCAAATTATCTCTGCAGCCTGACATTCACTCCCAGTCCAATTCTCCTCACCAGCCTTCAAAACCTTATCCAAAGATCCCTGATCTTCTCACTGCCTTGCCAAAAAAGATTGCTGAGATTGGCGAAGTTTGGGCAAGCTGAGCAGACAGAGGAGAACAAGTGCAGCTGGGTTCCTTGCTGGCCCCAACTTACTTATCAACCCATTATTTTCTCAGCAGAGTAAGCAAGTGGAAAACATACAGGTCTATCAGAGGGAGGACTGTGAGCATACCTGAATTATTTGGGAAAGAGAAGCCCATCAGAGATTCCTGTTTTCCTGAGAGAAAGCAAGCTGAACATTCTTAATGAAAGGAAAGCATCCTGCTGCGATTTCTGCACTGAGGCTGCCATCATTCAAGAACACAAATGTGAGGTTATCCTGAAATTGTTTCACAATCCCTCACATAATCTTTCAAATCCTCGTACAAATCTAATATTATCCTTCAGGAATGTATCAGCAAAAGGTTTTTATTTGATCAGCACTGAAATCTTTTAAGACTAATAATCTAACCTTCAAGAGTACTATGGCATTAATCAAAGACAATTGAATTCATGTTTTGTTAATCAAAAATGCTACATTAAAAACTTTTGATTTAATTTTTTTAACCTGCTGGTCTGGTAAAATCTTCCCATAGGAAACCAAATGGATGGGAGCAACTTGCTCAAAACCCACCTCCCAGGGATCCAGTTGATTCCCAGGTGTACAGGAATCATTTGAATAATCATAATTTAAACTGCTACCCCGCACTTATGACCTCGTCTCCTAACAGGGCCTGAGACTTTGTCCTTCACAAGTTGGAGGCTGGTGGAGTTGCTTCCACGAGTGACTCTCCCCTGAGAGACTCCTGAGAAGACTCATCCTGCCCTTCTGCCTTAGTTGATATTGGACTGTACAGGAAAAGTAGAACAGCCTCTGGGGCTGATAAATATGCAGTCAGGAAGGTATAATTTGTGCATAAGGCATTCATACGCAGACATTCATTTCAGCTTGATATCTGATCTGACCTCCTTTTCATTCAAACAGCATCACTCTGGTTAGTATTTTGATGAGAAACCATGTTGGAAAGAACCCAGAAACTCACTGACAGTTGCTGTCCTCTGGGGAATGGTTAGAAGGACAAACAGACACTTTGAATAGCTGTTAGACTTCTTTGGAGCCACTATCAAAGAGTACATTGCCATCATTGATCTAGGAGACTGAATTCTTTCCCTTATCACTTGAATCCTTATAATCCTCTGTGGATCTGGCCAAATTCAACTTTGGTAATTACATTTTCCAGAAGCAGAGTAGGCTTAAATCAATAATTAAACAAAATTAGTTAGCACTTTTGATTTAAATTGTATTTTTGATTGTAGACTTACTGAAAGCTGACATAATTTATAGACATCTTCCCCAAGCATGTTCAGCCTGAACTATAATTAAAATGAACTGGAAAAAAATATTACTTCCGTAAGTTGAATCAATATGTCATGAATTGACATACTACATTAAGCAGGGCAAATAAAATTGGATAGAGCAATTATACATCCTAGACTACAAGGTGACTGCTGTATTCTCTGAACCTCAACATTTGCAGCTTAATGAATGCTGAAGAGCTGAAGAGGTCTGGGTAACTCAGCGGTCTGCCTTTATTTTCTGAAACGAAAAAGCATCCTAACTTTGTATCCCTGTTGTCTAAGTCTGGGCTGCTCTGAGGGACTTTATTTAAAAATACAACACAGTTTTTCCTCCAGAGAAATATTGAATTTTCACGGGTTATGAAGTTTTTCCAGTTTCCAAAAGATTTTTTTTTTAATTCAGAGAGAGTTATTTCATAGCAGTCAGTTCTTGATAGCGGCACAGATTCCTCAAATTTTTCACATAGTTATATCTTACTGAAATCTGGCACTTAGCTGTGTCTGAAGAAATTAAATCACAACTTATCTAATTGACTAAGGGTGCTCACTTTTGATTTGTCATAATCACAGTCAGAGACAGGTAAATGGTACATGCCAGTATTAAATCATCCTATTTCTTACACCTGTGATAAAATCCGAGGTATGTGCTGCAGTGCACATATGAGCTAACTTTAATTTAGTTGACAGGTATGATAATAAGAGTGCACTGAAACCTATGCCCTGATATCTTCAAACTGTCCAGATTATCTGAGACCCTGGCTGCCTGGGAAATGGCATGGATATGAAGTTTGTGCTGTTATATCTACAGTGTTGTTGTTACTGTGATTGAGCTTGTACTGTTATTGAATTGCTTGAACTTGCTATTATTATCAAATTAGTGAGGTTAAGCCTGCTTGGATATGCCAGCACATACAGAAATTACATCTGTGGCTGCAATGTAGACATAACCTCAGTGGGTTTAGGGGTAGTAATCTGTGATGATTTTTCCTCTGAATGATTTGCACATTGACTTCTTCTCGGTCTGGTGGTAGGTACCGTTCTAGACTTGTCATTCTGGGCAAGCCCAGGTCCCCACCTTTGCACATCATGGGATTTCCACACTTCATTTCTATCCTTTTACTAGGCAGTAACCAAATCTCACAAATGCCCCATGTTAAATGATAGCTATGAGGTCCACCTGCCATAGAGGGTGCCTGCATGCATAAACGTGGGAGAAATCCCAAATAAGGTCAACTAAGATAGAAATCTGCTTGTAGCAGCTGATATCTGTTGAGTCTGTTGGGCTCCGTGTACCACAGTCCTGATGGAAAAGAGCAGTGGTATTTTAGAGAGAAGCAGAAGAGGATGTGGAAAGAGGTGGCTGGAAGTATCTGAAAGCTGACAGGGGTGTGAACCAGGGGGCATGAGCAAATTCTCCCTAACCATGTACACCCTATCAGCTAGCATAGCAGCCACAAGGAAGATTTTGGCCCACACTAAACACCCAAGTCCTGCTCTTATGTTTAGATTTCAGTTCTGAGGTGGTTTTAAAAAATGTATTTGAAAGAAAGTAATTGGAGACTGTTGTGTAATATGCACTGTGGATCAGAGATAACATAAATGCTGGTATTTTCTAACTTTTGAGCGATTGAATTATCACCTCTACAACACCCTCTTAATATAGTTAGTGAACATAATTAGATTGCAGAAGCTGGCTTAAAACATCATCACAACTGCATCACAAGTAGAGACGCTCCATTTAATGGCCCCTAATTGGATATCTCTCTACATGTCAGCCAGACGTGCTCTAATTCAGATTCTCCTCATACTACTCACTGTTGACCCAATCAGTTTTCTGAGAGGTAACTCTTGTGTTTTGATACTGACATCATAAGTAGCAATGTTAATACGTTGTTGTTAACAGCAGGAAACTGTCACAAGAAAGAGGTGAAGGGCACGAGACAAGATGCACCTCAGGCAAGAGGAGAGGTAGAAGCCAGATTTCTCTTACTGACTCTCGTTGTGTGCTTACTTTACTCTCCAGAGGTGTTTGACCAAGTACTTGGCTAAGCAGATGGGACATGGCAAAAATCCAAGAAAGCCTGGAGTCAAAAGATCTAGAAGACAGAAGTGGAATGAGGACCACCAGTGAGAACTACCATCTCCCACCAAGACACATTTGAACTTGATGTGGATGAAGCACTCCAGGCTAAGAAGATGGGCCCATTTCTATGGCTTACCAGCTCCATCACAGTATTTGCTGACACTGAGGTGAACATTTTCTGCAAGCATCACTTGTGCTGAGGACACTTGTCACTAGCAGCTGGGTGCCTTACTTATAAGACACAGAATAACCAGAGAGCTGAGCATATACCAACCCAAGTGCTAGTAGACTCCCCATTCACTTCCACACCTGCAGAGAGTACTAACTCCTTTATAGAGGAGTTACATCTTCTCCCTCATCTCTGCAACCTGCACATAAGCAAACAGATGAGTGATCTTGCAGGATCTGGGCCACAGTAGAAGAGACTTCCCTAGCTCATCTACTGCATATATTTCATCCAGCAGTTTGGTGTCCTAAGAAAATAATGCTTATGAGCCATCAGTTTTGAGCTCACTGGCTAACTGCAACCAAATGTGATGGTAAGGTACATGTTTAAAATACATATACATATACATATACATATACATGTTTTTATATGAAAACCAGGATCTCAGGGAAAAACAAACAAACAAACAAACACATACCAAAAAAAAAAAAAAACCTTCATCTCCCTGATGGAAGGATAGGCAGATATCAGGTGTTACACATACTTTTAACAACCGCTGACTGGGAAACTAGCGTATATATTACCCTCACATGGCAGTGTCACAGGTGCTTGAAAAGGCAACTGAGATTACTGTAAAGCAGAGAAGGCTTAGGAGTATAAGGCTCTATTTCTCCTACTGCCAGTGGAATTTTTCCTCTCACAGACTACTGAAGGTTCCTACTAATTGAAGCACTTTGAGAGTTTAAAAAAAAAAAAAAAGCAGTCCATCTCAACTCCTCTTCAACAAAGAAGCAGGTGCTTTAAATAAGCCTGTGTCATTCTCCCTAAGTCTTTGACCACCTGAGGTAGAGAGTCAGGCAGTGCTGACAGCCCCTGGGATTCAAGACTTGCACAGGAAACCAAACAAAGATGGTGAAAAGATGAAAAAGTGAAGAAGAGTAATTTAAGGGAGGCAGACATTATATGGAGATGTTGTCTTACCTTCAAATCATGCATTATTTACCTAAGGTGTTTGCAGTTAAGGTTGCATTTCAAAGAAAGGCAAACACTTTTAGGAATGAAAATACACAGTTGGCGCTGGTAAATAGCCTTAAGTCTACCCTGCAGTGACACCTTGAGGGGAAAACATTAAAAATAAATAACCAGAACATGCATTTCAAATCAATGCTAAAGAAACAGGAACTGCAAGTCTACCTGGAAAGACAGCTGCCTGGTTTCCTGGAGCAACTCATGACCAGGTGGAGCTTTATAACACTATTCCTGCCAAATGGATCTCTGTTAAGCTGTACCGCTTCTCAGCTTCTCCTGTACAAATCCCATACTAGTAGAGTCTAATTTTCCTTCCCATTTTTCTTCTTCTCTGGAGGAGATAGAAGTATCTTGTGATTTTAAAAAAAAAAAAGTTTGGATCAACACTTGGTTTAGACCTTATTATTTCTGCATTTGGAAATTCTCTTCCACAAAAATACCTGTTCTTTTTCAGAAGAAGAGGAAACCTCTTATTCCTTGTGTCATTAGAATAAATTGCTCAGCCTTCTGGAGATCACAAAAGGCCCCAGGGTGACCTTCAGGTGGCATCCCCATGGGAGTCTGGTCTGGCACATTTGGCTGCCTGGTGGTTGCAGCCACAGGAGATTAATCATCTCTCTCCTCTCTTTCCCTCTTCCCCTCACCAGCCTTTTGTTTTGTGAGCTTTTCTGTTGCATACCAGAGGCTGGTCACAGACCTTACAGAGGATTTTCTCTAACCATGATCCAAAATTGGCCCCGGAGGTGTGCTCCTGGAAATGTCCCTGCTTAGGGTTGTGTGGCCTCACCTCTGCTGAGCACAGAGGCAGACAGACATCTGGGGGAATGTCCTCTGCAGAGCTGTTTTATCAAACTACAGTGACCAACTGTCTCTGGTGTCTGAGGGGTGGTTGTTTATGAGGAAAAGCAGCTGCAAATAACCACTGCTCCTTGCAAAGGGCATTCATGTGGAAATTAATACTGGCATAATGCTTCCATAGGTGTGAGGTACACCTCCATCCTGTGCAGTCAGATAGCAGGTTGGCACTCAAAATGCCTTATAGCTCCTCCAGCAGGGCTCTGGTTCAGTGTTGCAGAGACCAGGTAATATACCAGGGTTTGTGTAGCTCACAGTCTTCGTGTTTTGCAAGTAAACACAGTAATTTTGAGTTCAGTGGAGCGGGGGGAAGGGGAAGACGCAGTTCCTTCCTAGTGTTACTGCCATGTACAAGGCAAGAGATAACAGTGTGTGCTTTTGCTAGGGAGATAAAGGGCACACACAGAAAAAAATCGTACATTGGTTTTCACGTGCTCTGGCATACTAATATGTACTAATTTTAATTTCTAATCAGTATGTTTAATTTGTAAAGCCTTAGAAAATGCAATTGATGTCATTCAAGACGGGCACATACTAAGAAAATGAAAATTTTTGACTACAAAATTCATTTTAATGCTGCCTGTACATCTGCTCCTAACCTTCATAATTAAACTATCTCAAATGTCAAAAAATATCTTAAAATACAATTAAAGTGAAGGTTTGTGAGTTCAGCCAACTAATACAGTCAGCACATTGTTTATTGATGCATGTATGGAAGTCCACAAATTAAATTACATTCAAGACAGATGGTGTCACTGCAGCAGTCATATGTGTCTTGTATGTGCTGGCACTGGGGGAATGGGAAATCCTTTTTCTACTCACTACAGTATTAATCTCAATTACCTTGAAATGAATCTACCAAAAAAAAAAAAAAAAGTCAATCTATTCTTGGTTTGTGCTTACGAAACACAACAAATGACTCTGTAAGGTATTAATCAATATTTAAAGAGCATTATGGGATACAGCAGGTCAACAAGTTGCTGATAGCATTCTCCAGGAAATCCCATGGATGTGGAACACCAGACACTGTCCCTGCCTTTCACAGGCCAGGTACCTCCATTCATCAGTTGAACAGCCCACTGGAAAAACTTACAGGAGGGCATTTTATCTTCTTCCACATCAACCATCCCTAGACACCAATGATGCCCAGGCTGCCTCCATCAGAGGCAGCTCATGTAGAGCCAGGTTTATTAGGTATGAATATGACTATGCTGTTTCCAAGCCTTCCTTGGGAAACAGCTACACTGCTTCAGCTTGGTGTACAGCCTGGACTCAACCTGCCCAACCCAAGCTCACCACACATAAGGCCAGCCAAGGGTCTGCTGACACATGGTCTTTACAACTGGGCAAGGCGTCACAAGCACAACGTACCCTCAAGGGCAACTAGAATTATTAAACCTGGCCAGATGTGTCTACTTGAACAGAAATTAGTATTACAAAACTCAGTGCAAGACCTGATGGAGAAGGAGGTGATGTTTCTTTACAAACATCTCCCAGAAAGTCAGTTTTACCTGTTCACAGCCATTCCCTGAGATTTGTTCACTCATTCTCTCATATTGCATACTCACAAGCACCAAGATGCCTGTGCTCAGATTTTAGTTGGATCACTTGTGCATGACACCAAGGACAAGGGACACTAGCTATCAAGTCCAGCATTTGTCACTGAGATTCCTCCTGGGGGCCACACAAAATGACATTTTGGACAGATCTCTTATAACCATTAGGAATCAGCAGCTGTTATGGAGCTATCTCTGGTCTGAGCATCATGTTGACTTCAGGTCTCTAATTCTTAGGCCAGGTTGCTGCTCATTGCTTGTTTTTATGTGTTTGAAAAAGACATTATCTTCCTCCTGAGCTAGTGAGAAAATAACATGTTCGATGTTACACGTGATATGCTGCTAAGTTGGCCCCCCCCTCCTGTTGTTAGGATGCAGGGTTTGCTGGAATATTGGCTGCAGTCTTCTCATAGGTCTTCTCGGGTTAGTGTGACAACCCTTGCCTCCATTTTACTGCTGGAAAAGGTGTCTTGGGGTGCAGGAGGCAGTATCTATGCATTTAACCCTTTGTTCTGCTAGTTCTTCTGGTGCTCAATCACACAGATTCACTTCTCTTAGCACTTTATTCCTATCAATCTACATGTTTCTGTTATAAATATTCCCATCTTCTGGGCTGTCCCAGGATCCTGGCAGACTCCTTGCCTGAGATGAGGTATAATGCACGCACAGAGGTGGCTGGTGCAGCTGTTTACCTGGCTCCTGCTTTGCCCAAATGATCCAGGCAACACTATCTGTGGTAATGGCAGCACGTGATACACGTCTGCTTGTGCTACCTGCTCTTTGGCAGCTGATGAGGAGAAGCACCTCGTATTGACAGAAATGTGAGGGTACTCACAGGTATTTTATACATCATGAGCTATGCTGAGCCTTCACAATAGGAGCCTCTGCAGAGCAACCTCCCTGTCCCCTCTAAATGGTGCAGCCCATGAGCTTTGGTCACTGTGACTGATCAGAGAGCTCTGGGCTGGTCACCAAGAAAGTCCCTCACTGATCCCTTCCCATGGAGAGAAACTGGCTCTGGGAATCACACAGCTGTGTTTGTTCCTGCAAACCCATGTGGTCGGCTGCACACCAGCTGCTTCTGCATGTGGACATGGTGGATAAATTATGTTCATTTTTACATCTTGCCTGGGCTTAGCTCTCAACAGCTCATCTTGAGCTAAGGGCTCGTGAGGCTCTTCACCATGAGTACAGTGGTTGAATGAAGCCCCGAACATGTTTTGGTTTGGAGAGAGGAAAGGTATGTCTCTTTATCAACATATATTTCTATCCAGTTGGCTTTTATGCGCATGCATAGCACGCTATAAACTCCATAAAGATTTAGCATCTGCAGTTCCTACAGCACGGCAACACAGCCTTAAAGAAATGACAATTTTCATCGTAGAGCTCAGCTCTATATTATTAGATGAATGGAGCTCCAGCCTTCCGTAACTATCATTCACAGTTTTCCTTTGAGTAAAGAATACTGGGTAGACCTTTTAAAAGGGAGTGAAAAAAAGCTTTGAATTGTACGAATTTGCAACAAATAACGACTAGCTGCATGTGTGCTGGTCTGTGCCACAGGGAAGATGGATATTATAAATGTTCTGGGATTATGTCTCAGGCTCTTCTAGTAGTTTTTTCCCCACCACTGCATCCTTTTCAGTAATGGTGTTAAATAATGCATATGTAATTTAGTTGTTTTACGCTGTGCTTTGCTTTTAACACTGGACTGGAAATGGGTTTCCCTCCCTACCCTGAAATTCACTGTTGAGGATATAGAAATTCTACCATTTGTTCCTGCAGCATTTGAAGAATTAGAAAACATTATCTGGAGCACACACCACTTTTTCATTGGCATCTCTTGAGTGAATCAGATGGTCAGACACTGTCATTGCCATCTGTAGTAAGCCCTGCAGGTGGATGTACCATGCCAAGAGATTTTGACAGCCTTTATTCATCAGATGGGTTTGTAGGCAGCTCATTACCAAATGATGAACCTTCCTGTTTCTGGGTAATTATCAGCTTCAAAGTCTGTTGAGTGAGATCGGCTCCCTTACAAATGACTATTGGTTCCTATAAAAAAGATCTTCTTTTTCCCTTGGGTTTTTTTACTGCACCTTTTGAAAGTAAACCAACAATTCAGAAACTTTAATCACAACAATCTTTCAGTCTTCTATATAGATCATAGAATGGTTTGGGGGCCCCACAGCTGAATGCATTACTGCAGGTGAGGTCTCACAAGGGCAGAGTAGAGAGGGAGAATCACCTCCCTAGACATGCTGGTCACGTTTCTTTTGATACAGCCCAGGACATCGTTGGCTTTCTGGGCTGCAAGCGCTTATTGCCGGGTCATGTTGAGCTTCTTATCAACCAACACCCCCAAGTCTTTCTCCTCAAGGCTGCTCTCAATCCATTCTCTGCCCACCCTGTATTTGTGCTTGGGATTGCCCTGACCTATAAGCAGGGCCTTGCAGTTTGCCTTGTTAAACTTCATGAGGTTTGCATAGACCCACCTCTCAAGCCTGTCAAGGTCTCTGTGGATGCCTTCCCTTCCCTCCAACATGTTGACTGCACCACTCAGCTTGGTGTTGTCATCAAACTTGCTGAGGGTGCAGTCAGTCCCACTGTCCATGTCCCTGACAAACATGTTAAACAGTGCCAGTTCCAATACTGATGCCTGAGGAACACTACTTAGAATTGGTCTCCACCCAGACATTGAGTCATTGACTACAACTCTCTGAGTGTGACCATCCAGCCGATTACTTATCCACTGAGGGGTCCATCTGTTGAATCCATGTCTCTCCAGTTTAGAGACAAAAATGTTGTGTATGACCATGTCAAATAGCAAAAGATATTTTCTCTAAAAACAAAATAAAGATGACAAAAAGTTGCCAAAAACCAGACAAATAGATATACAGTGCACTACCCAGATATTATTCTTTTTTTCTGCTCTAGCACATCCTCACTATTAAGATGAAAGGCCAAAACTTCTCCTCCTGTAATTCCATAGATGTCAGAGAAGTTGCACAGAGGAGTTTGGCCAGAATAATGTAGAAATTATTTTTTTCTCTCCTTTCTATGTGAATATAATTATGTAAATATAAAAATCAGTTTGAAAATTTAACGTATTTGTCTGTTAAATTTTGTGCTGTTTATTTTAGGAGTTCACACCTTTCAGGCCAGGCACTGTTTTCTTCTGTGGCTTCTATCACATTCTGAGTACCAGTTTATTTTCAGAAGCTGTTAGTTTTCTTTACAATCTTTAACATTCAAAGCTTAATACCATACAAAGATGGATGAACAATTCCCTTTCTTAAAACCTTCTTGTGGATCAACACAAGAGAAACAAGTGCAGAGTAATAGGAAGTTGCATCAGGAACTGTGGTGCATTGAGAGACACTGAGCAAGCGAAGAGTCAGATGCCATCAGATAGAGTTCTCAAAAACACTTCTCATGCCAAGCCAGGACCAGGGATGGTGTCTCATACCTGGAGAGGCACTGGATTTGCTGACATTGCAGCAGTCACTCTGTACACATGTGAAATTTGTATTCCAGGCTGGGTCAGGACGAGCATCAGGTCATGATAAGTAAGGCAGAACAGAAAGTTCTGTGAAGGAGGTAAACCAGACATCCCACACTACCCAGACGGCTCTCCATCGTCTCTACAGCAATGCATCAATCAAGAGGTATCTTGGGAAATGCTCAATATATAAATTATGCATATAAATTATAGTTAAAAGGGAGTGGGAAACATTTTCTTTGGGAAAATGCATCTCATCACAATGAAATGATTCTTCTCAACTGTATAGTGCTCTAATTAGGAGATAACAAATTGATTTACTCACAGTAAGCATGGATTTTATAACAGGCTTCTCTAATCACAAAGATAAATTAGCTGTCTTTAAAAATTATTCTAGCAGTGAGTTTGTTGCACACAACACAGCAGTGGAGACGGTTAAGTGCAATTCCTTATGTAATCAGTAGGTGGCATTTGGCTGTGTTGGAAGAGTTCAATTTCGGACATCAAACGAAATGGAGTATGGCATTTTACGCAGACTAATGAAATATAAGAAACAGTTCAGTGACAAAAATGGGAATGTGGATGGATGCTAGATACAGATGCACGAAAATCCCAGAATAAATATACAAAAAAGGTCATTAAAATACTTTAAGATTACTGTAAGATGCTTGATGATGAGCAGTGTTAAGGCTACACTCTGGCTAAGCTTGTTTGTGAGAGAATGCCAACTATTGGACTTGTGGCTGTGTCCCAGACATCAGCCTACGTTGGTTAGATGGGATCCAGATACCTCACTTAGCTTGGCCCTTGGCTCATGTAAGAGGGAAAAGCAAACAAAGGACTTGTCAGGGGTGACTTTGGGCACCCCGGGGTGCACCAGGGCGGTCACATGCAGACAGCAGCTGCAGAGGCCACATCAGTCTGGGCTGCTGCTCCTGTGCCGATCTTCTTCCTTCCAGGTGGGTGCACACACCTGTCTGGGTCACTCCTCACTGGGCTCAGAGGGCTGCCTGAAAGTTGTCCCACCAGACCCAGCAAGACCAGAGTGAAACGGATCTCACTAGTTAGGAAGCAACCAGGCAGCAAGTTTCCCCCCCCACCTTCTGTTGTACAAACCACTGCTTCCTACTGACAGAGCTGTGAGTGTTGCTGAGTCCTCGTGGTGCATGGACATACGAGTTCATTGTGTTAAGAGGTGCCCTGGGCACCGCTTTGCTCTCAGCTGAAGAGAACACGTATTTCAAACCTCCTGTTAATGCCGCTGCCCTCCGGCTCCAATAAAGGATTAAAAAAGACCATTTAGAAAGAGGTCAATGTTTTGTTTGTCATTTAAAGGACAAAAATCAAGGAGGAAAAAAAAATCTTTTGGAAAGAAAAACTATGTTTTGTCTGCTCTTTGGAAAGAAGAAAGACTGATTATGAACTGTCTTCTTAACTTTGTTTCTAGAATGACCTCTAGACATTTACTACCCAGGCACATGCTGGAGGCTGGGAAGTTTTTGTGTTTTAAATGTAGGTCTGGCAGTTCTTACCACAAAAAAACAAGCACATTTTACAATAGTATTGTGAAACAGTAGAGAAAAAAATTGGGCAAATAAAATACTATGAGGGAAATAAACATTTTTCCTACACACAAATGCACTGAGTCCCTCCTTCATCTCTAATATGGAATCCTCTTGATTTTTTGCTGAGCAGCAAAGTACTAGCAAAGACATAAAAGTACATAGCTCACAGCAGTTTTTTCCCCATACAGTAATCTGTAGACATATGATTGCTGAGATGTCCCTTTTCCTAATATTTGCAAAAAAAACTGAAGCAAATAAATGAACTACTGGGTATAAGTGAAGTAAGTTGCAGCATATTTATTCACCTGAACAATACTAGACTTTATTAGTATGCTATAAGAGAGCAGCCTCTCTGTTGGTTTCCATCAGAAATATTATTTCCATAATGCACATGCTATAAAGGAGCATGTTATATACCTGAGGGGGAGGCCGTTTCTCAGAAAGAGTCCAGTTCATAGGCCTTTTATTGAGCCATTTATTTCCTCTGCCCCCTTCAATGTTGCACCCCTTTCCCGAAGGCTCATAAACATTCAGTCAGAGCCATGAACACTGAATTGTTGAGTTAGCTGCAGAATGCAGTGATTTGCTACCTACTGCTTTGCCTCCCTCACACCGTTCTGTTTCTCCGGCAAAAAGCAAGAACTGCAACATGAGGCCCATCTAAAGGTGAGACAGGTGCGTGAGACTAATGGGTTAACCTACTCACCGCAAATGATTCCTCGCCTGCATCCTAATCATCGCACACACACTGCCAATCATCTCCCGCCACAACGTCAGAAATAGCCCCTTCCCACCATGTTTGCTCTTTGGTCTGCCGCCTGTGTTGACACACTGCCAGGAGAGTATTTAAAAATGGATCAATCAGTTAGTGCTGGGAACAGAAAGTCATGTGGTGGCACTTTGTATTCAAACTGGAAATGGAGATGTTTATTTTTCAGCATTGCAAAGTGATATCTAACCTCCCACTTCATAAGATGAAATTTTGCTTCAGGTTTGAATCACAAAGTCTCTGAGCTGGGGCATTCCCAGTCCTGCGGCAGCTGAAAAATGTGACCATGCCAGGGCTGCCCAGGCACGTGCATCCCAGTTCTGTGTCTGCAAATAGATGAATACATAGCTTTCACTCTGGGCTGCCAGTAAAGTACTCCTAAACTAGGATCTGATAGTTAATTTGGCAAACTTTTTTGGTAGCTATCACTGCAGGCAAGAAACGGAGACTGATGTAGAAAAACAAGGATTTTTATGAATCGGATTGTGTCAAGAGGAGAAAGAATCAAAATAACTCACAGCACAAACCTGATGCTCTGTTAGCAAGCTCACGGCGCTTCCAGAGATATAAATAAACCAGCAGTATAGTACTGTGCCACTGTCACTTTAGCAGTACACAGAGCTATTTATACATGCGGGAGCACTATTCCTGCCACCACGTCCCCCAGCGCGTTATCGCTGTCTGTGACGCTGCAGCTGCAGCAAGAGCCACCTCCCTGCAGGATGGGGACATTGGGGCACTTGAGGCCAGCACAGCCCATGGCAGCTGCTGAGGGGATGCAGAGCATCCCCAGTGCCACCGAGTCCAAAATCACAGGGAGCCTCTCCCAGGGAAGGTAGGACACGAAAAGACTTAGGTTAACAAAGCTCCAGTTCAACAAGCCCCAGGCAGAACCCTCTGCCCCAATTTCTGCTGCTATCACTCCGTAATGAATTTTCTCTCCTTGACCTTTTAGGTCAGGGTTGGAACGGTGCAGAGAAGTGACTGAGCGCTCAGCTGTCATCAGTCCTGTCCCTGTGGCACCCTCCAGCTCACGCCTGGCAGAGAGACGCTCCTGAAACACCGCTCGCTTGGGGCAGAGATCTCAGCTGGCCAGCATTGCACTTGTAATTTATTTTTTATTATTTTTTTCTGACCCATCCTGCCTGCTCCTCTGGCAGCTTGCAAAGCGCTTACTGGGCAAAGCAAACAGGAACCACAGCAACAGGTCACCCTGAGGTCTGCCAGTTACTGAAAGTGCTTTTTGTGTTTGGTGTCATGCCACACAAGACCAAACCGCCTCTAACAATATAGGACACATCAACTCTAACCAAACCAAGTCCACGTCTGCTCCCTCTCCCTTCCGCACCAGTAAGCCCTCTTCCACCCAGACCAGCAGAACTGCACCTGAACTGCTCCTGGGATTGACCCTCACACCCCCTTACCTGGGACCACAGGTGCTGGTCAAAACCGTGCTGGGAAGTAGTGACACACACTCGATCCTGAGCGAGCACTGTCCCCACAGCTGTGGATCCTGGGGGCTGCACTCCTCCAGCCTGGCCCAGCACTGACCACCTCCACTATAGACAGACATCCACTGTGCATAGAGACAAACAACCTCAGCTACGGCACCATCTCCTATTTTATATATCTACAAAGGCCAACTGCAGACAGGCACACTTTGAGCAAGCAGCGTCTCAGTCTCACATTGATTATTAATCAGTAGACATGCTGAAGGCTAAAAATCAAGAAAATGTCACAGGAAGGTCTATTTCTTCCAAGAGTATTTGAAGGGGCATACTTTGCCAACTTCAAATAATACACTGAAATAACTTTTTCTTTTGGAAATAATATTTCAATTTTCAGGTATCAAAGGAACTTCACTATTTTTTCCTCAGTGATATAGTCTTGTTTTTAAGACAATATATAAATCAAACTCTGCTTTTTTTCTTCAGAAAACACAATTTTCCAAATGTTTTTTCAACTGCAGTATGTTACAAATGGAGAAGCTCAGCACAGTTTACTCAGATAAAATACAAACTGATTAAGAATAGATTGATAACAGATTCCAGCACAAAGGTGAGATCAATCAATGATCATCACCTGTAATAAAGATAATACTTGTAAACTGATAACGCAAATGATACACTCCATTTAAATATATAAGAAAACAGCTAAGGAATTTATACTTGTTTTTTTCACCAAGGTAAGGTTACATAAGGTTACATAAGGTAACAATGTTGTTCAGCACAGATGTCTTTGATGCTTTTTATCAGGATCAGCTATCTTGTAGAAGCTTCTTAAGCTAGATAACAGGTTCTGTACTAACATCACTATCTAGACAATACCACAGAAGCATACAGAGAATGCCTCAAAACAGGCAAGCTGATACCTGAATTGCAGTCTCACAGATCAGCATGGAACACCCTACAGATAGCTCGCTGGTGGCCTAATGCTTGTGTTCTGCATCTTTCAAACTCATAAGATAAATAGCTTAACATTAATTAATTATTCCAATATAATTTCTTCACTTAGTAGTAGCTGTCACAGGAAAGCTGCAGGATTTTTGAGCAGGAGGGCAATAGCTAGAAAACTCCTTACGGTTTGGTTGTCTCACTCAAAATAATTTGATAGTTCCTTCTGGAGATGTTTAGTAGAGTACCATTAAGTACTATTTAGTTTTTGAGTTACTCTTTGTGTCTCTAAAACTTAATGATAAAAGTTGGAAACATGAACTCCTAAGCATATCTTTATTCCTTGTCTATGGTATTAAAAGAAGGTGAACCTAAAAGGAAAAAAAATTCCATAGAGTATTTCTATTGTAACTTGAAAAAGGAATGGTGTTTCCTTGACCTGAAATTATATGCAACTTCAATGATTTCTTAAAGTTCACAAGTGAAATCTGTTTTTCTTTCCCAGCACACCTTTGGTATTCAAAGCACATCTTTTAGTATTTGTTCATTCAGTCCTCAAAAATGTGCAGTTTGCCATTAAGATTTACAACCTGAAATATCATTATCAATAACTCCAACAAGCTGTGTTGTTATCTTGTTGGATATGGGCAACATTATTGGCCACCTTTATTGCAAACCACTTCAAAGAAAACTGAAGCATCACATCTATTGCCAGTGTAGATAAAAAATAAGGAAAAACAGAGACTCAAATAAAGAGCAACTAGCTGCAAAAAAAATGCAAGTCTAAATCTATTGCTACATTTATAATCTATTACTTCTCAGCCTTTACCTTCAGAAATTCAGCCAAGTTGTACCTACTAAAAAATTACACCAAATTCTGATAAAAGCCCAGGCAAAAGGGTAGACTATCTGTGAATCTGGGGCTGTGAAACCCATTTACCTGTGTATGAACAGTCTAATATGCCATGAATTCCAGTAACTTTTAAAAAGATAATGCATTTCAGATGGTGTTAAAATAATCATTACTATAACCTCAGGATACCTGCAGTCACTTAAAACATTGAGATCCTGGATCACCGATACTATTAATATGCTACTGTTCAGACATGCTACTAATTTAGAAAAGGTTAATGTGGATTTTTAAAGAATGCAATTCACACCAAGAATTTTCAATAGCCAATAAGAAAGAGTACATAGCATACAAGGACTCCACTTCAAAAATGACAGGACTCCTCTGTTCTTCATGCTCTTATTGCTATACAACATATCAGTTTATCAAGAAAATTTGCACAAATTCCTATATCTTTGGTGGGAAAATAGAGTAGAAATTTATTCTTTCCCCAAGGCTTTTCAGTATTTTTTTTCCCAGACAATATTATTCAGTTTATGTTATTTCAGTGGATTATCTAGTTATAAGTTCAGAAGGCAGTATGTTTGGGTAAAATGTAATGAGCAAGGATCATTTATTCATCATCTTTATTTCTGCCAATTCCATTGAATTGTCCAATTCTAAAAAAAATGAAAAGTTTTTAAATTAGCAATTTATTTCTGAAGTAAAACACCCCAGTAATAAAGTATCATTTTTTTTTTACAGACCCTGGGTGAAATGTATCAGTCATCAAGCAATATTATATGCATTCAAAGCACATTTTTGAAAGTAAGCTACTTTGAAAAGATTAAAGCTGCTATGGTGTTTCCATAAGCTTACTAAAAACTGCACTATAGACAAAAAAAAAAAATCCCAAGTTTATTGAGAAGGTGGTGTGCACTACTGAGATAGTTTGCATTGGAATAGTTCATTTAATTTTGCAGTGAGATGAAAACACTAAGATATCATTTCTGCATTTACACAGGCACTCCTTTGACCAAGTGGCAGGTAAAAAATGCTTCAGTGACTCGTAACCACATGGAGAATACTGAAATTATAAATTTGATGATTTTAGTTAAATAATCACCCCTAAAATGCTGTGTTTGAGTAACTAAACGTAAATCATGTACTTTGAGAAAGTAAGGGACATCATTAGGGAAAAACAACCCCAGTGAAAGAAATCAGCATTAGGTGATTGGTGATTATCCCCTGCTGGAACCTGTAATTTCAGCTCTGTTCCTGCTGAGGAGGCAATTATTGTTATTCATAGGATGGTGGTTGTATTAATCCTCCTGTCATTAATTCACAGACAGCCTTTGGATGGGACAGTGAAAGACATACCACTCTTGCATACAACATGACCACTACACTGATGGCCCTGCGTGGGCAAGACTTCGTAATCTGTTAATCCATACCCATGCTGCACGTTCCAAGAAAGTTTATGGGACCTTCAAATCCAAGAGATGCTCCCAGTGGCTATTTTAGACTGTGCTGACAAATAGCAACAAGAAAAAGCTGACAAACAGGGAAGAGTGCTGAACTGGTCTGTCTTGTGTCATTTCTTCTTACAGTTGTGTTGAAAAATATACACACCTACAATGTTACATGATTCTCTCTGATTTCTCTGATGTAAGTCTCTTGTGCAACTGATTTGAGGTGATACCTGTTATCTACATTTGGAGACACCTGGATGATTCAACCATTAAGAAATCTCATACTATTTTTGCGGAAAAAAAACAAAGGAGATATCCTTGCCAAAAACCTCAAGAGATTCACACCTCTCTGGATTTCTAAAAACCTTATATTTTAAAACTTCACATCCAAATATAGATTAAAAATTGTAGTAGTATACTAAGACATTCAATGAGTGCTGAATTTTCGTTAAATGAGGTTGAGAAGAGGCAAAATTAAAGGTTTAAAATGTAGGCAGCATTAAAACCCCACTGCCAATAAGTAGAGTTGAATTAAGAACGAGCCTTAATTGCAGAAATCTTAAAAAAAACCCACAAAACAAAAATCCAACAGCAAATCATAAACAGGCATGGAGTGCTCAGCTGGGGCAGGGGTGAGGGGTACGGAGAGGAAATGTTTTTTCTGTGTTGCATAATTGCTTGCTTGAGTGCCTCACGCACTTGAAAGCTTCATCAAGGTGCCCTTTGCACCAGGAATCTGACTTTTATATCCAGATTATCTGATTTAGCAGTTAAATCTCTTAGAAGATAATATATACCTGTTTCCTACATGATAAAGTGAGACAAAGTTATTTTTTGCATTTCAAAAGTGATTGTCTTTTTGGTCTTCAGTGGGGCAGGAGGCGGAAGGGAAGCGTGAAGGGTCTCCAAATACAAGGTTGGTAGAGCCTGTGTGGAGGGAATAGGACAGACTGTACTGAAACAGACTCTCACCAACCATGAATTTTGGAAGTTTTTGGCAGCTTCTGCTTTTCCCCTCACACTCCAGAACATTTCAAAGGCAGGATCACAAAAGAAGACATCACATGTTCACTTCAAAATAAAACTGGGGCTGTGTGGAGAGGCAAGGGGGCAGGCACAGAGGCAGCACACGCTGTTTGGAAGGGCTTATTACAAAGCACTCACCTTTATACCTCTCTGCGCAGGTAAGGATCACAGCCGGGAAAATGATTCACCACCTCTCCATTTAGACAATAAGGAGGATTAGTTAACCTGAGACTGCTTTAATGACCTGTGGATCTGACCTAAATACCAGTTAAGCAACAGGGTTTTGTGAATGTAGGACTTCAGGCAGGAACTGGACTGGTACAGACCTGATGCTGTGGCAGTCTTTGCTGTAACCAAGTGGTTTATAAACATGCAGCTGCTGACTTGCACCTATGAATTATGAGTTTCTTGATGCATTGAAGGGGTAAGATTGCCACATATCAGAAACCTGAGGTCACAGAAAAGACCAAAGTAGTATCACCTGTTTAAAGCAACAATTAATGTGACTAAAGAGCAGTAATAAACCTCCTCACTCTTTTGCCTTTCCCCTGGGAGGATTTGGTACAGCTTTTCTCTTGGCTGGAAACTCTGACTACACACTGATCAAGATGATCACATTGTTTCGAGCCAGTGACATGCCTAGAGTTCAGAGAAGAAAGTACTGGAGAAAAACAAAACAAAACACAAAAGAAACTAAAAACAACAACAAAATTTTCACATCATTACACCTATTCACCTAATCCTTGCATCAACACTTACCTTCCAGTTGTTTAGAACTTCATCTCACCCAGGGAAGCAGAGAAAGGAGGCAAAAAATCTACCGCTATTTAGATTGCTGACCCTATAATCTTTGTTAATAGTCTCTAATGAATAACCCAGTCATGGATAAACATGCTGGCACTATTATTTTATCTTAGCAGAGTCAGCATGATTCAGAAGAGAGCAGTCATAAGACTGTCACAGTTCCCAGATTGTCAAAAGCTGTGGGAAAACAAAAATTAGCTGAAGCCTCACTCTCGTTACCATAAACAATGCAGCAGCCTGCTGGTTGATCTAAAATATATACATACACACACACTAACTTAAAAAGAAAATATTACTATCAAACAGAGACTGCTCTAGAGCAGACACGTTTCTCCTGACTGAGAATGACAGAGAAAATCACTATAATAAGTAATTTTATTTATTATACCAACTTGGCTGGAAAACCAGAGTTCTTTGACACACAATCCCTCTTATGGCCTTAAATCATGCTGACTTTAAAAGTGCTAAGACAGACACAAGAGTGCATTTAGGCCTGACAGCTCATCCTTCCTTTGCCAGACTCCCCTTTTGAAACATGTGGCAACAGCCATTGCAAGGTGCACATCCACACACTGATCACTGCCCTGCCGAGAGAACTGGAACCATTCTTAAAGATAATTGCCCTAAACCACTGACATCTGCTGTTTTTCAGAAATCAAGACTATGTTTTCTTGACCCTTTCAGGTCAAGACAAGCTGTCTCTGGACATAGTTTTACTATCTTGGCACACCTTCTATGTGAGTTTGTGTGAATGGGTTCTGTGGCTCTGTATGGGGGAATGGTTATCAGCAATCAGCAGGCTGAGAAGCTGAAGATTACAAGCTGAGAAGAAGATTACATGCTGAGAAGCAGCATGTGAAAGTCTCCCAGGAGACCCGTTGTGGTATTAAGCCCACCAGAACTGATAAATACAGGACACCAAGAGCCTGCTGATTGTGCACAAACTCATTACCTACAGCAGTATCAATCACTGGTTGCATAACTTGGATCATGTTAGCAGTTATTATACACAAACTACACAATTACATAGACACACCTGATAAATCAAAGGGTTCTTCAAGGGACTTTCTAAACAACCTATCTAGGAGCCAGAAGTTTCAGGAGTTGGGATTGGCCTCCCAACTATTGCTCCTCGGGGTTATTATGAGCATGCAAGTAAGTGAACGTGTTGTGTGAATAGTTATCTGCTATTATCAACAGCTTTATTAACAAAAAGCCTTCTGTTCATTGTGATCTGTATGTCTCGCAACTTGACCTGCTATCATGGAAAAAGGAATATACGGAATCAAGCATCCAACTATTTTAGGAGTTATTTCCTGGTAATACCAATCCCCAGTAACTAGCACTGCTGCTGCCACTAATCAATTTCATTTCTCAAATGATTTGCCCAAAAAAAGTACTTGCAGAACTCTATGCAAGAACTTACTTATGAGACTCACTTGAAATTCCAGAAAATGGGACTCAAACCGCTCACAACAGAAACACAGAGAACCAACCTAACCAGTTTTCCTAGTCTGTGCAATTTGGACTCTCCATTTGAACACCAGCATGTGCTGGGATTAATCATCACGACAGACCAAATAAACTGAAGGTTAACACCTCTAGTTGCTTATACATTTGAAAGGCAAGTTTAGGAAAGCACATACGTCCAAGCAAAATTCCTCTTGCTGCCACATGATAAGATTCCAGAAAGTCTCAACCTTTGCTCAAACTCACTCCATTTTTCCGTGATTCCTGGGCAGAAAAAACCCATATCAGCAGAAAGCTTTCAAGTACTTCCAGCAGACCTTTAGATTTTGGCACATTAAAGTATGTCCCATGCATATGCAAGAGACCTACCAATTGCATCACAACCACTGAAGGTTGTGCCATGTCATTATGCATTACTCATCAGTTCGAGAACTTATCCCAGGAATCTTAGAGCTGTTAGGAAAGTTTTTAATGAGATCACCTGATGATACACCAGCTAAGCATTCATGCCTCTGGAAAAACACCTTAGTAGGAACATGTTGGATGTGTTATTATTCTATACTATTAACTTCACTTTCACACTTCCGTGATTTCATTGCTTGCTTCTTATAAGCAACAAGTAACAACTCTATGGAATTAGAAACTGGCAACTCCTGTTCTCAGTAGTATCTTTTCACTTATTCTCAGGAGCTTCTTTTCATTTGTCCCACTCTAATAGTTCTACAAAGGGACGAGAACACAAGCGGAAGTTTATCTTTAAAGACAGACAGACACATGATGGTTAGTTACATGATGATATCAAGCTGCTACAGTAGTGCTAATAAAAATCAACTGCTGGACTGCTTACACTGCTTTGCATAAAATCCTTCAAGTGCCCTGAACTGAATAGTGGCTTTGTTGCTCTGAAAGTTTCTGCTCAGCTGGTTTATCAAGGTTTTGCCCTTCGCTGCAAGCCACAGGATTGCACTTTGAGATTTTTTGCTTCATTTAAGTGTTTATTATAATCAGGAAGTTTCTTCTGGAAATTCCTGTGATAACAGCTTGCCCAACCCTGACAATGAGGTCTTAAGCTTTGACCATGGGCTGAACAGAACTGCAGCTTAACAAATAAAGGTTTTTTTAACAATTCTTTCTCATCCAGTAAATATTGAGTTGCAAATACCCACGACAATTTCATAAGGCACTCTTGACATCCTAATGCCAAATTTCCTTCTACATAGCCAAAAAGCAGACATTTGATACTCTGAGTATCTCAAAAGTGAGACTAGGTCACTAAACTGGGTTGAACTTCTAAAGCAGAGGGTTTTCTCATTTACTGTTTTTCTAGATAGTGTTTTGCCTTTAGACGTGCATTGGTTTAGTCCTGTTGCCATTATGAGAAGATGCCTTGGACTGAAAACATCACCACTAATGCTTCTGGAGGACTTACATACTGAAGTTGAACTTTCTGATGAAAAAAAAAAAAAAGATATAGAATTATTCTGAAATGTCAGTGTTGAGTCAAGAAATATTTTCCATTCTTCCTGTTGAACTTTTATTGTCAGAGTACACGCTGCAGATGTTAACTATTAAAAATTTGTTTACAGGAAAACTGAAAAGCAAAATTTTGACAACATTGAAACACTAGGAATGTTTTGCTTACATAAAGCTGAGACAAAAGGAAGCAAAATATTGCAATTTGGGATTTTCTAAGCTTTCTGCCATTCACAAAACTGGTAGAAAAAATGATTAAAAAGTTACTGCCTCTGCAAGTAGCACCTGCAAGATCACAGGCACTTGTCTTCTTGGATGCATAGGTGGTATCTTGTTCAAACCAGAGAAGGGAAGAATAAGAAGCAAAGAATTGCCCATCATTTAAAATACTTGAGATAGGCCAAAACCACTGAGCAGTTTGTATCAGCAGACAATCACTTATGGGAACGCAGGGAACAAGCAAACAAATCTGACATTGAATCCAGGCTAACATCCAAGGAAGGACAGTTTCCTCTAGGATTTAGCAATGAGATCAGCTCTGCCACTAGATTCTGGGTAGGAACAGATCTCTCAGACCTGAAGGCATTTTATTATAGAGAGAATTTATGTGAGTTCTTGAAATTTTCTAAGAGGCTTGATCTGGTTCTCCAGCTCCAATAAATACTCCAAAATCTCTCAGATCCAAGGGCGGGCTCTAGAAGATAAGGCTACAAGGTACAATCAGAGTTTCCTTTCTCAAGTGGTATCATTAGAAGTTATTTAAAAGGCTTGATATATCTTGAAGATAAGCTATCTCTTCTTTGAATTTGTCTAATGCTATACTCAAGTTATGAATTAAAATTGGTTGCTTAACTTAGATCCTTTCTATAGCTGTCTTAAGATTTCCACAAAAAAGCTGAAGTTCTATCTGTGTAAACAGTCACCTTTCAAGTTTAATAGGACTATTTCTGATATAGTTCATTTGTAATTCAATAATGATGAATTTGGAAGAGGACTTACAAAAAAATAACTTAAAATATAACAAACCTATGACTCAGATATCTTTAATATCAATTTCTTGCCAAACCAGCTACAAGTCATCAACCAAACTACCAGTATTTATCTGCAGAAATAACCGAGCTATAGAATAAAAAGTAATATAAGTACCCATGAAAATATAAATATTATTTACTAGTATAATTTTAATAAAAATTTATTCAACATACATTTAGTTAATAGTCCCTAGGACTTGCTCAGTCTCCACACAATCATATCTGAACTGAGCTGAGCTTCTGCTATTTTCAAAGCAACTTGCTGGTAAATGGTACCATTCATTATTTGATTCATACTTAGCACACACTCTTCCCGTTCTTTCTGAAGCTTCTTTCTGAATTGCTGAACTCCCTCCTCACTGTCCAGTAGAGAAGCCACAGGGGCATCACTGATTTTCTTGCCAGGCTCATTCCTCCATGTGAAACTGTTTTCAGCTTTACTTTCTTCTGAGAAGAAAGAACTCCTCAAGGTGAGCATTTCTTTTTCCAAAGCCAGTGCTAACTGTTCAGTGAGCACACCTTTGCTTCCAGATCGCAGAAGTTTTACATCACAGCTTGGTGGGAGAACTCTAGTAAGGCTATGAAGGCACTGGAACAAGACGGTCAGATTTCTGTAAAATAAGATTATTATTGTTTAAGCTACATTTTATCTTCAAAATTCTGTAGTGGAAAATAAAACAAAGCAAAAATTATGCTGATTATGGTTTTAACTATTATACATACTGTATATAGAAGAGTAAGAAAGGGCTTTCTAATTATGTGCACACCAGCCACTGTACTTCCAAAGAACTAACACTACACAAGCTTCAGCAATATAAATATTCTATGTTAAAATCTATGTCTGTGAATAGGGTTACATGTGCATCACTTGCTTCTTTAAGAAGCAATACACTGTACTTGTTCTGAAACTGCTTGTTTTGTTTTCAGGGAATACTGTTTAATTTAATTGTCTTGATTTAATAGCACAATGGAAATGTGTTTTCAGGTCTACATTTAGGAGCTGAAAAAAATTCACTTATATTCATCATCACTATTAATAGGCATGTACAGCAGGCTATTAGGTGCCCCAGAGCTTGTCTTTTTTAAATGGTCACCGGTGGGGCATAGTTCCACTAGAAACAAACAAACAAATAAACAAACAAAACAACAACAAAAAACCAACCAACCAAAAACAACAATAACCAACCAACCAACCAAACAACATCAACAAAAAAAAACAACAAAACCAGACATTCAAAACTGTTAAGAAATCAAGATAAAATAGTGCTGGTCATCATCAGGGAACCTACTCCCCTGGACACCAGTGTAGCACATATGACACACTGACACAATCTTCATCTCAAGAGGAATGTAGAGTTTGTCTAAAATCTTATTTCTAGTGTTTTGCCAGATAAACTCCTCAGAAGATGTCTTCTGATTTAAAAAAAACCAACAAACAACTCAGGGAAAATAAAACCTCACACCAAAACCATAGAAAAGCCAATCCAAAAAACCCCATAAGCAGCTTTAAGTAGCTAATTTTCTCACACAGATCAGAAAGGTATGTTCCTTAAAGTGCTTCTCTTTCAATTTAATTACCTTAAATTCCACTACTTATAACACATACAGCTTATTTTGATTATGAAAGGCTGAGAAAAAGAATGGTCTGCAGTTCCCACCTGTCACAGAACTATCCTAGTTGGATAAATATCAATACAAAGATGGGAAAAAAGATACAGAAAATACAATCATAAACAATCATACAACCATAAACATGTAGCTCACAATTAATGCAAAATTGGACCAAAAATTGAATAGCCTGAAGTAATCTTTTCAAAAGGAACTGAAAGTGTTGAGGCTTAAAATTTTCTGATTGGTTTCCTAAACAAGTCAACTTTTTCTTCCCCCACTCTCTTTTTTTCTAACATCCCCTTAAGGACATACGTTTTTTTTTTAAATTAACACATGTTGAAGAAAAAAAAAAAAAAAAAAATCTATATTATACTAGGAATAATGTAGAAAAAATGAATATAAAATTACAATGCAGTGAAATGAATAACAGAAATAGTACCAAGCAGATATTAATGGAGACTAGACTTATTTGTAACTCAATGTTCTAGCACAGACAAAATTAAACAATGTAGTTCAGTTTCTGCCATAGTTCTAATTTGAAAATAATTCTGCCATTGCTGGGGGTTATCATATCATTGTATTGGAATCATAGTGGTTGTGATTTTTGCTCTCGTTTATGGTACCAGTAAGAAATAGCATAAAGATTAAAAAAATGTGTAAGCAAGATGTATATACTCCACAATTATTGAGCAAATTTACCTGCAAAATAATGTCAGAACTCCTTCAAATGGATTTTTCAGGGTCCAGTTAAAAACTGTACCATACACATTTCCTGCTTTATGACAGAATATATTGTCATGGCATTCCTTAAATGGTGTGCACTCCATTTCTCCCAGTAACCATGAATTTACTGGAGTCAATGTGCAGTCAGAAGACACAATCTGAAAGCAGAATCTGTTGGATACTACAAGGACAGAAAGTATATCTTCCATGGAACCTGTAAGAAGATATGGTAAAAAGTAAAAAAGTAAAAACTAAAAAATTCTTATATCTACTTGTATCAAGCAAAATAGCTGATTAACAGAGCCCCACTTATAGAACAAAAGCACTAAACATCACCTTGCCAAAAGAAGACTATTAGTCTCCTGTGATAGCAAGATGACATGGTGGCTTTAGCCAATGATACTAGCAGTAAAGGAAGAAATAGATTAAAACTAATCAATGGGACATTTTGCTACATATGCAGAAGCCTACTTGAAAATCAATTCAATCAAGAATATTAAAAGAAAGGAAAATAAATGACCTTAATAGACGCTTCAATTACTTTGGTATTATTTAAAAGGCAATACTATGTCAGAAAAAAAAATTATCTAATTAACAGTAAATATATTATAGAAAAATTGTAGGATTCAGCATACTGTATTCAGTCTTATCTTCAAAATTAACAAAACCTTACCTACAACTTAACATTTTTTTCCATTTTAAAAAACGTTCCATCTTTATTTCACAATAGATCTAAGCAGTTCATGTTCAAAAAGACAGGTATGATTACACTTTGAAAACTTAGCTCAGCATCACCTAGAATAAATGTGAGAATCAACCATATGTCTATTAATCTAAATTGTATCAGTCCATTTACCTGTACAATAACTATTATCCCTTAGCATCTTTACTGAATATTTTCCATTTGAAATATCTTCCAGACTTAAGCAAACTTTCCCACAGAGTACAGTGATCTCTTTGCGCTCCTGTAAATGACCATTCTGATGTTCTTGTTTCTTCGCATGTAGAAGAACTGTGCAACACACACGATGAAATGCCAACAATGGTGAAAGGCTGGTAACAGCAATGACTGTCTTTGCTCCATCCAGCTGAACCCTTGAACATCTCTTAGGGCACTCTTTTTTCAGATCATTCTTGCTATGCAAGTCCAATTTCATCTTTTTTGGAGGGGGCTCAATTTGACATGAGGAGACAGACAATGCTGAGAAGGCTTTGTTCAGCTTAATGATTTTATTCCGACACTCAAGAATTGGAGAAATCGAAGAGAAGTCTTGATTTAGCACTAAAGATAGGCTGACATCACTCAGTGACCTGTGAAAATTCATACAAGATGACTGTACTCTCAGTTTGTATTTTGCCTTCTGACAAATAACCAAAACTTTGCAGATGTGTAAAGACATTTAGAAGACCACAGATTCCAATATCATTTATAATTTACTTTTAAAGACTTTATTTTAATAAAACAATCCAGAAATTATCAATTCTGTCCTCTTTCTGATGTTCTATGTTGTTTTATATATATTCAAACAAAATTGAATGTCGAGAGTAAAATAAAAGGTTTAAAATACTATTACCTTAAACGCAGTAATTTCCTGAAATGTATGAAGTACTTTACTTATTCAACACAGAGTTCTTTCAATGAAATCCTAGTATTAGTATTTCAGATCCTCTCTTAAGGAATATTTTATTCTGTCAATCAATTCAGTCTCAAGATGCCACTATATCTGAAAGTTTTACGAATGTCTAATTTTCTTTATAGGGAAGCATCACCACTTCACAATGCATTCCAAACTATCACTGCAATCTTGCATTAGTAGGAAGCACAAAAATAATCATAAAGACTTACAGCGTTGAGGGTGAAGAGCAAGCAAGCCCTTTACCCCCAAAGCACAGGTCATTGTATATAGTACTGAACTGGAGCACAGAAGCCCTAGGTTCTGCTATTAGTCTACCAGCTAACATTTAACAAATTACTTCATTTTCACAGATCTTTTTTTCTACTGTAAAAATGAGGGAGAATGCAATATTGCTGCTTGTTTTTTTAAAAAAATTGTTCCAAATCTTCTGAGAATTTCTGAAGCTATACAGGAATTAGGTATTTAATTTAAAAAATAAAGTCATCACCATCAAAGTTAAAAGGATAATTACAGAAAAGGCAAAAAACATCTCTTGCCTCAGTAGCTCTTAACAGAGGCTGTCAGGAAGATGAGGTCAACCTTCTTGTAAAGTTATAGCAATCTGGCAGTTGACAAATAGTATATCCACAGCTCCAACAGAACGGCCAAAGGGCACAACAGGTCAGGTCCCTCACAGCCACTTGAGTGATTTTCAGTGGCATCAGTAGTCTAAGCTTACCCTAACACAGTCTCTGCTACACTGCTTGTGGGACTATAGGTCAAAAGGTAACTTCTGACACCACTGAAGTTTACATTACACAATGCACATGGTGAATTTATGTTCCATGTAATCCTGTATTTTTAAACTGTGTTCCAAAGCAGCTCCCTCCCTGTAAGGGCAAAATGACATATGTGGTGCTTACAACTAAAACTAAGCAATTCAAACGAACAGAATAAACAAATCATTTTAAAGACAATAAGAATAAGCAAATAATGTTGAAGATTTAAGCACTGTATTGCTGATTGTTCCACATAATTTACACAATACATAAGGTTAGTAAGTACCTTATTTGACTGGATATCTGACCATATTATAGTTCAATTCAAAAGCTGAATAATCATTAAGCTGATCAGGGAATTTTAAATGTTTTCTTCTACACTTCTTTAAGCAAATCACTCTTTAGGAATGGCAAGACATTAAGAGTAAGGCATTAGAAACTGTATACCTAAGACAGAGCCTCATCTACACCACATGCTGATGTCAGAATAGCTATGTCAACACAGACTATAAACAAAATAAGAACCATAATCTTTGTCAAAGAAAACTCCATTGTAAAAAACCTCCAGTAGTGATGTGGTTATACTGACACCACTGATTTTTGGCTGTACAATGTAGTTTTTTTGTACAGTGCTAGAGAGAGACAAGCAGCAGCAACAAGACTGACAAGACACACACTTGAAACACTTTATATAGAGATGTTCAAAATTAGACAGTTGAAAGCTCAAAACTCTGCTCTTGCTACTACAGAACTTAACCTGCAAATTCAGTTTCTATAAAACTACCCAATGAAATTATTAGATAAATGTATATACTTACAAGTAAAATGATTTGACTAGTTTTACTCCAACTACCAAGCTGTCACCCACCACACGCTGCCACAATTTCTCTACGAAGTGCTCTGGAACATTGGATGCCAATGATGCTTCTTTACTAAGAGAATGAGGATTTTCTACATCATCCCAGAGAGAGACAAGACCTTCCTTACAGAAAAATGGTTTTTAGATAAATTAAATGGAGTTATTAGTTCTTTTTATACTACATTACTTCATGTTCTACCACAAATTATTGCTGGAAGTTTTTTTTTAAGATACATAAAATGAAATGTATATAAATTAGTTTATTCTCTGTAATAGATTCATAAGATAGAATTGCATTTTCTTAAAACATACGATATCAGGAAAAACACAACTCATTCTCTTCTGGTAAACAACACATGTATACATCTTGAACTGTCATGCAATTAATTGTCCAAAGAAGATTTAAGGTACTAGAATTTGTTTTATATTACTGCATTAATTGCTCAAAATTTTGTCGTCTAAACCTGGTTGATTTGAAAGGAACCACATTAATTTAAAAGGACATCAACTCCAAGTAAATTAGGAGGCTTATTTTGAGCAACATATTAGGATAACGTTTTCCCAACCTCCATCACCTTTTCAGCCCACAGTTCACTCTGCCCCATTATAAAATCATTTTTTCTTACACAGATCTATGACAGCTCATTTTTTGTAACATGTTAGATCACAGACAGATATTCAATATCTAGGCAACTGTGCCAATTACAGTCCCCTACTGTTTGTTACTAAATCTTTGTTAGAGGTTACTCCTCCATAGAACTCAGTTGACAGGAGCTATTGTGCAACTCAGTTTCAAGTAGAAAACTAAATTTAGTCTCAGCTATGTACATTGGCAGGTTAAGGTAACGAATCAGACTTAAAAAGCAGATAAATGAGTTTTGATAGTGGCAAACCCTGATGGTGAAAGTAACAAGTGGTTGAGGGAAGCAACCTCTACAAATGGCTCAGCAGAATTCAGCAGTGATCTCTATTCTCTTCTGCATTTTACCTTTTCTGCAGGTGGTAGAATATGGGTTCTTCCTTCAACAAGATCTATTAATGCTTGGCAAGATTTGAGAATAACCCTCTTTTTAAGTCGTAAGTGCTGCTGTAGCTCTCTAACGCACTTCCAACCAGCCTGTAAAAGATAAAAATGATCATTAGACTATGCTCAGGTCTACTGCAAATAAGAACTGATACTGAAGATACCAAGACACTGGCTTAGGTTTCCATTTTTATGCAAGTATCACAAGTAAAGATGCTGGTATTCCTCAGGTAATGCTTCTAAAAAAAAAAAAAAAATGTTTAAGTCAAGATACTTTGCTGCTAAAATATGAATGTAAGAATCCTGGCCTCCCAATATTTAACCTAGATTTTAAGATAAACATCTAAGGTAAATTTTATCAAATTATGTAGATATTCAGCACTTTCATTATTGTTCCTACTTCATTTTTCTATCAGTTTTGATTTTTTCTCAATATTTGTATTAATTATAGGTCACATAAATATATTGAAGAGTTGACAGTTTTACAAACAGACATACACACATGCTACATCTCAGTTAAAAAAAAAAAAAAAGGAGCATGCCAGCACCAGCTTTAAGAAAGCTCCTCAAAAGCTGTTCTCTGGAAAGCAAGTTCCAAAGAAGTCCAATGCTGCCAAGGAGAGAACAAAATTCACCACTGGAATACGAAACAAACGTCCCTCCCCACCAAAAAAAAAAAACACAAAAAAACAAAAACAAACCCAAAGAACAGATCAGGATCAATCGTAGCCAATAGGGAAGCCTGAATAATAAGCACTTAATGTAAGCAAAGTGATGCCATATGCTCAAGCTGCAATGGCAAAAGGCTTTTTGAGCAAGCAGCGCTCATGATGATAAGTTCTGTAGAAAATTTTCTTTGCCACCTATCAAACCATGCATCATAAGTACCAGATTCCAAGCAATAATCTGGTGCCAAACTTGGGTCAGGAGAATAAAAAAAAGAGTTAAGAACAAAGATGGTTCTACACTACCTTCCTAATCAAGGTCATCAGAATATGAGACTATTATATATTCCCACTGGTGAGCAACTCCTGAATAAACAACTGAGAAACAGAAAGCAAATGGGAAGCACAGACTGAGAAGCAGCCAAAATGGCCAAAGACTCACTGATCTATGTGTTCTCAGGGATCAGGCTTTTACAAGCCCTTTTTCCTCAAAAGAGCAACACAAGAAAGAGACCTGAAATGTACCAAATGGCAAACCCAAGACTGGGTAGAGCCTCCCTGTCAGCTCTCTGGAACAAGTGACATGCACATCCTTTCTGCCATGTGCCAAAATTTGCTGTGCAACAAGCATCAGCAGAAGTCACAATCTTTGCACCATGAAACTAAGAAAATAAAACTAGATCCCCTTAAAACAGAAATTAAACATCAGCATAAAAACAAGGCAGTCCAGAGCCAAATACAATAGAGCTGTGAGTAAATCCAGCATGAACAGATGAATCACTGTCAAAAGCAAAGCAAATTAAGGCAGAGGCTTAGAAGTAAGTAGAACAGCCAAGTGCCTTGGCACATTGCAATTAAAGTTGCAGTATTCATAAATAAATACATTAATACCCATACATATAGTTCTGAAACTGCTGAGCCAAGAACTGCGGCACTTTTACAAAGGCAAAAAAAAATGGAGAGGAAGATTCTCAATCGATAAGACTAAAAAATATTAGGAAAAGCAAAGATAAAATGGAAAAAGTAGACAAAAAAGCCAGAGGAAAACATAATTCAGAGATCTGTAGGCTGAAGCTGCTCTTATGATAAATAATCGGTCCTATGTTTTTCGAGGGACTAAAATCCCTTATGAAAAAACATCAAAAAGAAAATGGGCCAATCTACAGCAACAGACAGAAAAAAAAAAATCTTAAACCAAAATAGTTATAAAAGTCATATATACAAAGCCTTTCTTAAATAGCCTTATACCCACCACCAAATTAGCATAATCACAATGAGAATAAAACAATTAGATGTTGCAGCATTTCAACAAATCAGCAGGAAGGATTAAAAAAATACCTGCCCCAAACCAGGCACATCAAGTCAAAGGAAACAAGTTAATTGTAGGTAAAAGAATTTGGCATTATAATCCTTACAAAACTGTTAAATGGGGAGGCAGAAGAGGCCAGTGGACACAAAAAGACAGTTTGGACTCATAGTATTTTTGTCATAACAGCCAACTAAAACTGTAAGTAAATGTGTAACCTCAGCTGTTGTCATGTAACTGCAGTACTGTGCCAAGGGAGGTCTTCTTCTGGAAATACTAAAACAAGCACTAAAGAAAAAAAAATCTTCAGAGAAAAGTCTGCATTCAGGCCCAAAGCATTGTACAGAATATAAACATAGAACAGTCCAAAAATGCAGACTGATACATTTTTCAATTTCACTACCTGCAAAATGCAACTTATACGTATTACAGCATATAACTTAAATGCAGCCTACTTATGTGCAGTGGCCCATAATTCAGCCCTGCTAAAGCTGTCACTTTGCTAGAAAACAGCTGGATGTATAGGAATAACAGGTAAGCAACAAAGGTATGAAAAAGGGCTGCACCTGCTATTTCATTTTGCCCTAAAACACAAGATCCCACAGAGATTGTCAAAAGAGGATTTGATGGCAAATTTCTAGAAGACCTGAGTTTTTATTGTAAAGAACATTTAATGAAGAACTGTTGTTTTTACATAACTGAAGACCTGGCACCTGACCCCAGCATGGGGGAAGGACCAAGAGACATTGGACTATGAATTCTTAATGTAATACACAGTCTCTTCCCAGAATATGTACTGACACCTGTATACATACCAATACCTGTATTGATAAGTTAACTTAGGGGGAAGTGTAGCCAGAGTACCAGGAATTCATATCTTAAATAGATTAATAAGGGGAAGGGTATTATGTGCATCGGGGTAGTCTGTAAACCGTGAAGTACCCAACCAATGGGGAACAGGGGAGGGAAACTGCAGCCAGGATTTTGGGGAGATATAAGGAGGGGCTTTTTGCCCTATTAGGTGTGCCTACCTTTAGGTAGAACACTTGGTCTTGCAAAATCGTTATTAAAATATGCTTTGCTGAGAGATCCTGCCTGGGCCTATTATATTTACAAAATAATTGTTTCCCGCATTATATAAATACCAAGAGGGACCACTTCAAGGCTAACTAACCTCTGGAAATTCCTAACCTACGCAGGATCCATGCACTACTACATCAAAACAATCACCCTTGAAATTTGATTATACATCAGATGACAAAAACCAGCAAGAGTACTTCACTGTTCAGGCAAATGTAGAATAATGGAGATCTCAACAATGATGCAACAGTAAAGTTAAAAAGAGCTATCTGCACCTACTTCCAAATTCATCAGTATAACAATTTCAAAGATTTTCCAGCATTAAAACATAGGAAGATTTTCAACTTGCTTAAAATGCTTGTGCTGGCATGTGGCTTTGAAAATAAGAGATCTAAAAGATCTTAAAATAAATTAATAAATTAAAAAACAGGTCTTATGAAGGATTCTGGGTCTGTAAGAAGACCTTTTTCAGCAGATGACACATGAAATATCCAGCCAGCTTGTTTCCAGCAGAACCAGTAAAATGTGCAAGAAAAACAGTTTTAAAATATATGACTACTCCAAATAATCCAGAAAAAGAAGAAAAAGCATTTGGAAGGAAGCTTGCACTTCTGCATATAAAAGCCAATAGGCAAACTGAAGAACTGTAAAAATCTAAGTTTGGAAGAGACCTCAAGGGGTCCCTGAATGAATCAAATTTCTACTTTTTTTTTTTCCTTCCAGGAAGGAAGAAAAACTATTGTCCAGTTTCCTCCAAACCACAGTTTTTATCTTTTGGAAGATGTATAATATCTCTTCAGACATTTCTTTTGTAATTAGAATCAGAAAAGTTTTTTCTTTTTTTCAGTCTTTTCCTAATGAGTCATAGTCTTTTATTTTAGTACTAAACTTTTGCCAGTTAATTGGCTGCCTTTTAAAGGCTGCCATAATACACTAGTTAAGTTTTTACTAATTCTGAAATGAAGGGAATAATTACTTCCTATCTTATACGTAAAGCAGTCTTAGCAAATTAACAACAGCCTCATATCATTGAGCCAACTTTAGATTCATGCTATCTCCTAAATCTCATTTTAACCAAGCAACAACACAATTACAAAAAAAACCCACCCCAACAAACAAAAAACTTCATATTTGGTCAATTGTAGAATCATAGAATCATTTTGATTGGAAGAGACCCTCAGGATCATTGAGTCCAATTATAACTGAACTCTGGCACTAAACCATCTCCCTAAGAACCTCATCTATATGCCATCTTTGAAACACCTACAGGAATGGTGACTCAACCAGTTCCCTGGGCAGCCTGTTCCAATGACCAACAACCCTTTCTGTGAAGAAATTTTTCCTAATATCCAATCTAAACCTCCCCTGGTGCAACCTGAGGCCATTTCCTCTTGTCCTATCACTTGCTACTTGGGAGAAAAGACCAACACCCTCCATGCTACAAACTCCTTTCAGGTAGTTGCAGAGAGTGATAAGGCCACAGCCTCCTTTTCTCCAGGCTAAACAGCCCCAGTTTCCTCATCTGCTCCTCATCAGGAGGATGAGGAGCAGATGCTCCAGACCCCTCACCAGCTTCATCGCCCTTCTCTCAACTCTCTCCAGCACCTCAATGTCTTTCTTGTAGTGAGTGGCCCAAAACTGAGCACAGGATTCAAGGTGCAGCCTCACCAGTGCTGAGTACAGGGGGACAATCACATCCCTAGTCCTGCTGGTCACACTATTTCTGACACAAGCCAGGATGCTGTTGGCCTTTTTGGCCACCTGGGCACACTGCTGGCTCATGTTCAGCCGGCTGTCAATCAACACCCCCAGATCCCTCTCTGCCAGGCAGCTTTCCAGCCACTCTTCCCCGAGTCTGTAACACTGCCTGGGGTTGTTGTGACCCAAGTGCAGGACCTGGCACTTGGCCTTGTTAAACCTCATACAAGTGGTTTCAGCCCAACGATTCATCTGGTCCACATCCCTCTGTATTGCCTTCCTATCCTTCAGCAGATAAACACTCCCACCCAACTTACTAAGGGTGCACTCAATCCCCTCATCCAGATAATTGATAAAGAGATTAGACAGAACTGGCCCCAATACTGAGCCCTGGGGAACACCACTCGTGACTGGCCACCAACTGGATTTGGCTCCGTTCACCACAGCTCTTTGGGCCCAGCCCTCCAGCCAGTTCTTTATCCACTGCAGAGTACACCTATCCAGATCGTGAACTGCCAGCTTCTTCAGGAGAGTGCTGTGGGATAGGATGTCAAAGGCCTTACTGAAGTCTAAGTACACAACACTCACAGCCTTTTGCTCATCCACTAAGTGGGTCACCTTGTCATAGAAGGAGATACCCATTTAGTATGGGCCTACACTCAATACTGCAAACAAACATCCCCGAAAGTAGTATGCTGGGAGTTTACTAACAGGATAAAAGGTAGAAAAAAAGGCAATTATATATTCCCACTGATTACTTGGACTCCAACAAGTTCCCCCCCAGCTTGTTTTATAAATAATGCTAATCAAAAGAAAACATTTTAGCTTTACCTACTCTGCAAAATTATGGTAACAGAACTGCTAGTAACAGGAGGAGAAACATCAACAGGTGGTGAAATGTTCATGTTCACTAATTTGGGCAAAAGTAAAAGCCAACTTAACTGAACTCCATGGAAAATGAAACAGACCATAACACTCTCCTTTATTTTCAAGATTAACTGCCACTCATCATCACTCACTAGGAACCTAGCATTATACTATCTCAAAATATATAATGTGGAGCACTAGAAGTCTACATTCTAATTTTATTAAATGGGTATTTAAATATCTATGAGTAAAATGACTTATGAAGCTTTGATGGAATGGCTTCCTCATTATCTCAAAATTTTAATGAAAATTGAATTAGACCCTTCCAATTACCCAAATGCATTCTAACAACTGAGAGAACGGAAGCACAGACTTCCACTGATTCAAGAATGGATACTTAATAATATTGTCTTCTCCCTGAACCACTTCTCCAATAAAACCAGTATCATTAACCTCATCCTATAGATAATGTAATGATACAGAAAAGTAATTTGGAGGAAATACAGAGGCAGAACTATTGGGTACAAACCTGTAATCTCGTTTCAAGGGCTTGAACAGTAAGTAAACCATTCTCTTGCAATCCTTCTGCAGCAGGAACACCATGTTTGTAATTAATACCACTCTAAAAAAAATTCAGACCAAAACAAAACCCTGAATTAATTAACAGGCTGAAAGTAAGGTGCAAGCTATTAGGTAGCATTTTAAAAATCTGTGGGAAAACAAAGGAAATCAGAAGAATCACAGTAAGCATTTTAAAAGAAAAATCTTCTGAAAGCAATTAGACATTGATAGTACCTAATGGAAAGACCCAATAATGAGAAGATAATTAACAACTACTATGTCCTTAATTAAGAGTTCTTAGCCAAAAGGTAAGCATTGTAGTAAATCTGTTACATATGCGAAGCATTTTCAACTGCATTATTTTAATTTCCCAAAAGAATGTCAATGCTATCAAGTAAGCAGAATAATCTCTTCAGATAACTTATGACTACAGTAGGGAATGTTGTATTCAAACTTCAGGGCATTTTACAGAACACATCTAATTTCACTTTGCACCAATAATTTAATGATTTCTTGAGGGTTTCTTAATTTAGTAAGCACAGACTGAGTAGCTAAGAAAAGACAAACTGAACTTACTGCATAGTCAACCCCTCCAAGATCTGTTATTTTGAATGCACTTAACACATCTGTATTGGAGTCATCCTTAAAAAGCAGGAGCAGTTGCTCACTTCCAGAGCCAATAAAATCATCCACCAAAACAGACTTCACTTTTTGCCATTTGGAAGCCACCTACAGTAGAAGAGGTTTAAATATACATATATATTTGAGTAAATCTTGGTTTTGAGATTTCACTTCCGTGAAGCTAGCTTTCGGTAAAGAGGCAGCCTATTCAGGTGCAGGAATACACTATTTAAAAAAGTTTCAAGCTCTCACTCCACCATTCAGAAACTATATAAATCTGGGGAAAATTACCATTTCTCTTTAAAGACGCCTTTCCAGAAGACAGGTGGCAGAGAAGATGACAACTTTTAAGTGTACTCAAACAGATGAATGTAAACGCTTTAATATTTATTTAGAACCAGTAATACTTGCAGATCAGTTAAGGACATGATACCTTTGATATTTGGAAATATCTTTGTTGTATTGCACACTTAAATATGTTTGAGAGGTAAAGACAAACTGTACAATAATGTTGATGACTAAATAAGACAAACTTTCATTTCCTGTATTATGTAAGTATTCTTGACAGAATGTTACAAAACTCTAGCAGTTAACTTTGTCTCTCCTGAATTTAGGAACCAAAAGCAATGCCTCTTGTCATTTCCATTAAAATGATACTTTTCGTTACTAGAAAGTAAGACTCAAAGGCTTTTAAATCCCATTGAGAAGTTTATGTTTTGCAATGATATCAGTAATGATATCAATTTCACTTCAACATAAATTATGTAGGCACACGCCTAACTATCTTACAACTTCCAAGTTCTCATACCATGAAAGCTTTAAATTAGCAACAGAAGCTTTGTGTAAAATTCATAAAAGGTATTATTAAATAACAGGATCCAGGGTTTATTTTCAGATATATAAACAGGTAACAAAAACAAAACAATCTCATACTTTAGGTAGGTTATTCTGACAGAAGCAACAATAGCAAAGAAAACCACTACAGAACTTAGAACATGTAGCTTTTCAAGTTGCAGGAGGTTCCAATTAGACAACATATACAAAAAAAGAGTAATAAAAGAGAGCTGTTTAAAGCCACAAATACCTGTAAGCTGTCTCTCCTCTGTATAACACATGTATTTCCGGAGGCAAACGACACAACAAACAGCAAATCATTGCTACTGGTTACAGCTGTTATTACTGAACATGGTTTCTCATAAGGAAGGTCACAAACACCTTTAGGGAGACCATCTTGGAACCAAATAAGCTGATTCTTGTTAGTTACGGCAACAAGTGATATTCGGAGCTGTTTTTTCAATATCTCATTCTTGCACACATAGACAGAAGATACCACTCTGCTGTAGGCATGAGGCATAAAGCAGGTGCCACTGAGAATTTTTTGTTTTTCAACTGCATATCCAAAGAACTCACTACCCCAGATGGCTCTGTCTGAAGTGGAAAACTTATCCTCATCTTCACTCTCTGGCAGGCAAGCAGTTCTTATCCCTAAGACGACAGTGCCTTCATTTTCAATTTCACCTGTCCACACAACAGAAGAAAGCTGAACAGGAGCACTTAAAACTGTGCAGGTAGTGGAAGAGATGTAGAACAGCTTGTTGGCATGCCTCCACAAGACTGAAGGGCCAGTAAACAGCCTGATGTCTTCTTTCAGCTCATAATCCAATTTAAAATGAAAGGACTGCTCAAATTGATTTGAGCTGTGAAGCAACAATAAAAGATATTTGACAATATTGTTCCGTTTTTTCTTTTTCATCAAAATGCAGGGAAGTATAATCCCTGTTCTGGAATCCGTTATGCAGCTACAACAAACTATTTCAGTTTTGAAGTGACTGGCACAAATGCTGAATACTCCAGAAGACTTTTGAGCAAACAACTTAGTGTGTCTGTTGAACGCCATTCTTCTGACACATAAGTTTATTGTTTTATCAGCTGCTCCCTCCACATGTTTTGTTTTTGACAGCTGAAATATAAGGACTTCACCATTGTAGGACAAGAATTGTTCTTGCTCACCTAGAAGCATCTTTATTTATCTTTATGTATATTCCTCTACAAGAAAACTGTATGCGTCTCCATTTTTGCAAGGATTAATTCTCTGCAGGTATTTTAACCTATGTGGACACTTTCCACCTACAAAAGTGAACAACAAAAAAATTATTTTGGGACTAGCTGAACTGATTGCTAAGAATAAGAAAAACTACAAATTGCAAGGTATTGACATAGACTAATTTGAGAATAAGAGACCAGTATGTGCTTTAATCTCACAGATTAACATGAAGTTAAACAACATTGTACTGAGAGATTTAAGCAACAGAAGCATTTCAGAAACATATTTTAGAGTTCATATAAAAAAGCATAAGTTCCCTGATCATCAACAGCCGCACGGCATAATGTAAACTGAAAGAAACCAAATCACACATACACTGTTCATGTGACTGAATTGCAGGTGTTAGCTCCACAAATACACTGAGTGGACTGGAAAGCAACAGTGCTTTGAATTCTCAAATTTAAGAACCTTCACTCAGGTCACAGAATGTTAGGGATTGGAAGGGACCTCGAATGATAGCCTAGTCCAATCCCCCTGCCAGAGCAGGAACACCTAGATGAGGTTACACAGGAAGGTGTCCAGGTGGGTTTTCAGTGTCTCCAGAGTAGGAGACTCCACAACCTCCCTGGGCAGCCTGTTCCAGGGCTCTGTCATCCCCACTGTGAAGAAGTTTCTTCTCAAATTTAAATGGAACCTCCTGTGTTCCATTTTATACCCATTGCCTCTTGTCCTATCATTGGTTGTCACTGAGAAGAGCCTGGCTCCATCCTTGTGACACTCACCCTTTATGTATGTATAAACATGAATGAGGTGCAGGCTTCATTAATAAATATAATTCATTCTCGGTTAAAAGTATAAAGCGCCTTAAAGGAGAAAGCTCTCTGAAAAAGAGTCAAATCATTTTGCCCCCAAGAAGACTCCCTCCCTCCCCCAAACAGGACCCTGGGGACCCAGAGTGAACCACAACCGCCTCACCAAGTTCCACTCAACTTTCGGGTACGAGACGATGGCCCCTTGCCTGGTTCAGTCACCCGGATTGGCAACCTCCTCCGGCCGGCTGAGGAGGCCCGGGCAGCTGAGGCTCCGCAGCACCGCACCCACGCAAACCCGCCAGCTCGGCCGGACCTCACCGCCTCCTTCCCCACGCCGTGCGGCTTCCATGGCGGCCGCGGCCCCCGAAGCTCTAAGGCGGCAGCGGGCCCCGGCCCGGCTTCCCGCCATGAAAGCCGTTGACAGCCATTAACGCCCTCCCCATCCGGCCCTGCAGGGGCGGCACAGGCCCGTGCAAGCTGCTGCGGAGACGGCCAGCCCGGAAAGGAACAGCGACCGTAAGCTCCGCACAGGCAAGGCCTTACCCGGCTCTCGAGGCCGCCTCACTCAGGCTTCGGGACAGGCGGGGGAGGGAAAGAAGCTCCGAAACTCCCGCCGCAGGGAGCATGACGGGAGGGGAAGCGAGGGACGGAGCCCGAACGTCGCCGGCACAGGGGCGGAGTCACGGACGAAGCCCCGGGAGGGGGGCGTGACCGGAGGGGTGAGGAGGGGCGGGGCTTCTGGGTGGTTGGCGGCGCCGGCGCCTCCGCTCCCACTGGGGCCGGCGGGCTGCCGGCAGGCCCCGCCCCCTCGCCCTGCGCCCCGCCCCCTGCCGGGGTCACGCGACGGCTCCATCCCCGCTTCTCTCTCCCCCCTGTGCGGTTGTTGCGGGCGGTTCCGCTGGACCATGGCTGAGGTGAGTCTCTGCTCGTCTGTCCTCCTTCATCCTGGCTGCCTGTCTGCTCGCTGGGCACTCTTTCCCCAACCGCCTCTCGGTAGCGGCTTGGGGGTCGGGTGGTGAGGGTGGTGGGCCCCGCCGTACAGTGGAGGGGCTGGGGCTATGTCGGGCCCCGGCCTTTCCCTTCCTTTCACGCCTCTCCCGTTTCTCGTTTCCCTTCAGCAGCGTCAGGACAAGGCCGCGCTGATAAGCGAGACGAGACGGCGTTTCGAGGCGGAGTACCTGCCAGGTGAGCGGGTGGTGGGGCCCGGCTCTGTGGATGTGGTCTCTGGGGCTTGCCCGGTGTCGTTTTTCACCCGTGGGCTTCATGTATCACCGCTTTCCCGCGCCAGTGGGTGATCTTGCCTTTTCTTCCTTCAAATGGCTGAAGCTGCCGGGTGGGGATGATGTGCAAAGCAGGAGCTTTTCTGTGTTGGCTCTTGGTGCTTTCTTCTGGGTCCCTCTCTTGGGTAATGAAACGTGTTGGGACAAAGGTTTGGGTCCTTTTGACTCCTGGTGGTGTTTGGTTGGCTGTGGTGTGTGGGTCACTGCTGGGCTTGGTGCTTTTCAGACATAAAACATAGAAAGAAAAAAAAATAATAATTCAGACCTTAACCAGTTTGTCAAGGAAAGAGTTGTTTTTCTAGAGTAACTTGCAGTTTAAATTCTTGCTGTCCTTAATTGCTTCGAGTCCAACTCAGTTCTTAAGTACAGGTGCTTTTAAACTTTTAAATGAAGATCAGGTGGTGCTGGAGATGCCAAGAGGGAAGGGAATACCAGGGAAAGCCTAGAGGGCTTTACTTTAATTTCAAGGTTTATTCGCGTTGTTTATGGTAGAATATATAGTAGTTAGAGTCTGCTAATAATTGCAGTAAGCAGGGCGTTTTATTATGACTATCTGAAGGCCTTCTATTAAAAACATGCTTTTATCCAATTTTTAACGCAAATACACTAAGAGTCCGGTAGTAGAAGACGCATGCATCTCCTTTAATATAAATCTTAATCCTTAAAACATATGCATTGCTTTGATGTTCCTGATCAGAATTACTGAGGTTACCTAGTTATAGCTTCTACTTAAGGGCTGCACACTTCTATGACTTGTCATTTGCTACAGCACTTTTATTGAAAACCTGGAGGGTCTTGAGGGTGGTGCAACTTTGTTTCATATGGTTGCCCTGCTAACTTGCATACAGGAAGTTACAGGTCATTTCTAACCAAGGCAAATGTATTTCTGGCAAGATCACAAAATTATTGGAATAGTGTCTTGAAAAAGAGAGAGCTTATATTGCTTTGATATTCCTGTGTGAATAAAGATGCCTTTGGCAGTCTTAAAGCTCAGGCTCAGTAGAGTGGAGGATCTTAAATTATAAATTATTTTGCCTGTTAATGTTTTTTGTATATTTTGCTATAATAGGTGATTCATCTTGCTCTTTATTCTGTTATCCCGGAGTCACAGTCATAAAAAAACTACTTCGAAAAGCCTAGAATTGGTTTGGGACAGTTTCTGCTTAAAGGGTGTATTACCTTGAACTATTCCTTATGGTCTTGGAATTGCACAGGTTTATCTAGTTGTAATGAAACCTGTTGGTTGTTACAGCCATTAAAATAACTGAATACTGTTACAAGGCAAGCTGTAATCCTGTTTGCAGTATTTTGAACCCATTTGCTCAGTAAGCCCATTTTTGGGTCATGGTTTAGGGCTCTTAGCCCTTTTGGGAAAATAGGATTAGGATTTTTTTTTGAGTTTACGTTTTTAAGTACCTCCCTCAAATTTAGGAATGCCACAAGCAAATTAATGTTGTCATGCCCACTTCAAGTGTGAAAAACACAGGGTTTTATTTTTATTGTGGACCTTCAGTCTTTATATGTTCTAAAATGTATTCTTCTATGTTTCTCTTAATTAAAAAGAGGTATGGAGGTGTATGTGACTTTCTGTGTTGTAAAGGTACAAATGATTGCTTCATATCCATCAATTTTAGTGTGCTGTCAAAACTAAGGGTACCGTGAAGACACACTCAGAAACTGATAATTTCTGTGAAGTTTAGTGTGGCCATAGAATTGTGGGCCTCTACAGAATTAACCTAATTGCATTTAGAGATGAGCTGCAAGTGGTAAAATTTGAGTAACATTTTCAGGCAGTTTTGTTTCTGGGGGATGCAGCTGCCACTATTTTATTTTCCCTCTGAGGAAAACAGTGATCCTGATTATTCTTGAAACTCTGTTTTGTGTTATGAAGAGATTCTTCCATGTTATGGAACTCAGTTACATGCTTTCACCCCAAAGCAATAGCAGTTAATGCTCACAAATGCTATGATGGTCTTACAGTGATTTTTGCTTTGTTGTACAATGAAAAATTAAAGGGCCTTTGGAATTCTGATTTTTGGTTAAAATGATGTATTGGCAGATACAGTTTTATAGATTAAAGTAGAAAATACACAAATATATTAATATATAGCTGATTCATAAAAAATAGTATGAACTGGGACAACTAATAGATGTTGGAATATTTCACACAAAAGTTACAACCAAATAATGTGCTACATTCTTGACATTTTTTTCAAGGTATGATGGGGAAGAGTTTTGTGTAGTGATTGAAATGACCAGAAATCTGTTTTCTGAATTATATGAAAAATCAAATAATAGTTTCAATAGTCAGATACAGTTTGGAACATGTCAGAGGCTGGCTCATTTCCCCAAAGTTTGCATGAGAACTTTCTTGCTGAAGTTGAGCAAAGGTGGCCATTGAGAGGTTCTTGAAGGAAAGCTGGACCACTGTGAGATCTTATCTGCAAAGCAGTGTTTAATGTCAACTGAGGTCTTGTGGTGGTGGTTTTGTTTCTTTTCAGTAAATTTTCTGTATATATTTGAGAGAGAACTTAAGCTTTTGTGAGGAATGTATATGCCTCGTAATTAAAGCCCTTGCATTTCAGTATGGGAACCAGGCCTTTTAAAAGTGCTTGGTAGTCCGCTAGTCTAATGAATGGTGTCTAATGTGGTAGGAGGACAGCACTTTTTGTCTTTGCAGTTTGAGGCCTAATTTCTGTTTTGTCTATTTGGGTTCTTTGTGAGAGTTGGTGATGTAAATTATTTGGGTGGTGACAGGAACAATGAAAACAAAAGGCTATTTTCTAGTACTGACTGGTACTAACAATGCTTTCTAGAAAACAGTCTTGTCTCTTTTCTCAGCTCATTTCCATTCCTTAGAGGATTTCCAAAATTAGCTTTGTCTTGGCTATTACTCTCCATTTTTAAGTTACTGTAGAAATTATTTATAATCATACCTTGGTAGATTTTTTCCATTCAACAAATCTTTTCCATACTTTCTTTTACATATTTAGCATTTCTTGTTGCCTGTATTCCCTACCCCTCTACATTCGCACACTCTTTCTCCTTTACCCAAAACTTAATTTTCAGAAAAAGACTTTACAAGAAAGGTTTCACACTCTAGTTTAAAAGATTAAAGAAAGTCATGATGAAATTTAAGCCAGTAGCAAAATGTGTTTTGTTAATCATATTGACCAGTTGCAAATACAATTTTAGGTATATAGAGTATCTCAAAAAAACCATAGTGATTTGACTATTGTAGAAAACTTTTAAGCTAATGTTTTGAATACCTGCTTATGTCTGTTTAAGCTCTGAAAAAATCTATTTTCTCCCGATTCTTGGCTTTAGGCTGAGAAATGGTGGAAGCATAAGACAGGAAACATGGATAGGATAAAAAGCTATGTTTTTATAGAAAGCTATGTGATATTGATGCTTGAGCCTTTTATTGAAAATAGTTTTTATTGTCGTTGAGAGTGCTCAGTTTTGCCAAAAAGTTTACCTTCTGGAGGTGGATATTTTATTTGTTGCTGCTTGATTTTGTCGAAATAACTCCTTATTGGGCAGAAATAGTTTTGTTTTCTTCATCCTTGTCCCTGTATGGCTATTGACCTTCTTAAATTGTTTTCAGTCTTGCAGATTTCCTCATCCAACAATTGAAGGCACATACCTAAGCAGCTGTAGTCCTTAGCTTAACATATTAGGCATCAGCAGGCAGTTAAAATGAGTTTCCCCTTTCTAGACAAGGTCAGAGGAATAATTATGACTGTTTCTGACCAAAGACTTCTTGGCTGAAATAGCTCAAGGCAGTAGTTAAATTGAGAGGCTTTGTGTAATGGAATACTTGACATACTTTAAGTTGTGTTTTCCGATTTTTTTTTTTGTACAATGAAGTGTTTGTTTTTGGTGGTGTGGTTTTGTTTGGTTGGTTGGTTTTGTTTTGTTTTCTCTCTATTTAAAGGCATGTAGTTGCTATCCCTACTTAGTTTTGTGTACGACTTGTTCTGTAACATGTCTTTTTCTAGATAAGAGCTCTTCCTGAAGGAAGGAGTCATTCTTACAGGTTGTAGATTCTGAACTTCTCTGTATTCTTTTAGTGTTAGCTGTGCTGCCTGTTTTCCAGTCCTGTTGTCTTCTACATTTTAGTTGAATGTTCTCCAATTTCTATTATTTTTCCTAAACCATGAATGCCAGAAGAAAACAGAGCAGTGCAGCATTGGTCTCCTGGTAATGTGGATGTCACTGAAAAAATGTGAAAAGACTTTACAATTTGTGTATCAAAGAGTTTTGTGAGTTCTTCCAGTGAAAGTTCTGCAGTGAAATTTGTGTTCCTTTAGTTTTGCGTGATTCTGGAGTTCTGTTTAGAGCTGTTATCTTGTGTTATACAGGGTCCTACATTTTGAAAGACAGTAATTAAGTCAGTGTTTCACTATAAGTTTCTCAGCTTGATAAAGACAACTACTAACAGGTCAGTGAGGAGTTCTTTCTATGACCACATTCTGAAGCAAGAAGAAGGAAGGCAAGTGACAGGAAGAAGCTGCAGTTCAAACAGAACTTTTTCTGTCTTCTCCCATGACTGCAAAAGTTCAATGAGGAAATGGAAGTAACTTTAGGTAGCTATTTTTAAACTAAGATTAAATAAAATTATGAACTTTGAAACTTTTAAAGTTCTGTCTGAGACCTGGTCAATCTTCTTGCTCATTCAAATTCCTGAAGGCCTTTTTGCTGAGGGAATTAAGAGAGAATCATAGAATAGTTTGGGTTGGAAGGGAACTTCAAAGGTCATCTAGTCCACCTCCCCTACAACGAGCAGGGACCTATTCAGCTAGGTCAGGTTGCTCAGAGCCCCATCCAGCCTGGCCTGGAATGTCTCCAGGGATGGGGCATCTACCACCTCTCTGGGCAACCTGGGCCAGTGTTTCACCACCCTCATTGTAAAAGATTCCTTCCTCATGTCTAGCCTGAATCTCCCCTCCTTCAGTTTGAAACCATTACGCCTTGATAATTTTGGCATCTTCTCCTTGCTGTTGTCAGTGTTACTCCTTTGTCTATAACTTAGAATTTAATTTTAATGTTCTCTGACAAATGTAAAATTTGCTAAGCAGGTTATGTTTTCTCTTGCTGTTCTGGATCTGTGAGTCTTGATTAGGTTCTAGACTAGTTCAACTAGTTCAACATAAAAGTCTTGCATCATCCCAGTTTTGCCTCTTCCACTGGCTGTAGAACTATTCAGGGATGCACTAAGGTTTGAATCTCTTGAGTTAGCAGGGAACCAAGTTTCCAAGCTTGACAGTTGTCTTAACCAGGAAATGTTTCATGAAAGTCTGACACTGGAGTTACATACGTGGCTTTCACTAGCTCTTTTTGAACAGAAGTATCTGTGAGTGCTGTTTCACGTGTTACTTTTGGGGCAAGCGGGGTGTGTTCCAAACACCTTATGAAATTCTGTTATGGACTTATAGAGATGTCCATCTCCCTAAATAGAAGGTATCTCAGCATCTCTGTGGCAGTTCTGCAGGTATGAAGAAACAAGCACATAATTTTGTAGTGAGAAAAGCATCAAAGTATGTTTACAGGTATCCTAAGTGACTAAGCTTGGAGATTGTCTGAGGTAAAATACTTCACTTTATAGTTTCACCTGAATTTCTGTTGGGGTGCTCCTAAATTTCTGTTTCCTTTTGACTTGTATAGGATGTGTTTCAATTATGTGTTGAGAACTCCAAAGGTCTATTTTCTTTCAACTAATAATGTTTTGACTTCAGAAATTTCTAATAATCCAGTAACTGCAGGCAAGTGTTCTGTGAGTGATTTAAAATTAGAAACATTCACGTTATTTTACAGCACACTTAAAAAAACAAGTTTCCAGATGTCTACGGAATTATGGGAAATGGATTCCGGGGATGGGGCATCTACCACCTCTCTGGGCAACCTGGGCCAGTGTTTCACCACCCTCCTTGTAAAGGATTTCTTCCTCATGTCTGGCCTGAATCTCCCCTCCTTTAGTTTAAAACCATCACCCCTTGTCCTGTCATAACAGCCCCTGCTAAAAAGTCTGTCACCATCTGTTGTAGTATCTATGTAAATTCAGATTACATGTGTTATCTTGCTGAGAATTAGTTGCTAAAGAGAGGATTTTTTTTTTTTAACTATCTGATCTGAATTCAGCTGGCTTTTCATTTTTATGTTGAAAGTTTAGATAAAACGTTTTCTCCATTCCTTTTTCACTTTAATTTTTTCAAAATATTTGTAAAGTTAAATTTCCATTTTTTAAAATAATATCTAAGGTCAGAGTTTGGAGAAGCTTGCTAGTGGCCCATAAATGTGTGTTCCACATAATGACAAGTTAATGTTTTTATATTTGACAGAATAGAGCCTCTTGTAATCATTCTGATGGTTCTGCTCTCAAATAGATAATAAAAGCAAAGAGACCCTCAGAAAGTAGTGTGAAACGTTATCCTCTTAGTTTTTACCTACTGGGTTTTTTGTTGTGTTTTTTTTTTTTTCTCTCTTTAATTTACAGTACTCAAACCGCTTATACAAATAGGATATACAAGGGACTGATCTTGGACAAATACTTGGCTGATTGATTCACTGCAGTTGTTCTCAGCTGGAAGCTGGTGCATGGTAGAGATTATTAAACCAAGTTGGAGCAAGGGACTAGAGATATGTAATGCTGTTGTTAATCTTTGCTCTTGCAAAGTCCTAGTTTGCTGTGGCTACGAGTAGCTATATATGGCTTGAATAGCTGATATACCGTACTTAAAAAGAGCCCTTAAGAAAAATGGGAACAGACTTTTTATCAGGGACTGTTAAAACCATGACAAGGGGTAATGGTTTTATGCTAGAAGAGGACTTACCCAGGTTGCCCAGAGAGGTGGTAGATGCCCCATCCCTGGAGACATTCCAGGCCAGGCTGGATGGGGCTCTGAGCAACCTGATCTAGTTGAAGATGTCTCTGTTCATTGCAGGGGGTTGGACTAGATGACCTTTAAAAGGTCCCTTTCAACCCAAACTATTCTATGAAATAATCCATAGCATAGAATAGCCAGTGTGCCTTGGCTAAGAGAAGCCAGTATTTTTCTTGTTTTAGCTGATTGTGGATGTGCCAGCTTAGTTACTGTACATGGCAGTACCTTTGAAAGGGATTTGGGTTGGAACTTATGTTATATGAAAAGAGGCTGTGAAACCTTTCTACCATTTTGAGGGTAGAAAACTTGACTGAAAAAGGTACTGAGCAACCTGTTTGAACTGGGAAGTCAGTTAGCCTTGCTGTGCGCAGGAGTCAGTAGTGAAGTGGCCTGCATAAATCCTCTCTAATGTTATACTTCTATGATGCTAACGTGAAACTAGGTACTGTTAGTGTTTCTCAGGCAAGTGTGTCTAAATCATAAATCATTGGGGTAATAATCAAATTTCAAATGAGCAGTTGAGACTTCACAAAATTTAATACCCCAGATCTTCACAACTTGTTCCCTCTGTGGTTGACCTAGAGCCACGGAGAAGTTAAACAGCATTTCAGTCATGTGCTGAGTGCTTTACTGGGTTTAGTCAGAGTATAGGAAATAAGCTGTCTGGTGCAAGTACGGCAATGAAGAGAGAAGGAGCTGAAAATTGAGAGTGTCTTTAGTGGATTGGAGGTTTGTGGGCAGAGGGGAGCAATTAGGGGACTTAGACTGACAAAAGTGGGATTTGGCTATGGTTTGGCTAAGGAACAGCATAAGGGAGTAGGATGGGATTATGGGAAGGAGAAATCTGAAACCTAATGAAGAAGGAACTGACTAGATAATGTTATGTGAGAAGCTGTTGGATGTGAAGAGATGCATTGGAGAAGTGCAACTATAATATTGAATGGGTGCATTTAAAATGGATATAATCTTACAGTTATATTGGCTAGTTTGTCACAGGAAACAAGGTATAACTTAAAGAACAGGTAAAGTAAGTCATGTCTTTGAATGTAGGCCAGTAAAATTAAAAATATTAGCAGAATTTAATGGTGTATTTTTCTTAACATCTTCCTTGGAGTTAAGATGTCTGATTGAAATATGCATCCCTAAACCTTCCAATCACAGTTCTAAATACTTATTTTAATTGTCATGGCCCCGAAAGTAGTTACTTAGAGTTTATTGCTGCTGACAAAGGAATAGCCTTTGCAGTATATGGAAATTCTCAAATTCTCATCTATTTTTTCAACAGCCAGTCTTTTTTTTTTTTTTCATACTAATCACAAATTAATTTAAGTGGAAAGTTGAAGAGTTTGATGTTTTTTGGTAGTTAGCAAAGAGATGTGTGTCAGTGTCTGTTGCTTTTAGAAGGCTCTTACTTGATTTACATTCCAGTGACGCAGACAAAGACAAGCATTGATCTAAAAACGAAGCCTTTGTTTAAGCATAACTACAATAACAATAGGTCTACTTAAGCAACTTTCCTGTTTAAATAATAACAATAAAAACAACAACAAAAATCTAACCAACCAAAAAAAAAGTCAAGGTTTAGAAAAAAAAGGAGCAGCAGCAACTCTTGTTTTATCTGAAGTACTTCCTAAAGCTTGTTAATCTATTGTCCTGTTGCCATTCTGAAACAAGAGCTTGAGACTTGATGATTTTGTACAACTCTAGAATTGCATCTAGTTTGTGCTCAGTAAGGTAACAATTTATAAATGCGGAGTGTGTGATCTTTGCATTAAACAAAATTGTTTTATTTAAAATGATGTATTGTGGCTGGCCAAAAATAGCCATTTTGACATCTGTTCTCTGACATGTTGTGATCTGATGTGCTGATGATTGATGCCTGTAAGTTTGAGAACTCAAGCTTGAACTAGTGATGCTTAATATTATATATTCATCAATATACAGATTCTTAGACTATATACTAATTTACATTAAGTCTAGAAACATGTTTTTAGAAAAATTACATCTGCTCGGTACACATCTTGTTTTGTAATGTTTTTCCTTTGAATAACTTTCACTAGAAAAATATTTTCTGGGCCCCTTATCTTGTAGTGTTCCTAAATATTGTCACAGTAGGTAGATGTTTTCAATTTCTGATGCTATGCTTTGTCTGCTTCAGACTGAAAGAAACCTTATGTACCTAGTAGATGCTTATAGTGATACTTGGCAAATCTGTTCATGTTTTCATAGCAAATGCTATATTCTTACAAGAATTTATTTATTTGCTAGATAAATCAGATAAATACGATTCTAGAGATGTGGAAAGACTTCAGCAAGATGATAAATGGGTTGAAAACTATCTGATTTGGCGTCACGATGTTATAGATGATACATTAAAGATGATCGATGAAAGCTTTCAGTGGAGGAAAGAATATACCGTTAATGGTAAGCTATGTTATATAATGATTTCAATGGTATATGTTGTTTTCATATTGAACTATCACTGATTTCTGTATGTAGTTTCATTAAGCACCTTTTAAAGGTTTTGTACATACCACAGAGAGGTGAGCCAGGACTTTTCTGCTCAGATTAACAAAGAAAATTAAAAAATAGAACTGTTGCTTTTCATGTTGACCTGTCTTGCTGTTTTGTTGTGATCCCATAAGTCTTTTGAAAGGTTGTTTAAGAGGAGGGCAACTGTATCTTCTTTTGTCTTTGTGCATTTGCTAGAATTGAGTCCTTAAACAAACAACAATGAAAACCCTACAAAACCAGGGCTCTGGTTTTCATCATAGTAGTGCTGATCTTACACCCCAGAATAGATGTGTTGTCATAATGTTTTGAAGATTATATTTATCTACAGAATGTCACAACCTGAATTAAAGGATAGAGCAAGAGGAGTTGCAGATTTGAGAAAAAAAAAAACAACAACATTTGCAGTGTTTTTTTTCTTATAGCAATTTTTAAAAAATATTATCTCTTCCTAAGCAGACCCTACCATACAACATGAGAGGAAGAAGATAGTAAAGCTTTCAGATGAGCTCAGTGTTTGCATTAGTTTAGGAAGGGCCTTGGAAAGTGGTTTATAAAGACATTTTTGTATTTTGTTGCTAGACTTCCCTATTTTTAGCAGCTTCTGTTAAGTCACAATGTGTTATTAATATGATTACTGAAATAATCTTTCATTTTGCTTTGCAGACTTGACAGAATCTGTCCTTCCAAAATGGCTGTTTGAAATTGGCGCTCTCTTTCTGCATGGGTATGATAAAGAGGGCTACAAATTATGTAAGTTACGCAGAATATAATATTTTCAGTCATTGATCATTGTTTTGTTTCCAGCATTTTAGCATCTATTTTTAAAAACAAACATTTTAAAAATATAAGTAGGTACATATTGGCAACTGTTTTACTAAAAATGACGAGAGGTTGATAACTGTGAGTATCTCTTTGGATCACAGAAGTGGTATAAGGAAACTTTATTAGCAGTTTTCAAAATAATAAACCTTTATCCTAACTATAATGCAGTTTTTAACTTTCCTATTGGTGTGGATTGTTTCTGTATCTACCGTAGTGTGTATATGACTAGTAGAAATGTTCGTTATTACAATGCATTTTCATTGCTCTTCTAGCAGCCCACATTCTTGCATACTTGCAGTGGTTCACAGGAGGTCTGCAATGGTTTTCTTGTATTTCCATTTTTTTCTAATGTCGTCGGAATGTTCAGTGGCAGCGTGGACAGCTGAGAATTGTTGGACAATGAACTCTCAAGTTGTGTGATTAACTTAGAGTTTAAACAATAAGATTTATCAAGAAGTGCCAAATATTGCCTGAAATACTCCTGAGGTTTTTTTAATAGCATATAATAGATGGGCAGTATTATTTTTCTATAAATGAATCTGTTGTAACATCTTGCATACTTACTTTTGATTAAGCTTAAATCCTGTGAGGCAAAAGAGGCTTTTAAAACGAATCACTCATGAGGCTTTCCAAGCAACTATCTCCAACCTCAGGGGAGAAAAAAAAACAGTTAAATCCAAAATTCTGTTTTTCCTTGGTTTGCAAGGTCTGGTTTGTGCTTCCAGAAATACACTAGCAGTCCAATCTCTTACAGAAACAGCTGGTTTTTAAACTCTAATATACTAGTTAAAAAAATCAAAACCACCAACAATAAAAACAACCTCCCCACAAAAAAAAAAAAAAAAAAACAAAAAAAAAAAACACCATGACCAGGAAAATGCAGCTTTTATACTATGGATGTGTTTTGTCAAACTGTCTCTTTTCTTATTCTTGTCAGATATTAGTGCTGTATAAAAAAAATTGCTGCTTTGTTATGCTTCATGATTCTCTTTTAGCCTCCATGGTAAGTATTCAAGGATGAGTGGTAGTGATACCTATAGCATTTCAAAATGCTATAAGCATTTCGAAAGATCAACATGAGTATACTGGGTGGTTCCATTTGGTGAAATTATGGTGGGGGGAAAGTAGGAAAAAAACTTATTTTCTTGTATCAGTGCTTGAAATGAGAAAATTACGCAATCGTTTCATGACAAGGATGCGTAAGTCAGCTTAATATTGATTTCTGATTTTGTGGTCACTGAAATGTAACTAATGCCTCTTTTTCCATACTTGAAGTGTTTCTTCTGTGAATGTTAATTGGGTCAGAATATCTGAGTTTTACACAAATTCAGATTGTTTTGTAGTTAAGAGTTCCTGCTTAGTCAACATTTGAGAAATGTATTTCTTGGGCCATGTGCGCCATTCTCATTCTGTTATGCCAAACAGGCATTTTAAAGTATAAAGAACTTCTTCAAGAATTACTGGTTACTTTCACAAGAGTTCTGTGTTTGAATAGGGCTATATTTTTGAAATTCTGAACTTACAGCATCTAGCTAATATGCTATGTTTAAAAAGAATAGTGTTTCTTTACATGAACCATAAAATATTTTTATTTGCATTTGGGAATAAAAGACATGGAGAAGAAATTGGGGCTTTTTTAGTAAGACTTTCCAAGTTTCAGAGAGAAAAATATTGGAATATATCTGCAATTATTTTCAGGGCTTCTCTAATTTTGGTATTGTAGAGGTACCAAACATGAAGACTGCTCTTCACATTGCTGCCCTGAGTACTTCTCTTGTCACTCCATTGTATAATTGATAATTTGGTTTTAG